>NC_092819.1:139649919-139964086 GCF_023375885.2 Dermacentor andersoni
TCATCATCATCATCATCATCAGCAGCAGCAGCAGCAGCAGCAGCAGCAGCAGCAGCAGCAGCAGCATCATCAGCATCATCATCACCACCACCACCACCACCACCATCATCATCATCATCATCATCATCATCATCATTATCCTGTTTTATGTCCACTGCAGGACGAAAGCCTCTCCCTGCGATCTCCAATTACCCCTGTCCTGCGCCAACCGATTCCAACTAGCGCCCGCGAATTTCCTAATTTCATCGCTCCACTTTGTGTTTTGTCGTCCTCGATTGCGTTTTCCTTCTCTTGGTACCCATTCTGTAACCCTAATGGTCCAACGGTTATCTAACCGGCGTATACATGACCTGCCCAGCTACATTTTTTCCTCTTGATGTCAATTAGAATATTGTCTATATCCGTTCGCTCTCTGATCCAAACCGCTCTCTTTCTCTCTCTTAACGTTATGTCTAGCAAGCTTCGTTCCACGGCTTTTTAACTAAACTTAACTTGGTCCTTAACTTGGTCCTTAACTTGTTCTCAAGTCTCTGCCCCATATGTCAGCACTGGCAAAATGCACTGATTGCACACCTTACTTTTCGATAATAATGGTAAGCTTCCAGTCAGGTGCTGGCAATGTCTGCCGTATGCGATCCAACCTATTTTTATTCTTCTGTGAATTTCCTTCTCATGATCAGGGTTCCCTGTGATTAATTGACCTAGGTAAACGTACTCCTTCACAGTCTCTAGTGGCCGACTGGCGATCCTGATCTCTTGTTCCTTTGCCCGGCTATTTATCATTATCTTCATCTTCTGCATATTAATATTCAACCCCACTCTTACACTCTCTCTGTTAAGGTCTCCAATCATTTGTTGTAACTCGTCTGCATTGTTGTTGACTAGAACAATGTCATCGGCAAACCGAAGGTTGCTGAGATATTTGCCGTCGATCTTTACTCCTAAGCCTTCCCAGTTTAATAGCTTGAATTCTTCTAAGCACGCAGTGAATAGCTTTGGAGAAATTGTGTCTCCCTCTCTGACCCCTTTCTCTATAGGTATCTCCCTGCTTTTCTTGTGTAGAATTAAGGTAGTGGTAGAACCTCTGTAGATATTCTTACGCGAAGGACGAGTCAGTAAGACGAGAAACTATTTACAGATTATATTTACAGCAACGGTTGCAGCGCTGACCGTTTAGATTCACAGCACGAGCCCAGTTCGTTCTTCCTCCTCTTTTCTGGAGTGATGGCGCCCACGCACCTCGTTCAAACAAACAAATACCACGCGCATGTAGCAATATCTTTCAAGCTTTTTACGTAAGCGTTCTGTAGTTCTTGATTACGTAGTGCCTCTATGACTGGTGGTATCTCTACTGAATCAAATGCATTTTCGTAATCTATATAAGCCACATAGAGAGGCTTATTGTACTCTGCAGATTTCGCGATAACCTGATTGATGACATGGATGTGATCCATTGTAAGGTGTATCTTCCTGAAGCCAGCCTGTTCCCTTGGTTGACAAAATCCAGTGTTGCCCTTATTCTATTGGAGATTACTTTGGTAAATATTTTATATAATACTGGGAGCAAGCTAATAGTCCTATAATTTTTCTATTCTTTAACGTCTCCTTTTTTGTGGATTAGTATAATGTCTGCATTCTTCCAGTTTTCTGGGACCCTTGCAGTCGATAGACACTTCGTATAAAGAGCCGCCAGTTTTCCAAGCATTACGTCTCCTCCATCTTTGATTAAATCGACTGTTATTCCACCTTCCCCTCCCGCTCTCCATCGTTTCATGTCTTGCAGGGCCCTTCTGACCTTATCGCTAGTTATAGGAGAGTTTCCTTATCCTGTTCATTACTGTTTCTAAGTGAGGTATCGTGACTCCTCTGGGTACTGTATACAGGTCAGCTTAGAATTCTTCCGCTGCTTTTACTATAGCTTCGAGATTGCTTATGATATTATCCTTTTTATCTTTTAGTGCATATATCATGGTTTGTCCTATGCCAGGTTTTTTTTTTTTTTGCTGATTTCAGGCTGCGTTCATTTTTTTACGGCTTCTTCAGTCTTTCTCATGTTATAGTTTCGAATACCAGCTATTTTCGCCTTGTGGATCAGTTTTGACAGTTCCGCGAATTGCGTAACGCTGTGCGGCCGCCAGTCCCATACAACCGCGTAGAGCGCATGACTCTGCGATTCTAGAGGTACTGCGCTCACCGCGAAAGGTTAGAAAAACACCCACATAAGCACAGCAAGGAAGTGGCTACGTGAGGTGGTTCGACCGATAACTGTAGAAGCGTCATTCAAAACAAGTAATTGCTCTCCACTTCGGGCGGCATTTTCTCTACTTCCTTTTTCAATGAAAAGATGTTGATCCATAAATATTCTCATAAACAACGGTTAACTTTTTTATTATTCGCTTTTGCTTGCAGTTTGGTTGTTGCCTTGGCTCTCTGCCTTAGTAGATCGCTTAATTTCTCAACTCCTTGCGATTTTTGTTTCCAGTTGCCAATTTTGCACGAAAAGTGCTATACAATTAGGGAAAAACAGACGAGGTAACGGGCGACAGTCATCTTGCTTATGGGTTTAAGGGTTATTGAAGGGTTTCATGATGGACGCTCTTTCACATTATTTTATTTCCCACCTTATCTAACCCATATCACGTGTATATGGTTCCGCGCATCTGCCAGCGTCGCGGCGAGCCGTAATTCAAGGAAATAATGAAGCAAAGGCAGAAGTTAAACGCAATTGGCGTTTTCTCCGGCTGCAACTCATTCCATCAGAGTACAGCCCAGCTGAGTAACAGCCGCATCCCTCTCCTGGTCCCAGGATCAGCCTAAACAAAGAAGGTTGAACTAACAAAAGCAACAGCTATGCGCGTGACGGTTGAATAGATGGTGACAACTGAACGCATCTCGAGTTAATCGCGCGGGTGCGGAATCTATGAGAAAACTGTCCTTCACATTACAAGAGAGGCCGATAACTACCGCCATCTAAAAGGAGTGAAAAAGGCAGCATAATGCTGACCGATGAACAGCTGCCAAGTCTAAACATTGATCTGGCGGCGCTTTAGGAATGTGTAAGGAGTGGTGGCGTGGGTGGGGAGGGGGGTATGCCACTTGATTCCGGGGGGGGGGGGCGGACCCCCCGGGCCCCCCCCTGGGTACGTGCCTAGTATAGTGTATTTTGTTTTCACTCCACCCATCGCCGATTCCACGTCTTCATAGAAGCTTTCGACTTCCTGGTCATCATGACTGCATGTAGGGGCGTAGACCTGTACAACCTTCATTTTGTACCTCTTATTAAGTTTCACAACAAGACCTGCCCCCCTCTCGTTAATGCTATAGAGTACCTGTATATTACCAGCTATATTCTTATTAATCAGGAATCCGACTCCTAGTTTTCGTCTCTCCGCTAAGCCCGGGTAGCACAGGACGTGCCCGCTTTTTAGCACTGTATATGCTTCTTTTGGCCTCCTAACTTCACTGAGCCCTGTTATATCCCATTTACTGCCCTCTAATTCCTTCAATAGCACTGCTAGACTGGCCTCACTAGATAGTGTTCCAGCGTTAAACGTTGCCAGGTTCATATTCTAATGGCGGCCAGTCCGGCTCCAGGGATTCTTAGTGCCCTCTGCTGCGTCGCAGGTCTGACCGCCGCCGTGGTCAGTTGCTTCGCCGCTGCTGGGGACTGAGGGCCGGGGTTTGACTATTGTGTTCATATAGGAGGTTGTGGCCAAGTACTGCACCAGGGTGGCCAATCCTGTTCTGGTGAGGGAGTGCGTTGCTGGTTCTGGCCACAGGGATCAGGCCACACTCCAGGCCTGTTTATGCAATTTTATCAACACGCGGTTTTTATCTTTAATAACATGGAAAATTGCGCGGCACCGGGATTCGAACCACGGACCTCTTGCACGCGAGGCAGGTGTTCTACCTCTACGCCACCGCTGCACCCGATGCAAGCACTCCCCACCAATGTAATAAAATACGGCACACCCAACCTCGCGCTGAAGAATGCAAAGGTAGAGAGAGAGAGAGAGAGAAAGCAAGGACAGAAAAGGCTGGGAGGCCAATCAGAAGATAATCCGGTTTGCTACCCTACATGGGGAAAAGAGAATAGAAAGAGTAAAAAGGGAGAGAGTAAGCACTGAGTGCGTGTGGGTGGGAGACAATTCACGGGGACACGGGACACTATAAACGGTCTCTTAAGCCGGTGCACTTCAAGTATTGTACTAGTGCGCGAATCGCTTTTCGTGCCAGTGACGGGTGTGGCACGGTCCGAGTATCTTTGACTCAGTGAACGATCTGGAGTCCAGTCGGTGGAAAGTTGCCCGCAGAGAGAGGCGTTGTACATCGAGGGTAGGTACACAAGAGGGGCTCAATGGTTTCCTCGCATCCACAGGAGTCGCACATCGGGCTCTCGGCCATTCCCTAATGATAGGAGTATGCGTTCGTGAACGCCACTCCCAGCCACAAGCGGCTCATCAAGGTTGTTTCGCCGCGGGAAAGGCTAGATGGCAGTTGTAGCCGTAGCGCGCTCCATTTTGTGTAATCGGCAATTGAAGGCACTTGAACTCCAGAGATATTGTGAATTTTTGTAGGTGAAGTTCCCTGGCAGCGTCCATCTTGAAGCCGTGGATGGCAGGCACAGGGCGATTTTATGGCTTACCGTATTTCAATGTTAAGTAGGCGCAGGCAAAATTCGTATGCCCTATACACCGACGCATCCAAATACCCGCAATGAAACAATGAGAAGACCGCAATCGGAGGGGCGTATGATGGCGCAGGTTGGTCAGCTCTGGGAAGCCATGAGCGAAGGCGACAGAACCGTGCCCCATGACCAGGGATGCCACAATAGAAGCATATTGCGCGGTTGTCGGGCGTGCACCATGATCCAGTGTTGGCTGGTATCCTGGTGGGAAACGCGGGACGGCGTGATAGTGCAGTGGCGTGTGCTAGCAAGAACGTCAGTGGCACGATCCGCGCTGCAACTTCCGCGTATGTTACAGGTGCAGGCTGCCGGCGGCGGTGCAAGCCGGGACGAAATAGCCTCAGTTACTTGCTCCTGTATCATTTGTCAGAGGTTTGGAGTCAGAGATGGCGTAGAGCTTGGAATGGCAGTGAGTAGAGACAGCTGCCGAGGGACTTCGGCACGGATGAACTCTTTCATCTCACAGAGTAGGGGGCCGTAGTCGGGAACTGCAGTTAAACTGGAAACAGAGACATCCTGCGTGGAAGAACGCCGGGTCAGGAGGCATTGTCTGCGGAGTTCATCGTAAGTCTGACAAAGATAAGCGACTTGGACGAATGTCTGCGGGTTTTTCGACGGGAGCATATGAAAAGCGTCGTCTTCGATGCCATTGAATATATGACGGATCTTATCGGATTCGGTCATTGATGCATTGAAGCGCTTGCGAAAGTCGACGACGTCTTCTATGTAGCTGGTGAAGTTCTCACTGGGCTGCTGGGAAAGGTTGCGCAAGCGCTCTTCGGCACGAAGCTTTCGCACCGCGGGCTGACCGAAAACTTACGCGAAGCTCGTCCTGAAGTCTGACGAGCTGCGAAGGTCGGATTCTTGCTTTTGGAACCACACGCTCGCGACGCCCGTAAGGTACAAGACCCCGTTGTTCAACTTGTGAGCATCACCGCATGTGTTATGGGCACTCACGCGTTCATAGGATGATAGCTAGTCGTCCACATCGTTTTCGTCGGAGCAGCGGAAGATGGCTGTATCCCGTCGACGCAGCGAGCCGGAGCAGAGGAGGGTGGGCGAAGCCAGTGGTGGTGTTTGGCTTGCGTTTCCAGGCATGATGGGCGGCAGCTTCCGGCTGCGGAGTTGCAGGGTTGGGGAAACCCAGCGACCTCCACCAAATATCCCAAGCCAAGTTAATTAACAAGCCAGAACGTTGCACTGTTCTCAGTTGCTTTGTTCTCGTTGCTCTGTTCTCGAGTGAGACGTTAACGATTCGCTTGAAGCAAACGCCCGTCTTCTTCGCTACAATATACATGCAGGTGCCAAAAAAGGTGCACTCGCCAACAATAAAATAAAAACGAAGAACAGACGTTTTGGGCCCTTGCATGTTTTTCACCCCGTACGAGGGCACGTTTTTTGGCACCAATACGTTTCCCCGCCAGACGAGTTTTCGTCGAACACTTGACTGCAATATATATATTATCATTGTTTGTACCACACTTTTTAGGGATCGCCTGGTTCAGATCGCATAATTCTATAATTCTAGTCTTAAGTTAGATTATTCAATGAGGCTCACGTTACTATACCGAGAAATAGAAACCATAGTCTACTGATTATTAAAGAAATCACTGGTTAACGCCGTCATTACGGCACGTATCACAATTTATTAACTGTAGCCGGTGGATATATCCACATAGCATAGATTTACAGAAAGACAACAGGTTGGACATATGTGCCATCAAACTCAACGTAATGGTACACTGTTGTTCCACCTACATTTTTAGGAAAACGAACTTTTATGCACTGAAACACAAACGTAGCTGGAACGCTCATGTATTCCATCCCACACATTGGGAAATAATATATCAAAACTATATTCTTCCTGGAGATTCATTTCAACTAGATATGTCTTCATAGCCCACCGGCTACAATTTGTAAATTTCCATTTGCGCCATGAAGTAATTAGTGAAAAATTATTAGAGATTTTTGTTAATTATTTGAATATGCATTTAAGTTTCATGTTCCAGTAATGTCGGTCCCTTCGAATAATACACCTCAAGGATATAAATTGTCCTACCTGCCACAGGTAATTTATATAAATTCCGGAATAGTTAAAAATAATCACCCTTTAGATATAAACATGCCCGTCTTCCAACCTCTCCGATCCCCTATATACTTTAACAACGACACCGGCTTCCCACACTTAACGCACATACAATTTTTCTCTCCGATAACATTCCTAATGTTTTCCAAGCAATCCTCCGGGGTTATTTATCTAGATTTGTGTGTATTTATCTGAGTTTGTACCCAATCGCTATGCCACATACATGGCTCTCTGGGGCGCAACCAAGCCCTCGTCACAAGGGTTCTTCAAGGACAGCAACCCCGGGCTTCAGCAGGCTGCGCCACAAAGACTGTGAGTATTGTGAGTATGCACCGTTCCTCACCGAACATCTCGCTAGCTTTGTCACGGAGGATGTGCCACAAGATTATGTACAACATTCTATACACTGCACACAGAAATAAATCTCAGATGTGAGTACAACGCTTTTCCTGTAGCAGCACTTTGTTGGGAGTTTGTTATACTCCGTGCGATGGAAGTATAAGTTTTACTCCGTGCGGGTGAAATTCCTGCTTGGAGCCTTGGAGTTTTTTTTTCCTTTCTTTTTAAATGCGAAAGGATTATATGCCCAATTACGCGAAAATTCGGTGTTGTCTTCGGCGGCGTGACCGGAGCATGATACCGAAAATGTCTGTGCACGTGAAAAGTAAAAAAATGTAATAAAATGCTCGGAGAGACGTCATATTTGTCACGCACCTTTCTGTAAGCAAAGTAACTTACTGTCTTCGAAACAAAAACAGGTTAAACTGTTGGTGTGGGTGGGAACCGAACCCGAGCCTCAAGGGTGCCAGACATGACAGTCACGACAAAATTCTCTGCCACTGGTTGGTTGATATATGGGCTCAAAATGCATGAAGCCATGTCGGTTTTTCTTTTTGCAAAGTATACATTTCCTTAATATAACAGATGCTTTCGCTGAAGTATTCTCTAGCAGTCCGGGCGTTTATTTCAGCAAGTCTCACGGCCATTCTAGTTTTCCAAAAACTATGCAAGGATAACAGTATGAACATGTCATACGGGGCAATGCCTTCATTTAGAGTAGGCAAGAAAAGAATCCCGTATGGCGTAATTGGTAAGTCCTTCTTTGGGGTTATCTGTAATATATCCCAATGGAATACCGCATCACAGCAGTCAAGAAATATGTGTTCGATTGTTTCGCGTTTTTGGCATAGTAAGCAGTTCACACTCCAAGGCACAAAAAGTTCTTTTTCCTCTAGCCATGGTTTTACAGGTAACGTATTGATGTGGAGCTCTGCCTTGACTGCGCCAACGAGACGAATAGAATGAATACGGGTATAGCTTCGCTCAGCCTTACTTGAAACGTAATTTTAAAAATGGGTCCTTTTTAGCACTTGAGTAAATAAACGTCGACACAATCTGCCTTATGAACAAATGATCCAGACCTAGTAACGGAACGAAAGAGATTAGTGTGACTGATGTGCTCGCAGCTTGAACCCCATACAAACACTGCAAGTACTCTATGTAAACGTTGTATGTTGGCCCTTGACATGCACAATGCTTGAAGCACGTAATAAATTTTTGCAACGGCAAACAGGTTGCACATCGTCGCGCCAGCAAACATTGAGAAATTGCCCTCCCCCCATTTAATTGTACACTCACGAACCCATTCAGTTTCGGCATTCCAGTAATCCACCGCATCATGGTAGCGCTCAAGCGGCTCCCCGAGATATTTTGCTGGCGTGACGGTCGAGTGGATATTTGCAAACGTACTCGAAGGGTCTTCCCAGTTACCGATCCATACCCCTGCACATTTATCAAAGTTGACAGCACTGCTTGTCCTTGTGCAGTATGATAACGCTTCCTCGACCGCGATTTGAAAGCTTTCTTTATCCCCACAAAACAAGGCGATATCGCTCACATATGCGGCCACTTTCACTTCCGCGGAATTCACTACGAAACCCGACATTCTATTGTCATTCTTGATCTTACTACAAAGCGGCTATAGGCACATTGCGAATAAACGAGGGCACAAACCACACCCCTGGCGCAAGGATGACGGGACGCTAAAGCTTTTGGTAACCTCTTTCTCTATTATAAGGCTGGCGTTACAATCTTCATAGCACATCTTTACCCCATCTAAGATCAATTCCCCTACATTTACATGTTCTAGAATTGAGAAAAAAATTTTATGGGCCACATGGTCGAAAGCCTTCTGCAAGTCCAACTGTAACATGGCTCGGTGTTCACCTAGTTCGTCACACTATTCTAGAATGCTTCTGGCAATATGAATGTTTGTGTAGATAGACCATCCTTTAATGTCGCATGTTTAATGCGACCCTACGATGCAGGCCACCTCTCCTTGTAATAGCTTTCCGAGCACTCTTGTAAATATTTTATAGTCGACATTCTTTAGTGATGTCAAGCTGTAAGCGTCCACAGCTAAAAATTTTTTCTGGGTCCTCTGTTTTCGGTTTCAGCACTTCGTGCAATGTCCAAAAAGAATGAGCGACCTGCTTTTCCGCGTAGGCTTCCTTAAACAACCGTAACAGGATCTCGCTGACGTCACTTTTCAAGGCTTTGTCAAAGGCCGCTCCGAGTCCATTAGGCCCCGGGGACTTGCCTACAACTAAATCATGCATGGCTCCTTCCACTTTGGCGACGCTCAGAGGCCACTCCAGACGCCTTTGAATGTCGTCCTCTAGTTGCGGCATGTTTGACAACATGTCCGTTTTCAATTGTTCTGCGAAGTCGTTAAAGTCCCGAATTATTCGCTATAATGATGAAGAAATTATTCGATACGAGAACGAAATCACGAGCCAACCTCAAAATACCGACGCCACGGTGGCTACATGGTTATGGTTGACTGAAGTTGGGCATAGTGCATGCGTCAGTGAGCACGTCAAGTCAATGCCTCCGCCACTGCCTCCCACGTGTCACTTGCTTTCGGATTTCATCGGTGCACTGCGTACTGCTATACCCTCTGAAGCGTCTATCTCACTGGCAGCTGTGCAATGGTCTCGCCCACGGAAACACGCCTGATCACATCGCCGCCCATACTGCGCCATTTCTACCCCATGGCTACCACAGAAGTTCACACGGACGCCAGCGGCGTGGCATTTCGCGCTGTCCTCGCTCAGCACAAAAGTGGATACGGCGAATACGTGGTGGCCTACGCCAGCAGGACACTAACCAAGGCCGAATGGAATTACTCTGTAACTAAAACGAAGTGCTTAGCTATGATTTGGGCCCTTGGAAAATTTAGACCATACCTGCACGGCGGTCCCTTCGATGTCGCTACGGACCATGACACCCTATGTTGGCTGTCGACATTGAAAGACCCATCAGGCCGCTTCGCTCGCGGGGCCCTCCGGTTACAAGACTTCGACATGCGCGTTGTCTATCAGTCTGGCCGCAAACACACCGAGACAGACGCTCTCTCTCGCTCCCCCACGTCAAATGACATGACTTTCTTTTCTGTCATGCACTCGGTGTTTTTGTCACCAGTGCTCATCGATGTGGCTCTGGAACAGCGCAAAGATCAGTGGATTCTTACTCTTTTGGATTGCCTATCCGATTCTCCGGTGACTCGCCCTTCCCATGCTCTCCGCCGTCAAGCTTCTCACCTTACGGTATGGGATGAACTGCTCTATCGCCGTAACAACGCTTCAATCGATCGCAAGTGGTTGTTCGTCGTCACTCGCCACCTCCGCGCAGAAGTGTGCTCCGCTTTCCATGCAGACCCACAATGCGCCCACGCTGGGCTCTTCAAAACGCCCACCAGGCTCCACTTGCGTTTTTATCGGCTTGGGATGTCCAGTTTCCTGCAGAAGTACATGCGCTCATGTTCAGAATGCCAACGCCGCAAGTTTTCTGCTCACCGTCCTTGTGGTCCCTTGCAGCCAATCCCGTGCCTCTCATGACCATTGCAACGCGTCGCCATCGACCTCTACTGCCCTCTACCCAATATACCTGCTGCGAATCTCTGGATTATTGTTGCGGTAGATCACCTTAGGCGCTGTGCAGGAACGGCTGCCCTACCAACCACCACCGCCTGCGACGTTGCGTCCCTTCCTGTCACAACACTTAGTGCGTCGCCATGGTGTGTCCCGGGAACTTCTCAGTGAAAGTGGACGTGTCTTCCTTTCCGAGGTAGCTAACGCGCTCCTTAATGCACGCACCACGCACTACGCACCACTACTGCATATCACCCGCAAAGTAATGGCATGACTGAGCGATTCAATCGCAGCCGTCGTTTTATACTTTCTTTTGTCCGTGTGTTGTGTTGCGCTGTAACGAACCTTACTATGATTCAATAACACTTTGCACGATATGCTAACGATGTACATTGCGTCCGACCACACCAACTGGGACCTCGTTTTACCTTATGTGACCTATGCATACAGCACCGCCTTACAAGCCGTGACAGGCTTTTCCCCATTCTTCCTTGTGAATGGCCGTGGACCTTTCTGCACTATCGAGACGGTTCTACCCTACCGACCTTACCCATAGGAGTGCAGGCCACTGCCTGAAGCTTCCAGTTACGCCGATGTCGCCTGCTAGCCCGCTCTTTTACGAGTGAAGACCAAGAGCTGCAAAAGTTCCGTTGCGATAACGACCGACGCACTAGCTCATATCAGCCGTACCCTTTAGTCTGGCTCTGGATACCTTCCACCACACCCGGTCTTTCCTCTAAACTCCTAGCCAAGTACCACAGCCCCTACCGCGTTGTGCGACAGACGTCTCCTGCAAATTACCTTGTCGAACCTCTCACGCTGTCCACTGACTTAAGGCGCCGTGGAAGTGAGAGGGGTGCACGGGAAGTGACTCAAACCTTACTATGACCAGCTCGTCCTCTCCTGCTCTTTAGTCGCTAGGATGGCGCCCATTTCTCCGGGGGGAAGCTGCAGCGAAAAAGACAGGCGTGTGCTTCAGGCGCATCGTCAACGCCTCGCCCTAAAACAGAGCTCGCGCGCTCGGTGCTCGACGCTTGATCAACAGGCCTGCCTGTGTATCGTGGAACATTCTGTCTTGTTAATTAAACCGCCTTAATATATATATATATATATATATATATATATATATAGATAATGTAGTCCCCCAATGGTCAATTAGCAGCACGCATCTCAGGCAGCTTATAGGTGAAACTAATTTGTTGCAGTTTTGCGTATATAACGCAGTGGGCACTATGGAGGAGAAGCGGGGCCGGGGTTGCTTCGAAAATAAATCACAGTGCGGCTGCGCGGCTTGGTTCATAGTGTAGTAACTTTTTTTCCGTAATATTAGCCACACCACAGATATAGTCAAATGTCCCTATAACAAAAGTTGTTGAATCTCCAAAAGGCGAGTTGCGCAGGTCACTTCGTTGCAAAGATCGAGCGTCGTACGACTGAAGAAAGAGTGGGCTAGGTACGTTCATTACAAGAAATCATACAATTAACGCATATTCAAAGGCGGCTTAGCGAGCTAATTCACGATTTTTGTGGACACTTGGTCTGGCAGAACGTGCTGTGCTGCACATCCCTCGTTGCACCGACATTTCCCGGCCTGCTCCACGGTGGAACACGTGAGCAAAACCACATAAAGGTGGCGATCGTCAAACACAGCTTTCGCCTTACTTGGCGTCAAAATTGTTAATCACTTGTTGCCTTCGTTGACATTCGCGTGCTTTCAACCCCAGAAGCCCCAGAAGGCGTCGTTGGTCGTCTGTTACACGACTGCGTCATCAGGTGTTCATCAACTGTGACGTATTCGTTGGCTGCCGCTTTTGCTGCTGTGTCACAGCGAGCTCCACGTACCAGTTGGGTATTTATCTGAAAACGGAACAGCTAGCCCGCAACGCTCGCTGATATTGTATACAAGATTTATACGATCTTTATATAAGCTTTGTACATATTTGCGCATTTACATTCGCTAAGACCGCAGCAGCAGCACTTACCCACTCAGTCAGCGGTCATGGTCAGCAGTCTGGGAGGGCTCGCACAAGAAGGCTTATTGAAAAAAGTCGCAGTTTCAGCCGAAAGGAGAAGCAAAGATTGCGATAGAAAATTAGTTGACAGATACCTATACGATGTAGAGAGAGTAGTTTTATCGGCCGTACAAACTAGTAAACATAGGCATACTGATTCACTTGACCTGCATGGTGTCACTCGCGCACAAGCAAACATGAACCCACCTCACTCGATCTGGGGTTCGACCTCAAAAAACCTCAAAACCTCAAAAAACCGACGCCACGGTGGCTACATGGTTATGGTTGACTGAAGTTGGGCCTAGTGCATGCGTCAGTGAGCACGTCAAGTCAATGCCTCCGCCACTGCCTCCCACGTGTCACTTGCTTTCGGATTTCATCGGTGCACTGTCTACTGCTATACCCTCTGAAGCGTCTATCTCACTGGCAGCTGTGCAATGGTCTCGCCCACGGAAACACGCCTGATCACATCGCCGCCCATACTGCGCCATTTCTACCCCATGCCTACCACAGAACCTCACACGGACGCCAGCGGCGTAGCATTTGGCGCTGTCCTCGCTCAGCACAAAAGTGGATACGGCGAATACGTGGTGGCCTACGCCAGCAGGACACTAACCAAGGCCGAATGGAATTACTCTGTAACTAAAACGAAGTGCTTAGCTATGATTTGGGCCCTTGGAAAATTTAGACCATACCTGCATGGCGGTCCCTTCGATGTCGCTACGGACCATGACACCCTATGTTGGCTGTCAACATTGAAAGACCCATCAGGCCGCTTCGCTCGCGGGGCCCTCCGGTTACAAGACTTCGACATGCGCGTTGTCTATCAGTCTGGCCGCAAACACACCGAGACGGACGCTTGCTCTCGCTCCCCCACGTCAAATCACATGACTTTCTTTTCTGCCATGCACTCGGTGTTTTTGTCACCAGCGCTCATCGATGTGGCTCTGGAACAGCGCAAAGATCAGTGGATTGTTACTCTTTTGGATTGCCTATCCGAATCTCCGGTGACTCGCACTTTCCATGCTCTCCGCCGTCAAGCTTCTCACCTTACGGTATGGGATGAACTGCTCTATCGCCGCAACAACGCTTCAATCGATTGCAAGTGGTTGTTCGTCGTCACTCGCCACCTCCGCGCAGAAGTGTGCTCCGCTTTCCATGCAGACACACAATGCGCCCACGATTGGCTCTTCAAAACGCCCACCAGGCTCCACTTGCGTTTTTATCGGCTTGGGATGCACAGTTTTCTGCAGAAGTACATGCGCTCATGTTCAGAATGCCAACGCCGCAAGTTTTCTGCTCACCGTCCTTGTGGTCCCTTGCAGCCAATCTCGTGCCTCTCATGACCATTGCAACGCATCGCCATCAACCTCTACTGCCCTCTACCCAAAATACCTGCTGCGACTCTCTGGATTATTGTTGCCGTAGATCACCTTAGGCGCTATGCAGGAACGGCTGCCCTACCAACCACCACCGCCTGCGACGTTGCGTCCCTTCCTGTCACAACACTTAGTGCGTCGCCATGGTGTGTCCCGGGAACTTCTCAGTGAAAGTGGACGTGTCTTCCTTTCCGAGGTAGCTAACGCGCTCCTTAATGCGCGCACCACGCACTACGCACCACTACTGCATATCACCCGCAAACTAACGGCATGACTGAGCGATTCAATCGCAGCCGTCGTTTTATACCTTCTTATGTCCGTGTTTTGTGTTGGCCTGTAACGAACCTTACTATGATTCAATCGCACTTCACTTTGGGCGATATGCTAACGATGTACATTACGTCCGACCACACCAAGTGGGAGCTAGTTTTACCATATGCATGTGACCTACGCATACAACAGCGCCTCACAAGCCACGACAGGCTTTTTCCCATTCTTCCTTGTGAATGGCCGTGGACCTTTCTCCCCTACCGACCTTACCCATAGGAGTGCACGCCACTGTCTGAAGCTTCCAGATACGGTGATGTCGCCTGCCAGCCCGCTCTTTTACGACTGAAGACCAAGAGCAGGAAAAGTTCCGTCGCGATAACGACCGACCCGCCAGCTCATATGAGCCGTACCCTTTAGTCTGGCTCTAGATACCTTCCACCACACCCGGTCTTTCCTCTAAACTCCTAGCCAAGTACCACAGTCCCTACTGCGTTGTGCAACAGACGTCTCCTGCAAATTACCTGGTCGAACCTCTCACGCTGACCACTGACTTAAGGCGCCGTGGAAGTGAGAGGGGTGCACGGGAAGTGACTCAAACCTTACTATGACCAGGTCATCCTCTCCTCCCCTTTAGTCGCTAGGATGGCGCCCTCTTCTCCGGGGGCAAGCTGCAGCGAAAAAGACAGGCGTGTGCTTCAGGCGCATCGTCAACGCCTCGCCCTAAAACAGAGCTCGCGCGCTCGGTGCTCGACGGTTGATCAACAAACGTGCCTGTGTATCGTGCAACGTTCTTTCTTGTTAATTAAACCTCCTTAAAATATATAGATGTAGTCCCCCAATGACCAATTATTGTCAACAGGTGATAAGCACGCATCTCAGGCAGCTTATAGGTGAAACTAATTTGTTGCGGTTTTGCGTATTTAACGCACTGGGCACGGTGGCGGAGAGGGCGGGGCCGGGGTTGCTTCGAAAATAAATCACGGTGCGGCTGTGCGCCTTGGTTCACAGTCTAATAACTTTTTCTGCGTAATATTAGCGACACCACTGATATAGTGAAATGTCCCTATAACAAAAGGTGTTCAATGTCCAAAAGGCAGGTTGCGCAGGTCACTTCGTTGTAAAGATCCAGCGTCGTACTACTGAAGAAAAAGTGAGCTAGGTATGTTCATTACAAGCAATCATACAATTAACGTATATTCAAAGCCGGCTTAGCGAACTAAGTCACTATTTTTTGTGCAGACTTGGTATGGCAGAATGTGCTGTGCTGCACATGCCTCGTTGCACCGACATTTCCCGGCCGGCTCCACGGTGGAACACGTGAGCGAAACCACATAAAGGTGCCGATCGTCGAACGCAGCTTGCACCTTACTTGGCGTCAAAACTCTTAATCACTTGTTGCCTTCGTTGACATTTGCGTGCTTTCAACCCCGGAAGCCCCAGAAGGCGTCGTCGGTCGTCTGTTACACGACTGCGTCGTCAGTTGTTCATCAACTGTGAGGTATTCGTTGGCAGCCGCTTTCGCGGCTGTGTCCCAGCGAGCTTATCTATTTATCTGAAAACGGTACAACAAGACAGCAATGCTCGATGATATTGGCACACTGGTCAAGTGCCTCGCTAGCACTGCCTCTTCCTCTTCAGAGCCGATCGCAGCTAAATGACGCCTGCGAAGGGCATGCAGGAACTTGGAGTTTGTTCTGAAGCAACCAATCAATCCTCGGGGAGCGTAAATTCCTTGTTTGGACGGGTTATAAACAGGGATAACGTGCCTCGGAAAGGCTGGCCAACGTTTCGATAGGAGGAAATATCTCCGTCAAAGGCGGCCTGGTCATCTTCGGCATGTTAGTTTTACTGGGTTAGTACTATATGCGTGCTCAGCATGGGCCTAAACGTTTGTCCCACGAACAACAAAATAAATGAATTCCAGCTTCACAAGGACCTTTCACAATTTTCCAGACGAATGCGTGTCAGAC
Source organism: Dermacentor andersoni (assembly GCF_023375885.2). Classification (NCBI taxonomy): domain Eukaryota; kingdom Metazoa; phylum Arthropoda; class Arachnida; order Ixodida; family Ixodidae; genus Dermacentor; species Dermacentor andersoni. The sequence goes on from NC_092819.1 coordinate 139,666,256, forward strand.
ACGTTTTCGCGGACAACAACACACCAGACACCGGGACGTCATCATGTAGAGCCCAATCAACTTGGACTCCCGAACCAGAAAAAGCCATAGAATTTGACAAATACCTTAAAACTGTCAGTAAAAAAATCATAAGCCAATCCAAGACATCTAAGCGACCTAGAAACATAACTGCGTTGGAAAGTTGTATTATTTCAAATCTTGGTTGCCGGAACTACATTGTTATTAAGGAAGCAGATAAGCGTGCAAGTATAGTTATTTGGCCAATGGAAAAATACAAGCAGAAGGCTTACAGACAACTGAACAACCCTAAACATTACCGTAAGCTAGATAACGATCAGACATTATTTTACACAGTGACAATTACCGACAGGCTGAAATCACTTTTGGCTGATGAATTGATAGCACCGTCAGAATACAAATTTCTTAAACCAAGCAACAAAACTGCCGGGCGATTCTACCTCCTTCCAAAAATTCAAAACGTTCCATCCACTCAACAATACACCGCTATTATCGCAGGTCTCCCGATAGAATCAAACAACAACACACCGACAGAGAGCATCTTTACATTCCTTAACCACTTATTTATTTATTTATTTAAGATACTTTCAGGGCCCGAAGGCATTACTTCCTTGGTGACTTGCCAAAAGCACTTCCGTCATTTGTACAAGATACGCCTCACCTGCTGAGAATTATGGAGGACATTAATACAAAGATCACACTACCCTACAACATAATTCTCGCAAGACTAGACATTCTAATCATTGTACATTCTAATCCCCAATGGTATATCCTCGATAAAACACATGCTGTCCAAACACAATGCACAACACTCTATTGAAGTCGACTTGTCTCGCCTTTAATTAGCTCTAACACATAACTACTTCGAATTTGAGGAGAGTTACTGCCTACGAATACATGGGACAAGCATGGGTACGCCTTTTGCACCAACCTACGCGAACATGATTATGGGGATTCTAGACACAGATTTTCTATCACGCTGCACTCACAAGCCCTACACATACCTACGATACATAGACGACATATTCATAATATGGGGACATGTTTAAGACAGTTTAGATAAATATGTAGCATTTCTAAATTCTTTTCACCCAACAATAAAATTCACATCAGAATCTTGAATTGAGCGCATAAACTTTCTGGACACAACAATATACATTGACAATGGGGCACTGATGACAACGCTGTATAGGAAACCTTTCGACAAACAATACTACCTAGAATATACGAGCCATCATCCCAGACATTGCAAACAAGCTATCTTTAAAGGCCAAGCCACACGACTACGTCGCATTTGCGTTGAAAACCAAGACTACATAGATAGACTCGATCACCTTAAAGAAACCATATCAAACAGGAACCACCCAAATAGTGACCTTCAAAAAGCCTACACCGCTACGACCAAACTTGATTGAGCCGAGGTCTTCAAGCCCCGCCCGAGGATCACAAGAACAACAACGCCTCTTCCTACTACTAAATTCACAAACGGAGTCCCAAACGTGAACAACATCCTCAGTAAATACTACCCAATTCTCACCAGAAACCAGAAACTTAGTAGATTTTTCCCTACTCGCCCAGAGTAGCCTACAGACGCAACACTAATTTTAACGATATTCTTCTGCATGCCAGACTAAGGACAAAGAAGAAGTAGGAACCGTCCCCTGGTGGCCGCTCCATATGCTCTACATGCAAAGATAGTCAATCTACTACTACAGTAAAGACTACAGCGTCAAATTACTCCCACAAGGTAACTTCGAGTTTCGATTGCACATCAAGCAACGTTGTTTGCTGTCTAGAATGTACCGTTTGTAGCAAACAATACATAGGTGAGACTGGACAACAAATTCATACACTGCTCAGCGGTCACTGCGCGGCTACAAAACAGAATTTACCTAAAGCAGTAGCCAGCCACTTCAATGAACAGGGTCATATATTCGACAAAGCAAGGCTCTATACACTACAAACAAATTTCCGTTCACTTGCCGAAAGGAAATATATGGAATCATACCTCATACACAAGTTTAGTTACCTGCACAAGCCGAGAATTAATTTGGCCCGTGGCAGCTTAGAATCTGTAAAAGCGGTAACTCAGATCTGAAATTCTTATATCACCAACCAAGGTACAAAACACATTATGCCACCAGCTAACCTTAATTCTCAACCTCACCTATTCCTCCATTTCGAACTTTATTTTCCTGCCTATTACTCAATTTTATATACTCTTTCGTGTATTTATATTTATATAAACTGTACGACCCCCTCTTTCCAAGTACACCTGCCCCCGCCCGCTTCTGCCCACGTCACCCTCCTATTTTTTTATTCTGGATTCGGTTCCCCCCTTTTTTCTATTTTTCTTTAATAATTATACTTTTGAAACACCCTCACCAACACATTCCAACGTCCCGACGCCAGGATACCTTTGCAGCGCCTCAGCCACACAGGGTATCGCCATTTCTGTGTGCCGCCGTAACGACACCTACGTTGAGCTAGTGGACCTAACGTCCCTTGAAAGACCATACCGCTGCCTTCCAGTTACCCTACGCATTGCACCACGGACTCCTTGTAGCTATCCTAACTCCTTAGAAATTACTCGAGGCATTGCAGCTACGCTACTAGAATCATTTTCTCAACTGATGTCTTTTTCGGTCTTTTTGGTTACGCGAGCTGACCACCTGACTGGCTCTTCTAAAACCACACTAACATGCCGCCAACGACACCCCTGAATGCTCCGTAACCTCTCGCTTTCCCAACACTTTCCCATGCCCTTCTTTTTTCTGTATTTTTTTCTCTCTTGGTGTCTTTATTTTTCTCCCCGCCTTCCCACGGTCCCGCTCTTGTCCCCTCGTCTTAGGTATCACGCTCACAGACGTCAGGTGACAGCGCTCATTATCTTTCAAGCCTCTCCCTTTACAACCAGCCGCCACCGACAACAACCGCTGGTGAAGTCACTGTATTAATTCTTTAAAACTAACATGCCGAGGATGACAAGGCCGCCTTTGACGAAGATTGGCCCTGCTATCCAAACGTTGGCCAGCCTTTCTGAGGCATCTTATTCTTGTTTATAACCTTTTTACCGCAGCGTGCTATTCCATCTGTCAGCCCCTTTCTTGATTTTGTTTGGATAGGCCAATTTGTAGTAGTCGTGTCCGTTACACAGGCCTTCGTTACACAGGCCATATTGTTGCAGAGAACTGTCGCAAGTATTTATCAATGTACGTCAAAAATTACTTCGGAAACTTTGAGGTACTACATCAATGTGGTCACTTTCAATACAGTACTCGTTAAATTAAATACACTAAGAAACACAAATACAAAGAAATACACACCTTTTTGTTACACTGGCCGGTTTGTTTAGAGAACTCTCGCAAATGTTTATGAATGTACGTTACAAATCATTTCGGAAGCTTTCAGGTACTCCATCAATACGGTCACTTTCAATATAGTTCCGGTTAAATAAAATACACTGGTTCCACCTCCACGCCATGAATTAAGAACGAAGCCCAATGTGCGCCGTGCTGCGTTGCGATAAGCGAAAAGATTTTTAGGTCAAATTTACCGAGGCGCGTTGCGCCCCATGCAAGATCTGCTCATTAGTCAATGCACTGAGGAGTCGTAAATAATAAAAAATAACTGGCGATAGGTAGGATTTCGAAGAACTGCAATATTCTATTATTATTGTCAGCTAACCAAGTTAACTCGTGTTTTGCTTCGACTGGAACCATTGGTTCAATTGACGGACGCGTCTGCAGTTGCTATGTGATTCTTCAATTTTCCTCGACGTACTGAGGAGGACCTACGTCACATCCTGTTTAAGTGTAAACGTTAGAAGTCACCTGAAAAAGACAGCTTCTTTATCGATGTTTTGGTAGGAACTACGTCTTTGTACTATGGCGTACATATGCACGGTATATTTGGACACAAGCGCAACCTCGTGCAAATCACCCCCCCCCCCCCCCCCCCTCCATTTAGAACCCATAGGATGCTTTAAATAGGCTGGGGCAAATTTTACATCCTCTTATCCCACGCTCACATTCGCAGGTTTGCTGGCTGTGCTGCGAGCAACTACTTATATGGAGTAGAAATATGTAATGGTTTGACAAGGCCTATCTATCGGAAATACAGGTAGACCATCTGGCTGATGTCATGGGAGCCAATGTCCCACATCTCGTGGCTGCATGTTACGTCAAAGAAACCCCATCGTGGGATTACATTTTGAACTATACCTTTGAAAGTATAGTTCAAAATGCTTTGCTGCCTTGCGAATAAAGAAAACGAGTGAAAGAATTTCATCCAGAGAGTAAATCTTTTTTACCTATATATATGAACACTTATAAAATTTCTGGAGAAGCTTGAATTTGTCGTCAAAATCATAACTTGTCTCGCTTATGGCGCGCAGACTACAATGTGCTTTTTTTGTTTCCTTCGTTTCTTACGTTTTTTTCTCTTGCTTTTCCGCTGCCGTTGCAAACAGTTTTTCTTTTTACCCTTTGAGTCTCCCACTTTTACAGATAGTTCTCCTTAATTGCAAACCACAGTGAACCCGTATGAACCCGTTAAAACCATTAAATTTGAACGCGACAGCATTGTATGCCCCATCAAGCGAAAATACGCCGTAGTTGGCGACGTGACCGAATGATAGTACGGAAAATGGCCGAAGGCGCAAGGAGTAAAAGCAGGTCCTAAAATGCTCGGAATGACGTAAAACTTCTCAAGAAGGTTCCTGTAAACAAAGGAAACGTATCCCGTCGACGCAGCGAGCCGGAGCAGAGGAGGGTGGGCGAGGCCAGTGGTGGTGTTTGGCTTGCGTCTACAGGCATGATGGGCGGCAGCTTCCGGCTGCGGAGTTCCAGGATTGGGGAAACCTAGCGACCTCCACCAAATATGCAACCAAGTTAATTAACAAGCCAGAACGTTGCACTGTTCTTTGTTGCTTTGTTCTCGTTACTCTGGTCTCGAGGGAGACGTTGACGATTCGCTTGAAGCAAACGCCTGTCTTCTTCGCTACAATATATATACAGGTGGTAAAAAACTTGCACTCGCCAGCAATAAAATAAAAAGAAAGAGCAGACGTTTCGGGCCCCATACGGGTCCCTTGCACGTGTTTTGCCCCGTACGAGGGCACGTTTTTTGGCATCCTCGCCAGACGAGTTTTCGTCGAACACTTGACTACAGTATATATATATATATATATATATATATATAAGTTAGCAATGCTCCTCTTCACGATGCTTTGGCAATGCACTAAAGAAATCTTGCCACCATAAGATCTATGCCAGTCTTATGGATCAGTCGGGAAGGTTATCGGCAGCAGGGTTTCCGGAATCAGTGCATGTTTCGGCCGTAGAGGGGCTGCTAAATAGGTCCGTACCAGATAGCACAATTCGGGACGCGGCAAATCAATGGACGGAACTTAGAGGGAAAGTAGCGGTAGTGCCCTACCTGCATAGAACGGCACATAGTATTAAGACAATGGCTAGCCGGGTGGACACAAAAGTGATCGTTTCCTGACAAGAAAAGCTGGCAAAAGTATGTCGATTCACGGACCCGTGCCGTACGCCACCTGTCGGATGCTCTACAAATCATCGAAAAGTACCAGTGGGTTGCGTAGAAGCTGTTGTATATGAACTTCCGCTGTCCTGTGGGAAAAAATACATCGGACAGACAGGGAGATGTCTTAATGATGTCTTAATGACCGATTACGGTAACATGGCCTAAACCTGAAAAATAAGCAATACGGTCATCTGTCAACTCACTGTCAGGACTGCGGCCATGCGCCGGTGTATGGATCCTGCCGGGTTCTTGCGAAGCGCAAACATAAAGATGTGCGGGAGATTATTGAGGCTCAGGCTATCTGGCGGAATAGTCATAGTTGTGTTAGTGCCCCTTCGGTCGACTTGTTAGATAAGGAGACGGCTTTCTTGGATGGTTAAGATTTGGACGAAGTGGGGCCGCTATGAATGGGTTATATAGGTGTATTTCCTGAAAATCAAGTTGTTTAAGTTTGCGCATTGTGGTGTCGTCTCCCGTCCGTCCTTGTTTGCTGTAGCTAAATATGCTTTCAGTTTACCAACACGCCCAACAAATGGCAATGCTGAAAGTATGAACATGTCATACGGTGCAGTGCCTTCATTTAGAGAAGGCAAGAAACGAATCCCGTATGGCGTAATCGGTAAGTCCTTCTTTGGGGTCATCTGTAAGATATCCCAATGGAATACCGCATCACAGCAGTCAAGAAATATGTGTTCGATTGTTTCGCGTTTTTGGCATAGTAAACAGCTCACACTCCAAGGCACAAAAATACTTTTTCCTCTAGCCATGGTTTGACAGGTAACGTATTGGTGTGGAGCTGGAAATAAAAGTACTTTACCAACGGGTGCACTGTTATTCGTTTTCCTCCATTTAAAACGTTCTTTTCGGGTCCAATGCAGAACATCGAGCGACATAATGCTACTGGAAACATTGCGCTTATCAGGTCCTTATATAAGCTCTTTCGTGATCCCCGACTTAAGTGTTCCATGAAAAACCGAACCTTCAACAGGTAAAAAGCCCGGACTACTTCTTTTAGGAATCCACGCACTCTGCCTTGACTGCACCGACGAGATGATAAAATGAATCCGGGTATAGCTTCGCTCAGCCTTACGTGAAACATAAAGTAAAAAATTGGTCCTTTTTGGCACTTGAGTAAATAAACCTCGACACAATCTGCCTTATGAACAAATGATCCAGACCTAGTAACGGAACGAAAGAGATTAGTGCGGCTGCTGCTCTCGCAGCTTGAACCCCATACAAACACTGCAAGTACTCTGTGTAAACGTTGTATGCTGGTCCTTGACATGCACAATGCTTGAAGGACGTAAGAAAATTTTGCAACGGCAACCAGGTTGCTCATCGTCGCGCCAGCAAACATTGAGAAATGGCGCCCCTCCCCCCGCATTTATTTGTACACTCACGAACACTTTCAGTTTGGGCATTCCAGTAATCCACCACGTCATGGTAGGGCTCGAGCGGCACCCTGAGATATTTTGCTGGCGTGACGGTCGAGTGGATATTTGCGAACGTACTCGAAGGGTCTTCGAAGTTACCGATCCATACGCCTACACATTTATCAAAGTTTACAGCACTGCCTGTCATTGTGCAGTATGATAACGCTTTTGCGACCACGATTTCAACACTTTCTTTATCCCCACAAAACAAGGCGATATCGTTCGCATATGCGACCACTTTCACTTCCGCGGACTGCACTACGAAACGCGATATTCTATTGTCATTCTTGATCTTACTACAAAGCGGCACTAGGTATATTGCGAATAAACGAGGGCACAAACCACACCCCTGGGGCAAGGATGACGGGACGCTAAAGCTTTTGGTAACCTCTTTCTCTATGATGAGGCTGGCAGTACGATCTTGATAGCACATCTTTACCCCATCTAAGATTAATTCTCCTACATTTACATGTTCTAGAATTGAGAAAAGAATTTTGTGGGCCACACGGTCGAAAGCCTTCTGCAAGCCCAACTCTAACACGGCTCCGTGTCCACCTAAGTCGTCACGCTATTCTAAGATGCTTCTGGCAATGTGAATGTTTCTGTAGATAGATCTAGTATCCTTTAATGCCACATGTTTAATGAGACCCTACGATGCTGGTCACCACTCCGTGTAATAGCTTTCCGAGCACTCTTGTAAATATCTTATAGTCGACATTCTTTAGTGATATCGAGCTGTAAGCGTCGGCAGCTAACAATTTTTTCTGGGTCCTCTGTTTTCGCTATCAGCACTTCGTGCAATGTCCAAAAAGATGGAGGGACCTGCTTTTGCGCGTAAACCCTCTTAAACAACCGTAACAGGATCTCGCTGATGTCACGTTTGAAGGCTTTGTCAAAGGCCCCTCCTAGTCCATTAGGCCCCGGGGACTTGCCTACAACTAAATCATGTATGGCTCCTTCCACTTCGGCGATGCTCAGAGACCACTCCAGACGCCTTTGAATGTCGTCCTCTAGTTGCGGCATGTTCGACAATATGTCCGTTTTGAATTCTTCTGCGACGTCCATAACAGTCCCGGAAAATTCGCTATAATGATGAAGAAATGATTCGATACGAGAACGAAATCACGAGCCAACTTAAAAAAAACCGACGCCACGGTGGCTACATGGTTATGGTTAACTGAAGTTGGGCCTAGTGCATGCGTCAGTGAGCACGTCAAGTCAATGCCTCCGCCACTGCCTCCCACGTGTCACTTGCTTTCGGATTTCACCGGTGCTGTGTCTACTGCGATACTCTCCGAAGCGTCTACCTCAGTGGCAGCTGCGCAATGGTCTCGCCCACGGAAGCACGCCTGCTCACATCGCCGCCCATACTGCGCCATTTCTACCCCATGGCTACCACAGAACCTCACACGGACGCCAGCGGCGTAGCATTTGGCGCTGTCCTCGCTCAGCACAAAAGTGGATACGGCGAATACGTGTGGGCCGACGCCAGCAGGACACTAACCAAGGTCGAATGAAATTACTCTGTAACTGAAAAGAAGTGCTTAGCTATCATTTGGGCGCTTGGAAGATTTAGACCATACCTGCACGGCGGTCCCTTCGATGTCGTTACCGACCATGACACCCTAGGTTGGCTGTCGACATTGAAAGACCCATCAGGCCGCTTCGCCCACGGGGCCCTCCGGTTACAAGGCTTCGACATGCGCTTTGTCTATCAGTCTGGCCGCAAACACACCGATACGGACGCTCTCTCTCGCTCCCCCACGTCAAGTGACACGACTTTCTTTTCTGCCATGCACTCGGTGTTTTTGTCACCAGCGCTCATCGATGTGGCTCTGGAACAGCGCAAAGATCGGTGGATTGCTGCTCTTTTGGATTGCCTATCCGACTGTCCCAAAACGTACACCAGGCTCCACTTGCGTTTTTATTGGCGTGGGATGTACAGTTTTCTGCAGAAGTACATGCGCTCATGTCGAGAATGCCAATGCAGCAAGTTTCCTGCTCGCCGTCCTTGTGGTCCCTTGCAGGCAATCCCGTGCCTTTCTCGACCATTCCAACGCGTCGGCAGAGGCCTCTACTGCCCTCTACGCAAAATACCTGCTGGGAATCTATGCATTATTGTTGCCGTATATCACCTTAGGCGCTATGCAGAAACAGCTGCTCTACCAACCATCACCGCCTGCGACGTTGCGTCCCTTCCTGTTACAGCACTTACGACGTCGCCATGGTGTGTCCCGGGAACTTCTCAGTGACAGTGGACGTGTCTTCCTTTCCGAGGTAGCTAACGCGCTCCTTAATGCATGCCGTACAGTCCATCGCACCACTACTGCCTTTCACCCGCAAAGTAATGGCATGACTGAGCGATTCAATCGCAGCCGTCGTTTTATACTTTCTTTTGTCCGTGTGTTGTGTTGCGCTGTAACGAACCTTACTATGATTCAATAACACTTTGCACGATATGCTAACGATGTACATTGCGTCCGACCACCCCAACTGGGACCTCGTTTTACCCTATGTGACCTATGCATACAGCACCGCCTTACAAGCCGCGACAGGCTTTTCCCCATTCTTCCTTGTGAATGGCCGTGGACCTTTCTGCACTATCGAGACGGTTCTACCCTACTGACCTTACCCATAGGAGTGCAGGCCACTGTCTGAAGCTTCCAGTTACGCCGATGTCGCCTGCTAGCCCGCTCTTTTACGAGTGAAGACCAAGAGCTGCAAAAGTTCCGTTGCGATAACGACCGACGCACTAGCTCATATCAGGCTCTGGATACCTTCCACCACACCCGGTCTTTCCTCTAAACTCCTAGCCAAGTACCACAGCCCCTACCGCGTTGTGCGACAGACGTCTCCTGCAAATTACCTTGTCGAACCTCTCACGCTGTCCACTGACTTAAGGCGCCGTGGAAGTGAGAGGGGTGCACGGGAAGTGACTCAAACCTTACTATGACCAGCTCGTCCTCTCCTCCTCTTTAGTCGCTAGGATGGCGCCCATTTCTCCGGGGGGAAGCTGCAGCGAAAAAGACAGGCGTGTGCTTCAGGCGCATCGTCAACGCCTCGCCCTAAAACAGAGCTCGCGCGCTCGGTGCTCGACGCTTGATCAACAGGCCTGCCTGTGTATCGTGGAACATTCTGTCTTGTTAATTAAACCGCCTTAATATATATATATATATATATATATATATATATATATATATATATATAGATAATGTAGTCCCCCAATGGTCAATTAGCAGCACGCATCTCAGGCAGCTTATAGGTGAAACTAATTTGTTGCAGTTTTGCGTATATAACGCAGTGGGCACTATGGAGGAGAAGGCGGGGCCGGGGTTGCTTCGAAAATAAATCACAGTGCGGCTGCGCGGCTTGGTTCATAGTGTAGTAACTTTTTTTCCGTAATATTAGCCACACCACAGATATAGTCAAATGTCCCTATAACAAAAGTTGTTGAATCTCCAAAAGGCGAGTTGCGCAGGTCACTTCGTTGCAAAGATCGAGCGTCGTACGACTGAAGAAAGAGTGGGCTAGGTACGTTCATTACAAGAAATCATACAATTAACGCATATTCAAAGGCGGCTTAGCGAGCTAATTCACTATTTTTGTGGACACTTGGTCTGGCAGAATGTGCTGTGCTGCACATCCCTCGTTGCACCGACATTTCCCGGCCTGCTCCACGGTGGAACACGTGAGCAAAACCACATAAAGGTGGCGATCGTCAAGCACAGCTTTCACCTTACTTGGCGTCAAAACTGTTAATCACTTGTTGCCTTCGTTGACATTCGCGTGCTTTCAACCCCAGAAGCCCCAGAAGGCGTCGTTGGTCGTCTGTTACACGACTGCGTCGTCACGTGTTCATCAACTGTGACGTATTCGCTGGCTGCCGCTTTCGCTGCTGTGTCACAGCGAGCTCCACATACCAGTTGGGTATTTATCTGAAAACGGAACAGCTAGCCAGCAACGCTCGCTGATATTGGCACACTGGTCAAGTGCCTCGCTAGTGCTGCCTCTTCCTCTTCAGAGCAGATCGCAGCTAAGTGACGTCTGCGAAGGGCATGCAGGAACTTGGAGTTTGTTCTGAAGCAACCAGTCAATCGTCGGGGAGCCTAAATTCCTTGTTTGGACAGGTTATAAACAGGGATAGGGGGCCTCGAAAGGCTGGCCGACGTTTCGACATGAAGAACTATCTTCGTCAAAGGCGGCCTGGTCATCCTCGGCATGTTAGGTCCTTGCTGAGCACTATAGGCGTGCTCAGCAAGGGCCTAAACGTTTGTCCCACGAACAACAGAATAATTGAATTCCAGCTTTAAAAGGACCTTTCACCATTTTCCCGACGAATGCGTGTCAGACACTTTTTCGCGGACAACACACCAGACACCGGGACGACACCACTTAGAGCACAATCAACTTGGACTCCTGAACCAGAACAAGCCATAGAACTTGACAAAAACTTAAAACTCTCAGTAAAGAAATTATAAACCAATCGAAGACATCTAAGCGACCTAGACACATCACTGCATTGGAAAGTTGTATTATTTCAAATCTTGGTTTCCGGAACTACATTGTTATTAAGGAAGCAGATAAGCGTAGAAGTATAGGTATTTTGCCAATAGAAAAATACACGCAGAAGGCTTACAGAAAACTAAACAACCCAGAACATTACCGTAAGCTAGATAAAGATCAGACATTATCCTACACAGTGACAGCTACCAACAGGCTGAAATCACTTTTGGCTGATGTATTGATAGCACCGTCAGAATACAAATTTTTTAAACCAAGCAACAAAACTACCGGCCGATTCTACCTCCTTCGAAAAATTAGAAAGTTCCATCCACTCAACAATACACCGCTATTATCGCAGGTCGCCCGATAGTATCAAACAACAACACCCCGACAGAGAGCATCTTTACATTCCTTAACCACTTCCTTGGTGACTTGCCAAAAGCACTTCCGTCATTTGTACAAGATACGCCCCACCTGCTGAGAAATATGGAGGACATCAGTACAAAGATCACACTACCCTACAACATAATTCTCGCAAAACTAGACATTCTAACCATTGTACATTCTAATCCCCAATGGTATACCCTCGATAAAACACATGCTGTCCAAACACAATGCACAACACTCTATTGAAGTCGACTTGTCTATCCTTTAATTAGCTCTAACACATGACTACTTCGAATTTGAAGAGTTACTACCTACAAATACATGGGACAAGCATGCGTACGCCTTTTGCACCAACTTACGCGAACAGGTGTGTGGGGATTCTAGAAACAGATTTCCTATCGGCACTGCACTGACAAGCCCCACACATACCTACGATACATAGACGACATATTCATAACATAGGGACATGGTCAAGACAGTGTAGATAAATATGTAGCATTTCTAAATTCTTTTCACCCAACAATAAAATTCACATCAGAATCTTCAAATGAGCGCATAAACTTTCTGGACAGAACTGGATAAATGGAAAAATAGCACGGTACAAGGAAGTAATTCTTTGCCGATTAAGGATAGGCCACACGTACGGTACCCACTCTCATCTCTTGACTGGGGGCGATCCTCCAACTTGTGTTAAGTGCGGCAATGGTCTCACAGTTCTCCATGTTCTTATTCAGTGCCCTGCAATAGAAACAGAGAGGAAAAAGTATTTCCCTGCTGCATATCGCGAGAATTTACCCCTTCACCCTGCATTTTTTCTTAGCGATGAACCGCTTTTTAATCTGCAAACAGTCTTAGTGTTTTTAGCGGAAACGGACACACTGAAAATCACCTGGCCAGGCAACTTTTAAGCACACGACTAGCAGCCCTGCATTCAAGGGCTCTCTTGAAACTCTGGTGTCAGTGCTATGTTTTATTGCATCATCTTTTAACGAAAGCCCATTGCCATAGCCCACATCACATCCTAGTCACCGCCATTATTTTAGCCCCTATATATTCCACTCCACTTGCAGCGTTTTTTTAGGCCCCTTTACAGCCATATCACATCTACCATGATGAGTTCATTGTGCATGTCATCCACAATACATCGTCAACATTACCACCTGTCATGGCGCTCTTTGGTCAAACCTGGCCCTTGCGCCATAAAACACCACACATCATCATCATCATTAAACTTTCTGGACACAACAATATACATTGACAATGTGGCAGTGAAGACAACGCTGTGTAGGAAACTTTTCGACAAACAGCAGTACCTAGAATATACCAGCCACCATCTCAGACATTGCAAACAAGCTATCTTTAAAGGCCAAGCCACACGACTACGTCGCATTTGGGTTGAAAACCAAGACTACATAGATAGACTCGATCACCTTAAAGAAACCATATCAGACAGGAACCACCCAGACAGTGACGTTCAAAAAGCCTACACCGCTGCGACCAAACTTGATTGAGCCGAGGTCTTCAAGCCCCGCCCGAGGATCACAAGAACAACAACGTATCTTCTTACTGCTAAATTCTTAAACGCACTCCCAAACGTGAACAACATCCTCAGTAAATACTACCCAATTCTCACCAGAAACCAGAAACTTAGTAGATTTTTCCCGACTCGCCCAGAGTAGCCTACAGACGCAACACTAATTTTAAAGATATTATTCTGCATGCCAGACTAAGGACAAAGAAGAAGTTGGGAACCGCCCCTGGTGGCCGCTGCAGATGATCTACATGCAAAGATAGTCAATCTACTAAGGAGTTACGTATGCGACAAGGAGCCCGTGGTGCAATGCGTAGGGTAACTGGAAGGCAGCGGTATGGTCTTTGAAGTGACGTTAGCCCCACTAGCTCAACGTAGGTGTCGTTACGGCGGCACACAGAAATGGCAACACCCTGTTAGAAATTACTCGAGGCATTGCAGCTACGCTACTAAAATCATTCTCTCAACTGATGTCTTTTTCGGTCTTTTTGGTTACTCGCGCACTGACCACCTGACTGGCTCTTCTAAAGCCACACTAACATGCCGCCAACGACACCCCTGAAGGCTCCCTAACCTCTCGCTTTCCCAACACTTTCCCATGCCCTTCTTTTTTCTGTATTTTTTTCTCTCTTGTTGTCTTTATTTTTCTCCCCGCCTTCCCACGGTCCCGCTCTTGTCCCCTCGTCTTAGGTATCACGCTCACAGACGTCAGGTAACAGCGCTCATTATCTTTCAAGCCTCTCCCTTTACAACCAGCCGCCACCGACAACAACCGCTGGTGAAGTCACTGTATTAATTCTTTAAAACTAACATGCCGAGGATGACAAGGCCGGCTTTGACGAAGATTGGCCCTGCTATCCAAACGTCGGCCAGCCTTTCTCAGGCATCTTATTCTTGTTTATAACCTTTTTACCGCAGCGTGCTATTCCATCTGTCAGCCCCTTTCTTGATTTTGTTTGGATAGGCCAATTTGTAGTAGTCGTGTTCGTTACACAGGCCTTCGTTACACAGGCCATATTGTTGCAGAGAACTGTCGCAAGTATTTATCAATGTACGTCAAAAATTACTTCGGAAACTTTGAGGTACTACATCAATGTGGTCACTTTCAATACAGTACTCGTTAAATGAAATACACTAATAAACAGAAATACACAGAAATACACACCTTTTTATTACACTGGCCGGTTTGTTTCAGAGAACTCTCGCAAATGTTTATCAATGTACGTTACAAATCATATCGGAAACTTTCAGGTACTCCATCAATACATTCACTTTCAATATAGCTCTGGTTACATAAAATACACTGTTCCACCTCCATGCTATGAATTAAGAACGAAGGCGAACGTGCGCCGTGCTGCGTTGCGATAAGCGAAAAGATTTCTAGGTCAAATTTACCGAGGCCCGTTGCGCCCCTTGCAAGATCTGCTCATTAGTCAATGCACTGAGGAGTCGTAAATAATAAAAAAGAACTGTGCGATAGGTAGGATTTCGAAGAACTGCAATATTCTATTATTATTGTCAGCTAACTAAGTTAACTCGTGTTTTGCTTCGACTGGAACCATTGGTTCAATTGATGGACACGTTTGCAGTTGCTATGTGATTCTTCAATTTTCCTCGACGTACTGAGGAGGACCTACGTCACATCCTGTTTAAGTTTAAACGTTAGACGTCGCCTGAAATAGACAGCTCATCTATTGATGTTTTGTGTAGGAACTATGTTATTGTACTACGGCGTAGATATACAAGGTATATGCGGACACAAATGAAACATCGTGCAAATCACCCCCTCCCGCTCCCTTTAGAGCCTATAGGATGCTTTAAATAGGCTTGTGCAAATTTTACATCCCCTTATTCCACATTCACCAAGCACCCGACTGCTATAGAAAGTGCATCTGCAATATTCGCAGGTTTGCTGGCTGTACTGCGAGCAACTACTTAAATGGAGTAGAAATACGTAATGGTTCGACAAGATGACAAGGAAATTTATTCACCCGTAGGCACGCTTACAACTGTGGTAGGAACGAAAAGTACAATATGAGGTACATCACATGTAATACATCATACTTGATGTAAACAAACCACATTAACAAATGAAATAATAAATGGTGTCTGCTTGACACTGGCTTTGCCACACACAACAACAACAACAACAAAACTCATTACCGCATCCACGCAAAAGCATTATTGTCGGCCTCGAATTTATGAAAGGTACCCGGGGCACATACAGATACATTCTGATCTCGGGTAACCGAATTGAGCATTATTCTGGCTGTAGAAAGATTTTGCCTCGGGAGACGGGATGGGAAGAAGAAGAAGCCGTGGAGTGCGGATGCACATCGCGTCAGCTCCGCATTTTCTTATGATTCTCGGCGGAAAATCGCATTTTGTGGAGAAATCCATTGATCTTCACAAGAACAGGTGCCAAGGAGTCCAAGGACACCATTCTCTACCAGGTGGGCCCGTTTTTCGGCCGTCAATCGTTCCTTCCTCTCGCTACGCGTGGCGGGAGATCTACACCTAACTAGAACGCCTCGACACCTCGAACGGCTCCGCCGCAGCGGTGGCTGAGAGAGCTCGGCCTACCGACGGAGATACCCAGGCCCTGCTCCATTATGGAAGTCGTGAGCGTGGAAGGCGAAGAAATGCAACCGGAGGAGTTCGGAAAAGAATCAGGTTGGTGCGAAGTTAGAAGAGGCACAAAGATGCGATGCAGCGGTGGGGCCGGATTGGCGGGACACGAGCAGCAGGGAAGAACCTTCGTCGGGGAAGCAAAAAATAGAAACAAATGGAAGAACGAACGCAAGGTGCGACAAATCATCAAAGCAAGTAGGCTGCCTAACCTGCCAAAAGAAGACTACAGGGTTATTGTGCGTCCACGTGGCGGACTTAAGGTATCAGACTACAAGCTGGATCGCATTTACTACTGTCTGCGCAACGCTGCCGGGGTCGGCCGAGAGACAGCGGAGGAAGACAGCATATGCATAAACAGCAAAAAAAATATAGTGGTGCTCAGCACACCTTCCGAGGAGCGGGCCAGGAAATATGGGGCTATCAATAAGCTACGCCTTGGAGAACAAGAATTTGAAGCAAGTGCTTACAGAGCAGCTCCTGATAATACATCCAAGGGTCTCATCAGAGGAATATCCCAGGAGGAGAGTCCGGAGAACATAGTGACCAGTCTGGTCACGCCACGCAATCCTGGAGTCTTGCACGCCAAGAGAATGGGTAACACAGACGTGATCATTTTATTTGAAGGTTTTCACGTCCCCAGATATGTGAGGTATGGAGGGATGCTTATCCAATGCTCCTTGTATAAAAAACACATCGACATATGCTATGGATGCGGAAGAACGGGGCACAGGGCTGACGTGTGCCCCAACCCTGAAGACAAGATTTGCCGGGGGTGTGGGTGCAAGAATCCTCAGCAGGATCACAACTGCGACGCGGAGTGCCAACTGTGCGGCAAAGACCACCTCACGGGAGACAAGAAGTGCCAAGCAAGATACAAGATACCGTACCTGGTCAGGAGACGCCGCTGGGAGCGACGGAGGAGGGAAGAAGAGGCCGAAGAGGAAGAGTACTCCTACCACAACTACAAAGAAACCAGAGGGAGCAACAACAATAATCGTAAGACTGTAGCGAGCAAGCAGCCCTCAACCGACAGAGAAGAAGCAAGCAGGAAAAACTATGGAAGACACCGCTCTGGTTCCTTCCCGAGACTGCCAGGGGAAGCCGGTCGCGAACGCTCCAGGTCCAGGTCCAGGACCAGATCGTGGGCGAGATCAAGGTCGAGGTCCGGTTCGAGAACTAATCGAGGGGGAGACGGGAGCAAAGCACAGGTGAGCTGGGCAAGCGCGGTCTCCGGCACTGCTACTCAATCGCCTAAAGTTAAAGGGTCCGCCCTAGAACAGGAAATGACACAGATTAGAAACATGTTAGAACAGATTAGCCGAGAGAATGCAACGCTTAAAGATGAGAACAAGCAGCTTAGGGCAGAAAACGGGAAGCTTCAGCAACAAAAGAATGTCAACGCACCGTCCGCCAGTATGACGTCGACGCGTAGTCGGGCTCCAACGCGCGTTCCCACGCAAGCGAACGAAGAAGCACCACCACACAAAAGGAGGGCGCAAGAAACGGCTGAAGAAAAGAGTGTATTTGCAATCAGCGAGGTTATGGGAACGTTTAAAGGAATGTTCGATGGGTTACAGCAACAAATCACAAACATGTATGTAGAGATTAAACAACGATTCGATGGATTAGAGAATAGAGTAGCGGCACTAGAAAGCACACCAAAGGATATTAGGCCGGCAGGCGCAGGACCGGTTAAAAGCAAACCGTATAGCAGGCCGAATGCGGTAGAAAATAGCAAGGCCACCGCGGAAGAACAGATAAATCAACATGGCGCCGCGTAACCAATACGCGATTTGGCAATGGAACTGCCGCGGGTATCGTCGCAAGCGAGGAAACCTGCAGCAGTTCGTAACAAGTAACGAGGCCCCAGATGTCATTGCCCTGCAGGAAACCGGGGGGATCGCAAAATTATCGGGGTATAAATCGTACAGTGCTTCCGGCGAGAAGGCAACCGTCACGACGCTGATACACAGAAACCTCTCGGCTGTCGAGCACGATACCGGTGTGCGCGGCATAGACCACGTCCTGATTGAAATAATCCCCTCCCGTAAAGAAGAGGGAAGTCTATTTATTCTGAACATATATAGTCCACCCCGGCACAAGCCCAAATTCGGCCCACTCTTCCGCAAAGTATTGAGCGTAGCGCAGAAGCAGGCACTAGTCGTCGTCGGCGATTGTAACGCGCCACACGCGGCTTGGGGATACAGGATAGAGAACATTAAGGGCCGAAGCCTATGGGCAGACGCTCAGCACGAAGGACTAACGCTCATAACTGACCCTCAGACACCAACCAGAATAGGAAACAGCGTAACCAACGACACGACACGAGATCTAACATTTACGAAGAATCTAGCAGTTTCTCAATGGACAAACATGCAGGAAAGCTTAGGTAGTGACCACTACATCGTCGTCACAACGGTACAAGCAGGCCCAAGGAAAAAGAGGGGGAGAGAACTCAAGCTAGTAGAATGGGACTCTTTCCGCAAAATCCGACAAGATGATGCGAAAAACACTGTAACGAACATTGCGAAATGGGCAGAGAAACTGCAAGAAAACATTAAACGAGCTACCAAAACTGTTCCAGAGGAGGCAGGTATAGAGGAGATGGATAGCAGATTATTGCACATGTGCGAAGCGAAAGGTAGCATGCTGAAAAGATGGAAAAAGCAAAAACATAATCGGAAATTAAGGAAAAGAATTGTGGAATTAAACAAGGAAATCGAGATATATGCAAATAGGTTAACCCAACCGAAGTGGGAAGCCACGTGCGACTTGATGGAAAGGCAGATAGGAATGTCCAAGACCTGGAACATTCTCCGATGTCTCTTGGACCCCGGAAGTACAAAAACCATACAAAGACACAATCTACAAAAGGTTATACACAGCTACGACGGTACAGAAGAAGAGCTGTTTCGAGAGCTCCAAAAGATGTACGTTGGAGATGCGGATAGAGAACTACTTCCGGATTACCTAGGTAACGAGAATCCTGATCTTGGTACCCCTATTACGGAGGCAGAAGTCAGATATGAACTCACCAGGCTCAACTTGAAATCTGCACCAGGACCTGATGGGATAAGCAACAAAACACTCAGGAACCTCGACGATGTATCCATCCGAGCTCTCACGGAATAGATGAATAACCGCTGGGAGCAAGGCAGCATTCCAAGTCAATGGAAATCAGCCCAAATCATTTTTATACCAAAACCTGGAAAGAAACCACAACTGACGAACTTAAGGCCGATATCACTGACATCCTGCGTCGGTAAACTCATGGAACATGTGGTTCTCACACGTCTCACGAGATACATGGATGATGGAGGACTTTACCCACATACCATGGTTTGATTTCGACCAAAGTTATCGACGCAGGATGTTATGCTCAAACTAAAACATCATAGATCATAGATGCGGGTGAGAAAAGTCTAGACACTAAGGCAATACTAGGTCTCGATCTAACTAAGGCCTTTGACACCGTCACGCACAAGGCCATACTACAAAATCTCCAAAAGCTGGATGTAGGACGTAAAACATACGCGTACATCAAAGACTTCTTGACAGATCGTACCGCAAAGATTTCAATTGGAGAATACAAATCGGACGCGCTCAAGCTAGGTAATAGGGGTACCCCGCAGGGTTCAGTCCTATCTCCCTTTCTATTCAACGTGGCAATGATCGGTCTTCCTGCGAGACTTGACAAGATAGAAGGACTCGGACACAGCCTCTACGCGGACGACATCACCCTTTGGGTGGCGGGTGGAAGCGATGGGCATGTGGAAGAGATCCTTCAAACAGCAGTAAACACGGTGGAAGACTACATCAAAGACAAGGGACTGAGATGCTCCTCACAAAAATCAGAACTTCTGCTCTATAGGCCCACATGCCGGGGTCGAAAAAGCATTAGGGAAAGGCCGGGCATTGTGGTCACAGTAGAAGGCACCACGATACCGATAGTGGAGAGCCTGAGAATACTGGGACTCCGCATATCCGAAAACGGCCATAACGGAGAAACCATTAGACTACTTGACAATAGTGTTTAACAAACAATCAGACTAATAAAGCGGATATCCAACAGGCACTATGGCATGGAAGAGCACAATCTCACCCGATTAATAGAAACATTCGTAATCAGTCGCATTGTATATGTGGTTCCTTACCGCAAGCTCTACGCTGCGGAGAAAACCAACATAGACTGCATTATTAGAAGGGCGTATAAGCAAGCCTTGGGACTTCCGGCAAATACGTCAAACGAGAAATTCTTGGCGCTCGGCGTGCACAACACATTAGACGAACTTATTGAGGCCCAGAGAGTAGCGCAGTATGAAAGGCTTACACAGAGTTTGACGGGGAGACACATCTTAGATGACATCGGAATAACCTACGAAGCACAGCACGGAGTGCGGAGAGACATCCCAAGGAAAATAAGGGAACATCTATCAATACCCCCACTCCCCAGAAACATGCACCCGGAGTTTCACCAAGATCGAAGAAACGCACGAGCGAGAGCTCTCCACAAAAGATTCCGTAGTGCCAGGGACGTGGTCTATGTGGACGCGGCGGAGTACGCAAATGGACATAGTATGTCCATAGTCTAGAGGGTGACTGCAGAGTTAGTGGGACGGTAAAAACATGGAAGGCAGAGGTGGCGGAGGAAGCTGCCTTAGCACTGGCGATAGCCACCACGGAAGCTAACATCGTAGTAAGCGACTGCAAGACAGCCGTCAAGAACTATGCAAAGGGAAGAATCTCGCCGGAAGCACTGAGAATTTTAAACAACTTTCGTGAAGATCGCGACATCCACATTATTTGGGCACCCGCACACTCCTCCCTTCCCGGGAACGAAATAGCGCACAACCTGGCTCGAGAACTGACAGGCCGAGCAGGTGACACGCAACAAATACTGGGAGCGGAGAGAGACTTGATGACCAGCTTTAACGAGATCACCAAACACTATAAATTGGGAAGGGCCCATTTCCCCCCCGGCACACTCCTCGTTAAATAGACGGCAAGCGACGGCATGGCGCCTTTTACAAACAGATACATATCCGAACCCGGTGGCCTACCTCCGCTACTACCCGGACCTTTACACGGATAGGTGTAGATTCTGTGAAGAAAGGGCGGACCTACAACATATTGTTTGGGCTTGTCCTCGTACACCCATACAGAATAAAATAATTAAGACCAGAGAGCAGTGGGAGACCGCGTTGCTCAGCTGTGCACCGGAAGACCAACTCAAGGCAATCCAGCAGGCCGAAGATGCCGCCAGGGCCCAAGGGCTCGAGGCCGTCATTTAGGTAGAGGCCTAGGTCTCAAATCTGCTCTGCACAAATAAAGTTTATTCCTCCTCCTCCTCCTCGGGAGACGGTAATGTACCGCGTAGACCAACGGCGAAGAAACTCGGCTTCACCAAGATGACAAGGAAATTTATTCACCCGTAGGCACCCTTACAACTGTGGTATGAACGAAAAGCACAATATAAAGTACATCACATGTAATACATCATACTTGATGTAAACAAAGCAGATTACCAATGAAATAATAAATGGTGTCTACTTGACACTGGCTTTGCCACACACAACAACAACAACAACAACAAAACTCATTACCGCATCCACGCAAAAGCATTATTGTCAGTCTCGAATTTATGAAAGGTACCCGGGGCACATACAGATACAGTCTGAACTCGGGCAAACGAATTGAGCATTATTCTGGCTGTAGAAAGACTTTGCCTCGGGAGACGGTTATGTACCGCGTAGACCAGCGGCGAAGAAACTCGGCTTCACCAGATCTTCAGAAAGCATCGAGTTACCGTCATTGGAGCCAGTGTGCCGCATCTTGTGGCTGCATGTTGTGTCAAAGAAACCCGATCCTGGGATTGCATTTGTGAACTATACCTTTGAAAGTATCGTTCAGAATGCTTTGCTGCCTTGCCAATAAAGAAAACGCATGCAAGAATTTCATCCTGAGAGTAAATCTTTTTTACCTAATTATATGAACACTTATAAAATTTCTGGAGAAGTTTGAATTTGTCGTCATAATCATAACTTGTCTCGCTTATGGCGCGCAGACACAATGTGCTTTTTTGTTTCCTTCGTTTCTTACGTTTTCTGCTCTTGCCCTCCGCTGCCGTCGCAAACAGTATTTTATTACGAAAGCAATACTGCTCGCACTTATGGCCCATCGGTGGTCGTGGCGCCTCCTTACACAGCTGCGCGTCACGTGACCGTGTGACGTCACGCCAGACCGAGAGACGGGGTCGAAGCTCGCGGCATCGATGGTGGAGGCGAAGCCTTGCGCGCCGCTGCTGCGGCGCTACCGAGAGAGGGCGCTCGCTGGTGTGACGTCACGCTAGGAGGATAAATGGGGCTACAGCTCGGTACCTCGCAGTGGTCGGCGCGCTGCCTTGCGCTATGTCGGATGATGTATAGCCATAAGTTTAACAAAGGGCAACCATGTCCACACCATCAGCCGAACCAAGGCGCAGCCAGGGCTATTGCTTTCGCAATCTTCCAGGCTTAACCAAGCTAAGCCTTCAGCCAATTTTTTTTTTCTTCTTTGGGTATCCCACTTTTCGAGATAGTTCTCCTTAATTGAAAACCACAGTGAATCCGTAGGAACACGTCCAAATGATTAAATTTGAACGCGACAGCATTATATGCCCCATCAAGCGAAAATCCGCCGTAGTCGGCGACGTCACCGAATGATAGCACGAAAAATGTCCGAAGGCGCAAGGATTGAAAGCAGGTCTAAAAATGTTCGGAATGACATCAAATTTTTCAAGGAGGTTCCTGTAAACAAAGGAAATTCACGGCATTGAAAGTAAAATTGCGGAAATTTCGGTCTGGTTGGGAATTCAATCCGGACCTCCGGGGCGCGAGACGAGCACGCTTACCCGATGCCACGGCAGCTCCGTGGTTTTGTTTGAGAAAGGGTGTGCCTAGTGCGTGCTTCGTTGGACACGTGGCAACGCTGCAAATGGGGAGGAGGTGGTGCCACGTCATGAGTTTATGTGATGAGCGTGTAAAAGAGAATGCATTAACGTCCACTTCGACGCCGCTTAGCGGTCTTTCGAGTTATCAACTCGTCGTTGGCAAGCGAGTGCGTTGAGACGTGCGGAGGGTTTTGATTTGGCCTTATCGTGGCGCGGCTAGGCGAGAGCTTGCGCGGGCAACAAACTTGTCGACGAAAGCATTTCACCAAAGGGAATCTAATGCTTTCGCATTCCTACACGCATGCAGTCTTAAGTCTCACCGCCGAGCTTTAACGCTAGGGCGTTAAGAACCCCGTGTCGCAAAAGATCCGGCGTTGGCTTCAGCGGCAACGCCCGCGGCCGAGAAAATCATGCCCAACCACGCGGAATCAGGGTAAATTCGAAACTTAGGCGTTTGCGGAGATCGGGGATGTGCGCGACGCTCGTCGCAAAAAGGAGAGTATCGCGAAAATTCAGGCGCAGTAACCGTCGCCTAACCGCATGGAGGACGTCTCGTTGTAAGCAGCGGGACAAAGGGAAGCGTCCTGTAGGTTGCTATAAGAGCCGTTAACTCGCGCGAGTAAAGAAAGGCAACTGCCTAGCACCTAAGAAAAGGGTGTGCGCGCGGGCCTGTGAATGTACCGTTGTCTCAATACTTGGCGGCTGCTGTCCTAAAGTTGCAGGTCCGAGGTGCGTCAGGCAAATTAGCAGCTTTTTCCTTCTTCGAGACCATGCCTTGCGAAAACGCCGGAATGCGCGACCCTCTCGAGCTCGTCTGAAAGGATGCGTTTGAGGCTGAAGAATAAAGAAATCAGAAAGACGCGTTGTAAATGGTTTTGTTCTTTTGTGTTCATTTTGTAGGAGATCGTGGCGCGCTGTACATTTGAGAAGCCTAAGGAACACCACAAAATTTTGTTAGGGTATTAGCATATTCGGCCGAAGTTAGAGCAACAATTTCAAGTGCAAAGTTTAGGTGACGACACAAGTGGTCATGTAAGGCAAACATGGTCAGTGTTGCATACTATTTGGAAGGTCACGCGCAAGTGGGGCAAGTGGATAAATTATGTTTTAGCGGGTGTTCTTAACGAGTCGCGTTTTAATTGGCAGGAGTGCTTTGTGGAGGCACCTTTTGTATATTGAATTCCTGAGCTTTCATTTCTTCGACAATATTAAATTTTGAACGCTTGAAATTTAAGAAGATTTTGTTAGGCAGAGGGCAGAGTTGGGTCTTTCTGCTCGTGGTATGGCATATTATTTTCAGTTAGTTTGATCTTTACTTTCATGAAAACGTGACAGCTGAACGCTCGAAAAAGGGAAGCGTCAGTGCTTTCGTTTTCTTACAAAGAGATGAAGGCTGAAGATAAAAACCCTCAGCGTAATTCTGATTGCGACTTGCTTACGCTAGTTCGCACGATTTGTCGGAAGTTCTTTTTATTATTATTGGTCTGATTTGGTCATTTTTTCTAATCACGCTGCATCGTATTATGTCAAGGTATGTCACGTGGATACGGTCACGTGCTCGGATGGAGCTTAGCTTTACAGCAGCACTCTCTATAAGTGCACTAGAAGAAAGGCGGAATAAGTCGGGCGTCGCGGGCCAATTTGGGAACGGGATAAGGATTTTAGACGGCTTCCCCATCAATGTACGCTGATGATATTTGTCTTTGGTCTTCTGTGGTGACTCGTCTTCAAGTGCGAGCAAGAAACCAGTGGGCAGCCGCCGTTACCTGTTCGTATCTCCGCCAGCAAGGCGTTATAGTGTCCATCGAAAAATGCGCGTTCATCAAGCTTACGCGTACGCTCATGGCACCGTAGCCTGTTTCTTTAAATGGCCATCCTATCAAATACCAGAAGACTCACCGCATTTTAGGTGTGATAATTTACACGGACTTCTTATGGAGCCCCCACTGGGTCTACGTGAAACGGAGACTAATTTCGATTGTACATATACTGATGTTCCTGTGTGGGAAAACCCGGGGACCTCGGTACGGTCCGTACTGCAGATCTACAGATCACTGCTTCTGGGGTTTTACGGTACACCTTGCCGATTATGGCGAACACATGTAAAACAAACATTCGTACCCTAGAAAATTTGCAAGGCAACGCTCTACGGACATGTCTTGGACAATCACGATTGCTAGAGACTACTTGGTTCCAACATTTATAATGATTGACAGCCTCAGAGCAGGCATTCGACATTTCTTCTTTTTCATTTCGACACGACACGTACACAGACGGATATCGACTAGCGCCGGGGATGGCTATATATAATTTCGGTGTGAAAGACAGGTTCGAGCTCGAAGTAGCCAGCTGACGTGTGATGTCGACTCAGGTTTCTGGCTGTGCTTTCGCGTTCCGTGACCCCGACCTGTGTTGTTCAGTAAGTGAAATGCGACCTATATGTGCTTGTGAGTATACACTCTCAACAATGCTTGCATTCTTTGGCACTTTTCTTGTTACACAACGATAATGTTCATAAATCTTGCCCACATATCTTTTCTTTAACGCTGCGCGCCCGGTACTCAAGGTCACGAAGGGCGCGGCCGTTCTCAACGTGACATTGGATTCTATACAGGAAATTAGTGAGCGCAGAGCTCTCAAGCAAGGAAACGCGAGCAAGGCAGATGACAATTATCATTGTGGGACAAGATAAGCCCCAAAGTAAGATGGGGAGAACGGCGGCGAGCTAGAGACCGGCTTAGGAAGCAAGGCGGGCCGGGCGCGTGGCTCAGATCACACGCGGCCGGTGCGAGACGAGATTCTTCCACCGAGGGAATGGCCGTCTGCTGGGGCCTTCTGCTCAGTAAAAATATGCTCCTGTTTATTGCGGCTCATCGTCATTGCTAACTTTGCACGTCATAGCTGGAAACCTTTTAAAGAGTGTATGCTGACAACGTCCACTGCGTTTAAAAGTGCAGCGTAGCATTGGCAACAACAGCCACTCTTGCAGCGACAACGTCTGCGCTAGTCGCACATGAATGCCATATTCCGACTTCGTTGCGTTGCTGTGAAATCAATCGGAAAGACCGGAGTGCGAGCAACTGTTCTTACATATCTGTGTGCGGATATCCTCGCCCATGAAAAATGACTGGAAGGAAGTACATAGTGTAATTAACACTTCTTACTGAGCGATGTGCATGAAACTGTTATGGCGCAGTTCTGTTTTGATCGCGTCGTTGATTCGGATATTGCATTAACATTATGCTCTATCCCATACACTGATTCAGGAGCATACATGCTGTCTCCAAGTTTGAGTATGCATTTGAAAGATCAGCGATATAGCTCCGTCTCACAACGGAGATACGTTGCTTGGAAAATGAGCAAGTAATGCGGTAACCAAAAAAAAGTATGACTACGCACTTTTCGGTGTTACATGTCCTGCTGCGGGTAAACCTCATACATAATAAACTCTTGCTACGCTACCACCATTTCGCAGAAAGCTAATTTTGCCATAAGCACGCACTCTGGCATTTTACAGCGACGCTGTTTATCGGACGGACCTGTTTGCATGAGCCGTATGTGGGGTCTAGTAGGGGAGGGGGGGGGGGGGGGTCTGGGCTGACTAACGTCCGTAACGGGAACAAAAAAGATAACGAATGATAGTACGGCGCTGAGAGAAAGATCGCACACTTGATTTCACCACGGGCCGTACCTGCGCAGTGGAGCAGTCCACCCGCGGTGGCCGTCGTTGTCGCCGGCTGCGCAAGGTCCATCTAAATAGGTCGCGAAGCATGGAACGAAAAGCGTGCGAAAGCTATCGCCTGAGATATCAGTTAGTGGTGCTCGATTGAAGCGCGACTAGGTGAGGGAGGAGACAAACACTAAAACTAGAAAACCTGTGTGACAAAAAAATTCAAAAATATTTTATAAGAATACCGTAGTACGTGTAAATATATCGTTTCAAATATTCTTGCTGTAATAAACAACAAATATTCATTTTTTTCTATTTCAAAATTTATTAGTTCGTTCTTGGTCACCTCTACCAAACCGCGATTCTGGCACAAGGCTTGGCAAGACTATGCAAACCAGCTATTTTGTCGTGCTGAATGCCGTTGCACACTTGAACGCGGTGGTTTCGTCCATGTTTTATTTTTTTTCATTTCCTTGTGTGTTTGTTCAAAGTGTGGCGTGTGCTTCACTTCAAATTTTGCGTGACCTAGCACACGGCATTCATTGGCGAAATGTGTGAGTGGAGTCTTCTTGTTATTGTACAAGTTCACGATAACAAGGTAGCCGACGCGCTGTGTCTCGTCGTGACGATAAATGCAGAACGCTCCGCGAAGAAATGTCGCGCCATGTTTGTTCACTCTCCGTAACACAGAATCCGAGTGTCCGACGTGCAGTAACATTAGTAAGTCGAATGTTTTCTAAATGATAATGTGCGACAATGTTGTCTTGCCTGACACTTGTTGGATATGAATACATGGTGTCGTGCGGAATTGCGAATGATTCTGTGAAAAGGTCTCGCATATATTGCTATACATTACGACTGTGTGCTGGCCATAGTACATTTCATGAAGTGAAACATGTTTCGTTTGGTCATTTATATTGGTTTCATTATTTTCGACGCATAAAAGCGAAGTTGCTTTTGAAACCTGTGTGGTACTCTCATTTAATTTCATCCTGTTAGTTCACCTTCATAAGGGACCTACTGGAGCAATTACCGTAAATAACAACGTTGTTATGTTCACATCAAGACATACGCTACTCCTATAGTTTAATGACACGCTGGCGCTTCAGCTGAGGTGAGTCCCAAGCTCGCCTCAGCCTCAAAAGAAAAACTGCTGGCGTAGAGGTCGAAATGCCGGACGCTAAAGAAATTCAAACATTCGCTCCATGCATCATAGGATCTTCACGTCACTGCCACCTCCGGTTGCGACGTCACTTTTTATTTTCTTTTGTTTTTTTTACTTTTTGCTTGCTCTTAGTTGTTCCCCCGGTACGTAGATGGCGACGGTTGCAACGATCCACCATTTTCTTGACGTGCGGGCTTCTATGAAAGCCTTGCTACCAGTTTACATATACCTCGGGCTGCCTCTGCTGTCGTCTCCCCTGAATACAATGGCGCGGCAGTTGTCGCAAGAAAACACGGGGACCCGCACCCCCGTATGTAAGAAGCGGATTGTGCATCGCATAGGCAGGCCATTGCAAGCAGTTGCAACTCCAACAAAAATGTGAAAGTGGGATGACCACGCATTGTGCGCACGGCCCAAGAACAAGCCGAGTACGAGGAGAGGCGTCGACAGCAGAGACGCGACTATAACCATCGACAACGCGCCCGTGCGGAACTGGTGAATTCGGCCAGTGGCTTTGCCTCCGAAGAAAGTCAGCGAGAGCAGATGCGGGAATCGAATCAAATCAAATCAGAATATTTATTCCAACATTACAAGGCAAATGCAATGTTGAGGATGACAGGTAAAAAGCCTTCTTGAGGCTTGACCGGCCCTGCATCCTATACGCTTGGCAGAGCAGTGGTTACAAAGCACAAAAATGGTCAAAAGAAGCTCGTAAGCAAGGCAATGTAAGGTTTCGAGATCAGTTATAAGAGCAAAGTGACATCGAAGATTTATTGAAACTTTATTGAGGGAAGAATATGTAACATTTTATATAGTAACACCTAAGTATAAGAGCGTAGAAGAGCCTTAAATTCGGGAGGGTTCATTTTTCCAATATCAATGTCTACTTGTTTAAAAGAATTTAGTCACCTCGGTAAATTATTTTCAAGCATCTGTTTGCTATAATTTGTCCTATGTCTTACAACATTCCACATTTCAGTGCGGCGGGTGGTGAGCCAGGTACATTGTGATGCAGGTTGGCAATTTCCACAAGCGTAACATTACGTTTCTTCATATTGAAGTAATACTCGCGTAGGAGTCTATATATGTACAAGTCGTCGGCGTCTAACGCAAGCTACCGCGGAAGATCGCGCACTGAAGGTTGCACGTAAGCGTCCAATCTAGGTCGTTCCAATCTGCGTCCAAGCGGTAGAAGCGTGAGTTGCTGCCACCTTACAGTTTCTTCGAGGCGAATTCCAAATTCAAGAGAATGTTTCTGGACCCCGAGTTGGGCCATAGTTGCTAGGTGTGCGATCGACGGCTTCGCCGGCTAATACGCCACCATGTCAATAGTTCGGGCCGAAATTTCTTTCCTTGCTTAGCGGAACTAACGCAATACGTTTTGGGCGCGAAAGCCGTCGATGTGCGAAATCGCTTCAGAAGTCACAGAATGGGATGTTAATTCTGAAAAATTATGCTATTGACTTTGTTTTCCCACTAGCATGAATTAAATGTGTCGCGTTCATTCAGAGAGGCAACTCTCACGTGTGAGAGCATGTGAGTCTTAATCCTGAAAACAGCACAGCTGTTCCTTAGGCCATTCCGAGGGATACGAAATCATATCTCTATATACCGGCAGTGTTGCGTCTTGTTGTGAGTCGCGTGTACATTGGAGGTCTTTCAAAGTAGTGCATTATGCGTTTGTCCAATGTTTATGCGTTATTGCTTATCTGCTCTGATTGACTTGTTTCGCAGAAGTTTACGCGGTTACCAACTAGCTCAGCTTTCTGTAGTTCTAAGCTTCATTTCTAGTACTCTGAGCCCTTTTCCATGTTCCCCTACTTATCTGCACAATCCTGCTTTGTTAGCTTCCTTAATTGCGATATGTTTGTTCCGCGCTAGAACCATGTCGTGGTTTAGTCGTAATCGTGTCGTCCCATTGGAAGTTCAAATGATGTGCGGCTTCCTTCAACCATCAACTGGGCATGCCGGTAGGATTGGAGCTATTCTTTCCGCTGAATCATGGCGCCAAGTTAGGTTCTATCAGGAGTGTCTAAAGGTCCGTTGCGCGGCCCTGGAAGACGGTCGCCATTGGAACCGCCCCTACGCCGACTGGAATAGGTTAGCCGTGCAACACGCGGACTTCCTATGGAGGATGAAACTCACTTCAACAAAGTAAGAGGAAACACCTTTCTAATAATTCACCGTCAAATAACGTACTGGTTCTTGGAGACGCCATCGTAAGTGATACTCATAGAAAAACCCTTGCTTTAGGTCCTAAGCACAGTTTTAAGCCTAACATAAAACCCGTTGAGGTTTTAAGCATACCGCGCTGCACAACCAGGTTCGTCCCGGAAGAAGAACGCTCGAGCTGTATTTCAGATTGCATTGCTAGCAGTAAGACGTCTGACCCTGACCGATCGTTAGTTAATTATCTTGTGGAGCATAAACTTAGACCAATAATACCTGACAAGGAAGGTTATTTCGTAATTATGCCAGATGACAAAAAAAAAGCAAACTGCGTTCGTGTTGTCCACTTCTCTACTCTTGTGTCCTGTCTGCACGCCTCACCTCTTTTTTACGCGGTGTTGTGCGTAATTTCGGAGTTTGAACCATGCCTCTACATGCAAAAATTTTCACACAAACTGATTTCATACCATCCTTTATACTCCATTGGCGTCTCGAGAAATCTCCGCCAGCGCAAAGCAAACAGTTCAACAGGCACACTTAAGATTACTTGCGTATGGAAATTCTAAAGTATTATAATCGCTTAGGTGAATTGTTTTCGATTGATGTTTTCGACATGCATTAAAGTTCTTTCTGCTGAATGGGTGTTTGTTTGCATATGGCCACAGGCTGGAAACATCCGGACCATTTTACTTCGCAACGATGAATTTTATTTTATGCCTAATAGTGCGACTGTCGTGAATATATCGTCTTCTTTTCCGATCCCTTGCTTCGTCTTCTGAGGCGTGCTACCGCGGGCGACCCCCTTGCACAGCTGCCGCTGATGTAGACGCTTTGGAGTGCATCGCCGTAGACACAGCAACGAAGGAGTCCGAAGAGAATGTGACACGTGGGAGGCAGTGACGGAGTCAGTGACGTGACATGCGCACTGGCACACGCACTGGGCACAACTTTAGTCAACCGTAACCGTAACCTCTCGCAACCCGGAGCGCAGGGTTCGATTCTCACCGACACCGAAATTTAGCTGATTATCTTTTCGAAGGCATTAATTTACTTTGTTTACAGAAACGTGCGTGACAAATTTTCTTTATGTGTTTCGACTCCTCGCGGCGCCGGTCATTTCTGTTGTTACCATGTTCAGGTCACGCCGCCGATGACAACGCCGGATTTTCGCGTAATGGGGCATACAATGATTTCGCATTTAAAAAGGGAGGCAAAAAAATATCTCACATGGCTGCAAGCAGAAATTCCTCCCGAACGGTCTAAACTTATACTTCGATAGCACGGAGTATAACCTAACCCTAACTCCTAACCAGAGGGTCACTACAGGAGAAGAGTTATATTCCCATCTTGAGATTTATTTCTGTTTGTAGTGTATGGAACGCGTTGTCCATAATCTAGTGGCGCATCCAGTGATACAAGTGGCGAGATCTTCGTTGAACAGAGGCACATACTCACAGTATTTGTGGCGCAGCCTCCTGAAGCTTCGGGTCGCTGTCCTTGAGGAACCCCTGTGACGAGGACTCGGTTGCGCCCCAGTGGGCCAGGTATGGGGGACAGCGGTTGGATACAAACATGAATAGTTACAAGCAAACCTAGATAGATAAGCCCGGAAAACGTCTTGGTATACGTTAGTAATGCTAGAAGGTTAAAATTGTCTGTGCGCTAAGTGTGGGAAGCCAGTGCTGTGGTTGAGGTGGAGAGGGAATTGGAGAGCTTAGAAGACGGGTGTGTTTGCATCTACGGCGTGTTTCATTTTTAGAAGGACCCTGAAACGATTTTGACGATTTTGTACAAACGTACTGATACGGTAGAGTATGTCCATCTGATTATTAATTGACGCATCTAAGTGTTCCGCGTAAAGCGTGTAATTTATTACAAGGTTTTAAAAATGTACATTGCTGCCGATCGCAGCACACTGCTCGGCGGAATATTCAGCCGCCCCTACCCATATGACGTAAATCAGCTATATGACGTCATTAGGGCGAGCTATTCGATTGGCTGCCCAGAGCGTGTCATCGGTAATTTTACCGCCTTTATGGCGAACAAATGACGCTATTAATAGTTGGAATGTTAGTTAATTTGTTTCTCTAAAAGAAAAGTAACAAAAAGACAATTCACAAGAGAGAGAGAGAGAGAAAAACTTTATTTGGTTCCTTCAAGGATTTAGCGTCTCGAGGTCTCGGTCGTCTTGGGCGCCGGCGACTTGGAGCCTCTTCCGGCAAGGGTGGGCCCCTATTCCAGGGCTCCACTAAGCCTAGCTACCTCACTTTCTCACTACACTTAAGCACTTCTGGCACACAGCAAGTGTCGTCTGCTTGTGTTACAACGTACTCCATTTTGACGAGAGCTCCGCGGTCAGAGTCGGTCTCAGTGTTTTCGCGAACACTATGATTCGACTTTGTTTCGTTGTGCACGGCGAACGTAGCGACTGGCAATATGTTAAGCAGCGACATCGTGTCCCTCTGCAAGCCAGTAGACGAGCGGCCTGGCTGCAGCGCATCGGACTGCCGCTATCCGATCGGCGCCAGGATTTGCGCGTTTGTGGCCGTCACTTTACACCGGAAGATTACTAACGCAATAGCGTTTCGTGAGTCCGGTTCTAGGGCAAACGCAAGCGCAAGGGGACAGATAGGGTCGGGCCGCTTGACTGTGCCGTAACGGGATGAGCAGAAGCGCAAATGTGAATGGTCTGCACGGTGCAGCCACCTGGTGGCACAGAGCTCAACCATACACAGTAGCAGTAACGAAGTGTTCTTCTTTGCTGCTGGTGTAAATTTTTCGCAGGAGTGTAATCATCAGCACGTTCTTTTTGTAAATGTTTAAAATGTTTTACACTTGGTTAGAACAATATTAGCGCTTTGTTTGGCTGGTTAAGCGCTGCGCCAACAAGTGGCTGGACCATGCAGACCGATCAGGCCGCTCACGTACGTCAAAGCTAAGGTTACTTCATCAGCTTGAGTTTATGCCTCCAGCCATTTGCCGAAATGCCTAGCTCGCCTGTGGTTACCGGAATACCAGAGACGTTCGGCGCTTTGACAGACTGCTCGCAACGCACGCTGCTTTGATAGCTCTCGCTTGGGGTCGACTGCCAAGCAGCTGGCGGAGAGTTTGGAGAGGCTTCGCGCGCTCGCTCTTACAGAACCGGAAGTCGACGACACGACGTGCCATCATGACTCAGAGCCAGTGAAGGCGGAGCTTAGCCCCGATCACTCGGCGAACGACTTGAGGAGAAAATGCATGACCGTGGAGGAGGGTAAATTTTAATCGTCCGTAGCTCTCTTAATATGAGACGTTTCACACAAATTGTGGTGCGAATGACTAACTTTAGCTGTACCCTACGCGTCTACAAAATTTGCCCGAACCGTTTCAGGGGCCCTTTAATTATTTCAGAATTTATAAAAGTGGCCTGTGGCAGCTAGGACAATATATATGCTTGAGCTGGATTATTCAAAGAAACTGACATTACAAGCACGTGAAACTGAAATGAACATTCAACCAAATAACAATAAGTCACTAACAATTTGTGACTAATCAATACATGGACCAAATTGAAATTCACAATTTGTAGCCTGTGGGCTTTCAAGGCATATCTACTCGAAAGGATGAATACGCTTTCGATATATTATTTCCCTATGTGTGGGATGGAATACATGGGCTTTCCAGTTACGTTTGTGTTTATGTGCATAAAAGCGTATTTGCCTAAACATGTAGGTGGAACAACGTGCTGCTTTACGGTGAGCTTCACTACAAGTGCATATCACCACCGGCTAGACTTAGTAAGTTGGAATTACGTGCCGTAATTACGACAATAATATTAATATATTGAATCATATTATGTTGAATGAGAAAGACGGGAACTATACATTTTTTTATTATGCATAAGAAGCGAAAAGACAGAAACAAATCACAGTGCGCCTGCGCTCCTTGGTTCACATTGTAATAATAATTTTTTCTGCGCAATATCAGCGACACCAAGCGCCCTTATAACAAAACTTCTTGAATCTCTAAAATGCAGGTTGTGGAGGTCACTTCGTTGTAAAGATCGAGCGTCGTACCATTGAAGAAAAAATAAGCTACGTACACTCTTAGCACGGTACCTTTTATGGTAACCTGTAATCACAAGTAACTTATAAAATAAAGGTTACATGCAAAATATGTTGATGTTTCAATTAAATGTTGTTACGTATATATATCTCTATAGGTTACAAGAGTCAAAATTGACGGATTTATAGGTTAATTCAGCGCAAAGTGCCTTGTAACCTTTAGATTTTAACCTCTAAAGAACACTGCAGCGCATCAATGAGGAGACCTACATCATGGATTGGACGTTTGCTGATAAATGTATCGTAATGTGTTCGTGTTCTGCATTTATGATCTGGTTATTACAAACGTAGGACTTCGGCAGTTCGGGCTGCATTCGGTCTTAATTTCTGTCAGCCAAGCAGTTACATTTTTCACGATATAAAAACAAAAAAGAAATCTTGCACGATCGCACTTGCATGTTCATCTGCGCGCTGTACTTTGACGACCCTCCATACTTGGCGCACAGCCTTATTTGAAATATCAGCAGCGAAGACTGTGTCATCGAATGGTGTGGCGTGCACTGCCTGCCGAAACCCAGCGGTCGAACGTGACGGAAGCCCCCTGCTCTCGCACGCATTCTAGCCACCATGAGACAGGCATGGAACATCGGCATTTCAACACGAGAAACAAAAGCGGGCGAGTTTCTTTAGAAAAATGAATATTTTTTAACAAATTTCATGTACGAGGCGAGAAAGAACAGTAGAAGAAAAGCACACGAACGCGAAGGGTCTTTCAGTAAAAGGTTGTTGAAAACATTGGATGGTTCTATCACATATCAATGTAATTCAACTTGTCTACTAAAATGTCCCTGTGCAGAACCTTTCAATTGTCTGCATACATTTTCTGCCTTTAACCGGGTTCGTTTCATTCCCTGCTCTGCCTTGATGCTGTCAACCAAAAATTTCCCATGCTTCAACCATAAGCGCTCAAGGTGAGGTTAATAGTTAGTGTGCAAGAAGCGCGTGCCTAAGAAGACCATGCCGACACGCGGTACCAGCTAGGCAGCGTGCGTACATAAGTATAAACTCGCGGCGAGGGAGCTGGGGATGCGGTACGCGCTAGGCGACCGGCGTAACTGCTTTGAAATAGACAACAGCCTACATGTCGGCGAACCATTCTGCATTGCACTTAGGATGTTTTCTAATAAAACTTGTAGCAACTGATTCCACTGCCAGCTTTCTTTGGGCATATTAAGCTGTGCCGAAGATTGGCACTACAACGACAGCAAATTTAAGTTACAGTAGACACGAAACGCGCCAAACGTTCAGTGAAATCAACAGGATGCCGCTACACTCACATAAAAGCGAGCGCCGTCCGCTCCGTTGTCTTTTTAGGAGACATAGACAGATGAAAAGAGCGTTAAATGTGTGAAGCCGCCAACTGGGAAATAAAATCTTTACCCCTGTCCAAACACGAAATGCTTCCACCATCACACCGATAACATCACTGGCACCTCTGACATTTATTTCTGTAATTCATTGCTTGTTTTCATTCTTTTTTTTAATTTTTGCTTGTGCCTCTAAGTGCCTCTTTCTAACATGGTGGAAGCGAGCAGGCATCAGCCACACCGGAGTGCGGCCATCCACGGTGCTATCATCTCTCCTCCTCGGTCCAATCGAGATAACTCGAGTTGCACGCTGGGAAGATTTTTAAGCGGGAGCGGGAGGCTCGGAGCCGGCGGGAGTGGTTAGCGCGCTGTCGTCCTGTCGTTGTTGTAGTTGTCGTTCTGAGACGGCCATTATATTTGACTTGTTTGGATACCATCCGATCACCATTGTCTGCTTCCACCACTTGTAGCCTGCAGTAGTTATTACCGCTTCTACTGGGAACTTGCGCCATCCGCTGCACCCTCATGCCTTTGTGCAGCAGAGACCTTTTCGGTGTGTTGCGCGATCGCTGCAAGGAGCCGGGTTGTGAGTGCGATATACTATTCTGCGCCTGTCGGAAAGTGACAACCTGGTGAGGTGTGAATATTGTGACCACGTCCCAAATGCACACGGAGAAATATGTGATCTCGGTAAGCAGAACTGTTGCTTTTAATTATTTTTAGGTGGATAGTACGTGAATTCTTTATAGTTCGCAATTCAACATTTGACGTAGTGCATGCTCTCGCTGCGCGAAAGTGTTTCTGAAAAAAGTTATTGTTGATATATTTGCTTCTTTATGCTCTTCGATTTACCTTGAGCTAAATTCGATGTTGTCATTTTGTGCAAATATTGGATTAGACTTTTCTCAAATATTGAGCTTGTCGGCGGGATGAGTTGTGTCAGGGCAACTAAATGACCTAAACAATACGTTTCTTGTACTGGCACCGTGCTTTGGGCTGATGTAGTTGACAGAAATCGTTCAGTATTGTACAACTCGCCTCGCGCACCCTCCGTTAGCCATGCTGTGGTGGTGCGTGACTGCCCGCGCCCTGGCCTGGAGGTAATCTCCGGTGTGTGCAGAAGTCGGGCAAGCCGAGGCGACTCGTGGTTGCATTTCCGCTTTCTTTCGGTGCGCGTAGTGCTGGAGGTCGCGTAATCTCAAAAGTTCGGAGACGCGTTGAAGCGAGCAACAAAACAAACGTTCGCTCCCCTCTGCGTTCTTCAAGCCAACTTGATAGCGATTGTTCGCGGTCGTCAAATGAGATATGTTCATTTATGCCTGTGCTCGCGTTTCACCATGGTTATTAGTAAGCTAATGATTACTGTTACGGCAGGTAAAACTACGTACCTTAGTTTGAGTAGTGGTCTAATGCTTTGCTATCGCTATTAGTGCTTCGCTTTTTGGGTGAAAATGCGTGTTTTTTCTATTTTCTGTTAGTCAAAGGGGCCAATAATTTAACATGGGAATTGGTGGTTAGCATTGACTAACTGCGAAGAATACACAATTCTCTTTTTACCGCAACGTCACCCCTTCTCTTACATATTGCATTCAAATTTCGCACAATGATGTATAATTATATACAGCGTTGTTCCGGAGAATACATGTTGTATAGCTTTCGCACGAATTTTGCTTATGTACGGGTTTTTTTTGCGCCTAGAGCTCTGCAATGCGCTCTGCATTACTTTGTGAACATTAATGATGTTCTTTCGTTGCGTCTATAATTTCAGAAACGAAAAATGCAGCCGAGGCAAAGGCGCAATGCAATGTGCCAGGCACCGTGTTCGAGGCCTCAGTGTCAGATGAAACCGTGGAAGCTTGCACATCTAGTTTCTCCTCGGTGCAATATGGTTAGTATAATGTGGAATGTTAGCCAAAGCTTTTTTGATTGCCTAGTGTATCAAATATTTTAAAGCGAAGCTTTCTTTGCCACTTCCCTCGACTTTTCCACTGCTGCTGCTGTCGCTGACCTGCACGCGGCGTCAGGAAGTGGTTGAGTACGTAATGTCTATGTACGCAATGCACGAGAAATTACATTGTACGTGTACATAGTAGGGACGCAGGAGTGGCGTCTGTGAGCCCTTTCCAGCAAGAACTTTTGAAAAGCCTCCAGGAGAGTTCCTATTATCCTTTAGTGAGATTTCAGTTGTATATAGTTCAGCAAACAAACGAAAATTAGTACTATACTGATTACTTTTAGTAAAATAACATTTCATTGCTTTTTCCTGCATGCTTACTATAATGAGAGCTAAAGGTGAGCCAGTTCTAATTTTCCTTGATGTAGAATGGTTGGGCTCTTTGTGGTTGAGTTGTGCTCTGCGGTACTGCACGATTTTGATAAATTTTACTTCGTCAGTTGACATTATACTGTGCATATTTAATGTTTGATAGGCGAATGTTTATAGGCTCTAACTGTCTTTGTAGGCTCCACTGCCCAGTGGTGATATCCAGATTGCAGCTCCCCACGTCTACACATGCAGCGAGCATACGTGTGTTTATGCTGGCAGCAGGCAAGAAATTATCTGGGTCTCGAACGGCAGCCTGGAGCTAGCTGTAATTTATTGTATTTTAACCTACTACATCAAGAACCTCGATTATCCATATGCATTTGCACCATTCCTGGCGCTGATGCAGAAACTTGTGCTTCCCAGCAATGTTGTGCCTAGAGGGCTCATAAATGACAGATTGAAGTGTTTCTTTGCCCTTCTGAAGAAAAAGAATGTGATTTGACTCAAAGTCTAGTTAACAATTTTCACCTTGCATTAATGTTCACTTGTTGCCAGGAGGGGGTGAACAGATGCATCATTTTTTGCATTACATTTGCATGCCTTTTTTATAACTGTTTTATTGAAAATTACTGAGGTAATACATCCATTCATGCAAGTGGTACTTAGTATTGGGCACAATTATTTTATTTAGCTGCTCAAAATTCTTAAATTCGTGCAGTGTGAATTATGGCGGCCTTGCTTTGTCACTGAGTTATTCTAACTGCTAGCCTCTAGATGATAGAGTAATTGTGCAGTACTATGCATAGTAGTGTCCAAATGACCGTTTTCAATATTGATTTTAAGTAGGTAGTGCATTCAAGAAGTTTGAATCTGATCCTTGACATTGTTAGCTAGACAGTAAAATGTGTCTTGTAGTAATTTTAATAAAAAAAAATTTCATGTTTGTATTGTCACAAGGATCTAAACTGAGAGTTCACTATGCTGTAAGCATCACCACTTCCAGCCTTTTGTCATTTGGCCCTAGAAGCCAGAACTTTGCATATCTCCTGGTTAAGCTTTGTCTGATGTTTGCAAGAGCAACAAGTGGTCTTTTGATGCCTGTGGTGGTCAATGCTAACACTAAGGAAACGTTGGTCAGGTATAGATGGGCTGCATGCATGCATGGCCTTGTGGTCTAGTCTTCTTTTTTAGGGCCACCTATAGCCAATACTTTATATATTTTTTGCATTGGCTACATTGCATTGGCAACGTCTTTATTGACCTGCTCTAATGCTGCACAGGATGTGTAAAGCTTTTTTTTTATGTAGTGTCCAATGTGGATCTGAACACAAGTGTCCAGTTTTTGTGCCTGCAATCTCATATACTAATCTTTGCCTTGTTTTCTTGCTTCCTGACAGCAGTTGAAGTTTTTACATGGACAGTTAACACGAATTTATTGACGACATGCATGGCTGAAACACGGTGATATGATTTTAAAAATTCCTGTGATATGATGCAAGTGATAGTAGTCTCTTGAATTTTCAGATTCTATGTTGTATTTTCAAATAAAGATGTTGCATTCTGAAGTTGACCTTATACTGCCTGTGGAACTGTCAATTTATACTGAAATTATTTATACAAGCTAACGGTGCCTCCTCCTCAGGCGTTCAAATTGTGTTTTGAACTGTATTTTTGGGAACATTACCATTACATATTTGCTCAAAATGTGTCGCACAGGGAGTTTCATTTCGTCAGAAATCCCAAGGGATACTAGTATACTAGTATCATAGTAGCCCTTTATTGGCTGAAATACAACGATTTAAGTGATTTAAATGAAAGTAAACATTTGATACCACATTCAGTTGAGCGTTTCTTTCTTTTTTCAGAGAATTTCATGTGGGCCCCGCTCTTTACATGGTCCGACAAGCCGGGTGCGGCCTAGCAACGGGGAGGCGCCACCTTGGGTTTTGTTCCAGAAAGGCCAAATCTCCGCATGGTATACCGAGCCGGCTGCCGTCAAACAACAGAGGTGCGTCATTTCCTTCTTTTGCGGTTCTCTCTGCTTAAGCCTCTTCTTTCTTGGGCGCTTCTTTCCGCGGTCGGATTAAGCAGCCGACAACCATGCCCGGAGAAACGTGAGCCCTCGCGGAGGACGCCACTCGGCCAGTCTTTTTTGGACACTGTCTTTACACGTGGTTGCGCTTCGAACTAGTTCACCTGTCCACCTCGTGTGGTTTCCACGGGAAAGGGTGTCCCTGTGTCTCTCTTAGCCTAAGCAAAAAAAAAAAAAACTGCGTTTTGCTGGCAACTTAACTTACACAAGCCGTAACATCTCTTCGACTGCAATGATATCTAGTAAAAAAATTCTCTAGCTATCAAAAAGCACAACAAGGAGGAGCGCGGGAGTACAGATTTCTACTTACGAATGGCATAGCAAGTGACAGACGCATACTGTTTTTGGGTATAATTGTGTAGCTGTTTAGCAATAAATGAAGCAAATTTTTTGCTTTGCTTATGAACAACGGCAAGTGTTCAGGCCCTTTACCCATGCTGTTGCTGTTTTTCTCCTGCGCATGCATTTACGTTTACTGTGTGCATTGTACCAAGGGTTGATATCATTCAGCATTAAAAAATTAAAAAGGTAAATCAGCCAGCTGAAATTCATTTTTTTTTTCGTTTTCGCATGCTAAATGATACCTTAGGAACAATCCACCGAGTAAACAAACGCATGTGCAGGAGGATAAAAACCGCAACAGCGTGAGCCACAGGTCTGAACACTTGTACTTGGCAAAGCGAAAATTTGCCTCATTTATTGATTAGCAGCTACAGAACTGTAGCCCAAAAGAATATGAGTCTGTCACTTACAATGTACTATTCGAAAGTAAAGAACTTTCTCTGGCTCCCGCGCTCACCTTTGTTGTACTTTTTGGGGTAGTAGGCTGCATTTTGTCTTACTATTTTTTAGGTCAAACAAGAGATGTTGCGGTATGCGTAAAGTCTAGGTTGCCTGCAAGGCGCAATGTTTCTTTTGTTTTTTTTTTACTTAGGTTGAGAGAGACACAGGGACACCCTTTGTCCCGAAAACCGCACGAGGTGGACACATGAACTATTTCGAAGCGCAAGCGTATGTAAAGGCAGCGTCCGGAAAGGACTGGCCGAGGGGCTTCCTCCGCGAAGGCTCACATTTCTCCGCGCACGGTTGTAGTCTGCTTAATCCGGCCGCGGAAAGAAGCGCGCAAGAAAGAAGAGGCGCAAGCAGAAAGAAGCGCGAAAGAAGGAAGAGACGCACCTCTGTTGCTAGGCGACAACTGCCTGGGCGGAGCATGCGCAGAGCAACGGGCTTTTATGAAACATGCCGCAGAAAGAAGCCCGAAAGAAAGAAGAGCCGCGTCCCCGTTGCTAGGCGACACCGGCTCTATATACGGAGCATGCGCAGCATGGTGTCCATCTGGGACCTCCTGCAAGCCGCTTTGTGTAAACATTTTAATCGTTCAACCGGTATATTGTAAAAGTAACCTTTACATTTAGGCAAAGGCACTCAATACCGTATGCCTATACTAGAGGTTAAAGTGTTGTAACCTCTAGTTGAGGTGCACGCTTTCTTACCTTTAATAGAAGTTAAATTTGTAAAGGTTAATGTGCAACTTATAAGTTAAAGGTGCACAAATCTGTGAGAATATACCCCTTTAATAAACTTTACCGTGCTAAGAGTGTAGGTTGAATGCAAGGAACCCTCCATTTAACGTACATTAAAAAGTGGCTTAGCGAATTAAGACGCTATTTTCGGTGCGCACTCGGTCTAGCAGAATGTGCTGGGCTGCGCATTCTACGTTGCACGGGGATTTCCCGGCCTGCACCGCGGCAGAACTAGTGAGCGAAGCCACATAAAGCCGCAGATCGTCGAACGCAGTTTCGGCCTTACTTGCCGTCAAAACTCTTAATCACTTGTTGCCGTCGTTGACATTCGCGCAATAGAAATCCCAGAAGGCTTTGAAGACGTCGTCGGTCGTCAGTTATGACTGCGTCGTCAGGTGGTCGTCGACTGCGACGTATTCGTTGGCCGCCGTTCTCGATGCTCTGTCGCAGCAAGCTGCGCGTACGAGTTTGGTATTTATCCGAAAACAGTACAGCAGGACAGCAACGCTCGCTGATATTGAAACGCTGGTCAAGTTTGTCGCTAGTGCTGCCTCTGCCTCTCACATCTCTCACATCTCACATCTCTGCACATCGCAGCTAAGTGGCGTCTGCGGAGGGAATGAGAAACGTGGAGTTTGTTCTCAAGCAACCAATTAATTGTCGGGCCGCCTAAACTCGTTGTTTGGAAAGGAAAGTTTGTAGTAGTGGTCTTCGTTTCACAGGCCTTTGTTACACGGGCCAGTTTGCTGCAGTGGACGGTCGCAAATATTTATCGATGAAAGTTAAAAATAACTTCAGAAACATTCAGGTCCTACATCAATGCGGTCACTTTCAATACAATACTTGTTAAATGAAATACACTGGTTCCACCTCAACGCGAAGAATAAAGAAGGCAGCCCAACGTGCGCCGTGCTGTGCTGGCATATATGCGAAAATATTTCCAGGTCAGATTTACCGAGACGCGTTGCACACCATGCAAGATGTGCTCATTAGTGAATGTACTGAGGTGTCATAATAAAAAAAGTACGATAGGTCGGACTTCTAAGAACTGTAATATTCTATTATGACTCTTAGGTAACCCAGTTAACTCGTGTTTTGCTTCGGCTGGAACCACTGGTTCAATTGATGCACACGTCTGCAGTTTCTATGTGGTTCTTCAATTTTGCCCGAAGTACTGAGGAGGACCTACTTCCCATCCTTCCCAAGTTGCCGTAGATAGGCAGCATCTCTATCGATGTTTTGTGTAGGAACTACGTTCTTGTATTACGGCGTACATATACAAGCTATATGGGGACACAAACGCAACATCGTACAAATCACCTCCCCTTTAAAGACTATAGAATGCTATAATTAGGTTTGTACAAACTTTGCTTCCTCTTATCGCACACTCTTCGAGCATCTTCGAGCAACCGACCACCAGGATGTGCATCTGTAGGCCTCGTAGCTTTGCTGGCTGTGTTGCAAGTAAGGAGTAAATTCGAGTCGAAACCCGTAATGCTTTGACAAAACGTACGTAAGAGGTGTATACTATGGCGAGATTGTCCGTAGAGCCAACGTCTCCAGTTTTACGGCTTCATGTTGTTTCAGACGAACGCCATCCTGGTGTTACATGTCTGAACTGTACTTTGGAAATGTGCATCTGCAGGCCTCACAGCTTTGCTGGCTGTGCTGGAAGTAACGAGCAAATAATGCTTTGACAAGATGGAAGTAGCAGGTGCACAATAAACACAGATTGTCCATGGAGCCAACGTCACCCGTTTTACGGCTTCATGTTATTTCAGACAAACGCCATCCCGGTGTTATGTGTCTGAACTGCACTTTTCAAAGTATCTTTCGGAATGCTTTGCTGCCTATTCAATAAAGAAAACACGTGAAAGCTTTTGATCCGTAGCGTAAATCTTTTTTCCTAATTACTATGAACACTTAAAAAGTTTTCTGGAGAAGTTAGGATTTGTCGTCAAAATGATGACTTACCCAGATTATGCCGCACAGACTACAATGTGGTTTGCTTCCTTGGTTTCTCACATTTTCTGCTATTGCTCCCGCTGCCGTCACCCAA
Source organism: Dermacentor andersoni (assembly GCF_023375885.2). Classification (NCBI taxonomy): domain Eukaryota; kingdom Metazoa; phylum Arthropoda; class Arachnida; order Ixodida; family Ixodidae; genus Dermacentor; species Dermacentor andersoni. The sequence goes on from NC_092819.1 coordinate 139,709,591, forward strand.
TGTATATTTTTCTTCTTTGGTCTTCCACTTTTCGAGATAATACAACTCATGAATTTTAGAGGTAGGCCTCTTACATCGTTCCGCGTCATGTAAAACCATGAATTAACTATCGGTTGCTAAAATATATTCGTTAGCTAGGCTGGAAAACGGCGCTTAATGAAACATTTATTTCTCCTTAATTTCGAACCGCAGTGAACCCGCATCAATCCGTTCAAACCGGTTCGAACCATTAAATTTGAACGCGACAGCATTATATGCCCCATTACACGAAAATTCGTCGTATTGAGCGGCGTGACGGAATGATGGAACCAAAAATGGCCGCTGATGCCAAGAATAAAACCACCTCCAAGAATGCTCGCAATGACGTCAACTTTCTCAACGAGGTTCCTGTAAACAAAGGAAATTAACGGCATTGAAAGTAAAATTCCGTAAATTTTCGTCTGATTGGGAATTCAACGAGGGCCTCCGGGGTGCGAGACGAGCGTGCTTCCCTGACGCCACGGCAGCTCCGCGGGTTTCTTTGACTTAAGGTGTGCGTAGTGCGTGCGTCATTGGACACGTGACGACGCTGCCAATGGGGAGGAGGTGGTGCCACGTCATCAGTTTATATAATGAGTGCGTAAAAGAATATGCACGAATGTCCACACGAACGCCACTGAGCGGTCTTTCGAGTTACGAGCTCCTCGCGGCCAAGCGAGCGTGTTGAGACGCTTGACGCGTTTTGACTTGGCCTTATCGTGGCGCAGCTAGCACGTAGGCCAGAGCTTGCGCGGGCAAGAGCCGTGCGGACGAAGGCATTTTCCCCCAAGGGACACTAATGCTTTCGCATTCCCACACGCAAGCAGTCTTGATTGTCTAAGCCGAGTTTTAACGGGAAAGCGTTAAGGGCCCCGTGTCGGAGAAATCATGGCTACATATATGACAGCGCTACAATGTAATTTGAATATACGAGAAAACATAACTGCGTTACCCAGGAAGTGAAACACAAACCCATTTCGCAGCTAAGGGTTGAGGTCTGTCTTAGTGGGAGCGGTGCGGCGCGCTCGGTTCTTTGCAACGTCACAAGAAAAAAAAGGAAAGAAGAAAGAAAGAAGACCACTCGCCTTCTAGCATAGCGTTCGCCGCCGGCGTTTCCAGGAAAACATTACGGTTACATAAGCTGCAATTGCCGGGAAGCGTGAGGCGCAGTCAGGGATGTTTGAATGCTATCAGTGTTCCACTCTTAAAAGCGAAGATTAAGCGTCCTCCGAAACTTTTAAATGCCAAGCATTTCTTGGTGATAATTTGCAGCTTTGATACTACCCATCAAGTCCCCTCGTCTTGGTGCTGTCATGGTCATTTCGTTAACTTCGTAGGTACCGAAATCGGCATAGTATGGCCGGAGTGTACGACGAAAATGAATGGTCAGTCATGACATGTGTGTCATGTAGGTCATGAAAGAGGCGTCTACGTCTTGGAGCTCTAATGGTCGTTTCGTTAACTTGGTAGGTACCGAGATTGGCATAATATGACAAGAGTGTTACAAACGTAAACAATTGTTCATGAAATGAATATTATGACATTTTTGTCACGTACATCATGAAACAGTAGCCTACGTTTTGGGGTTCTCATGGGCATTCCGCTAACTTATTTGGTACCAAAATAATCGTAGTATAACAAGAGTGTATGACAAGAATAAATTATCAGTGAGGCATGTGTGTCATGTAGGTTATGAAACGGCCGCTTATATCTGAATGCTCTCATGGTTCGTTCATTAAGTTGGTAGGCTCCCCACACTCTGCTTCGCATAACATCGATTCCCACAGGGCGTGGTATCTGACGTCTTTTTTTATCCGACGTTGAACTGAGCCGCAAATGTAAATATGCAGAAGCCTGAACCCGAACTTTAAGTAAATCTGAAAGCTTTTCGGTTCGACACCCTGGTCTGTACATGAAGGGGGAAGCTTTCGTCTTCCCTTTCTCAATTAAACAGATTTCCTTCTTCACCAAAGGAAAACACATGGAGCTACAATATAATAAAATACAAGTGAAGCCTCGTTCGTTGTACCGTGTCTGTGTCCAATGCGTGCGGAACCTTTGTGCTGATTGAGTGCGACAGTTATGAACCTTGAAATGCATCGGCTTGGAAAGGCCAAACATATAATGGACTGTCCCAGGGACATGAATCCTGTTGTTAACGGTGGTTTTCGCATACTGCAGCTGCATAGGTGCCTGCCTGTGTGTCTTCGCGTTGACTTACACTGCTTGCTTTTACGATAGACCGCCCTCCTCCATTTTGTCAAACTCCAACACGTCTACTAGATGAAGCAGAAAAAACTTGCATTTTAAGCTAGTTCGTTAATTTTTTTCTTATGCAGATTAAACTATGAATCCTAGAGGGGGAGTTCTCAATACCGAGACCTTGTTTAGTTTGAATTGAGCATAACATAAGCGTGAATACACTTATGGTAAGAGGACGGATATTAGACGCTTGCGTCGGTGTGCGGGGCCGAAAAGCGCGAGTGTGCCCGTGAATGCTGCGCGGGTCACGCGAGATCGTCTCGAGCGACGGGGCCGACCAGCTGAGCGGAGGAGGACTGCAAGGGAACCTGTCGCCGAGCACTGCGGATCGAGCGGTGGGCCACGTTCCGACAGCTCCGGCCCTGCGCCTGATGAACCGGGCTTCGTCCCAGCTTACAGCGCTCTCATCTGAGGCTACCGGGCGGATCTTGCCGCGGCCGAGCTTCGCCCCGGATTTTGACACTTCCGAGGCAGGCTGTGTTGCGGCGTTCGTCGACGTCCTGCCTTCACCGAGGCCAGGCTGCGCCCCGGTTCCTCTCACTGTCGTAGCGACTGGCGGCTGAGCTACGCCCCAGCCAACGCTACTGAAGCTCTGCGGCTCGAATGGACTACCACTGGAACTGTGAGTGGCGCAGAACTGAACTGAGATTAGTGCCAATAGTGCGGCGCCCCCGTTTAAATTTACTATCTGTATTTAGTTTGTGTATAGTCCTATGTCTGCTGCCCATGTGCAAATTTGTTTCCCTCTGTCTTGGATGATTCCTAAGTGCGTCTGGCGGGCCTGCGCCTACACACTTGCCGACAATACTACATTGTGATTACGCATTTACAATAACGCGCATTGCCTGTTTCGATGGAACAGGGCTTTCATGAGTATAGCTTAGGATGGCTGCAAGTTGGAGCTGGTGTATGCGCGGCTTTCATTCTGTCGCCTTATCGGCATCGAGCGAGAAAGCGCGGATGTAAATGAATTTTAATTTTAAGAGAGACTCCAGCGAGGAAGGCCCCCCAAGCAACGCTGTTCCTGTGCACCACCTTGTGGAGCTTAAGCTATCACATAGGCGCAAAAAATAAAAAAAGAATAAATAAATAAATAACAAATGAGAAGGAAGGCACAGGAGACGACCGGAATGCCCCGCTTGAATTCATCGCTCTCTGCAAGGCACACGGTGATCGTATCGTATTCTTCGAAGCGCATTCAGAATACATATCAAAAGTATAAAACAAGAGTATACAGTAAAAGACAGTGTACATGAAGCGAACGGACACTATATATGACCTTTTCCTTGTGAATACACACTCTTAAAAATATTTGCACCCTTTGGGACGTGTCTTGTCCCACAACGATAATTGCCATCTATCTGGGCCACATGTCCTTCGTTTAACGCTTCGCGCCCGGTACTTCCAGGTGACGAAGGGCGTAGCCGTTATCAACCTCACATTGCATTGTGGGACAGGAAATTAGTGAGCGCAGAGCTTTATGGCAAGAAAACGCGAGCATGACAGATGACGATTATCGTTTTGGGACAAGATAAGCCCCAAAGGAATATGAGGAGAACGGCGGCTGGCTAGGGACCGGCCATTGCCTAGGAAGCGAAGCAGGCAAGTGGCTCAGATCACGGGCGGCCTTGCGAGTACGGTGAGATTCTTGCGCCGACTAATGGCCGCCTGTTAGGGCCTTCTGCTCAGTGAAAATGTGTTCCTATTCATTGCGGCTCAACGTCATTACTGACTTTTCTCGCCACAGGTAGAAAGAGAGAGGGAGAGAGAGAGAGAAATACAAAGGTGGACAGGCAGGGAAATTAAACAGACGCACGTCCTGTTTGCTACTCTGCACTTGCGAAAGGGATGTAGTGACGAAGAGAGAGAGAGAGAGGAGATAGAGAGAGCAAGGTTTGACGCACATTTGAAGGTTCGCACCGAGTCTACTCGCGGTTGCCAAGATCTGTCGACTTGAGGTACTTCGACAACACTTTCGTGGCTCCCTGTGCCATCGACGCGTGCGATATTTTAAAGAGTGTATGCTGAAAACGTCCACTATGTTTGAAAGTGCCGCATAGCAATGGCAACAGCAGCCACTCTTCGAGCGACAATGTCCGTGCTAGTCGCACATGAATGCCATATTCCGAATTCGTTGCGGTTCTTTGTTGGCAATGAGCAAGACAGGAGTGCAAGCAATTGTTCTTACGTATTTGTGTACGGATATCATCTAGCAAGAAAAAAGGTTTGGACGGAAGTACATACTGTAAATAGCATTTCTTTCTCAGCGATGTGCATCCAATTGTTACCACGCAGTTGTTTTGATCAGGACGTTGCTTCGGATATAGCATTAACCTTATGCTCTATCCCATACACTGATTCAGGAGCATACATGATGTCTCCAAGTATGAGCATTCATTTGAAAGACCAGCCATATAGCTCCGTTTCACAACTGTGATGCATTGCTTGGACACTGAGCAAGTAGTGCGGTAACGAAAAAGAATAACACTAGACACTTTTCGGTGTTTCGTGCGCTGCTACGGGTCGAGCTACTTACGTAATAAATTGTTACTGCGCTGCCACTATTTGGCACGAAGTTAATTTTGCCATAAGCACGCACACTTCCATTTTACAGCGAAATTGTTTATCCGACGGATCTATACCCATGAGCCGTATATGTGGTTTCGTAGGTGGGGTATCTGGGCTGGCTAACGTCCCTAAAGCTTGGAAGAGCGGGTATGTTTGCAACTGCGGGATGTTTCATTTTTAAGTATTCCAGAATTTATAACAGTGGCTTGTGGCAGGTAAGACAATTTATATGCTTGAGCTGGATTATTCGAAGAGACCGACATTACTAGCGCGAGAAACTAAAATGCATATTCAACTAATAAACAAAAAGTCGCTAATAATTTTTGACTGATTACTTTATGGCGGAAATAGAAATTTACAAAATGTAGCCTGTGGTCTTTGGAGACGAATCTACTTGAAATTAATCTCCAAGACGAATATAGTTTCGATATATTATTTCACATTGTGTGGGATGAAAGACATGGGCGTTCCAGCTACGTTTGTGTTTCAGTGCATGAAAGCGCTTTTCCCCAAAAATGTAGGTGGAACAAGAGTGCACCTTTACGGTTAGTTCGATGGCGCATATCTATAAGCTGGTGTGATTCTGTAACTTCAATATTAGTGCCTATACCCGCTGGCTACAAGTAGTAAATTGCAAAACGTGACGTAATTACGACATTAATTAGTGCATTTTTATAATCAGTCGAATATGGTTTCTTTTTCTCGGGCTAGTAATGTGCGCCACTTACAGAATTATGCCACCAGAAACAGACTATCCTTGAAGATTGTGGAAAATATAAAAATAATCATACTATATATATATATATATATATATATATATATATATATATATATATATAGTATGATTATTATGAAAAAGTAAGCTACGTACATTCAATAAAAGAAACCCTCCATTTAACGTACATTCAAAAGTGGCTTAGCCAACCAACTCGCTATTTTATGTGCACACTTGGTCTGGCAGAGTGTGCTGTAGTGAACATTACTCGTTGCACCGAGATTTCCCGGCCTGCACCGCGGCGGAACGCGTGAGTCAAAGGTGCTGATTGTCGAACTCAGCTTCTGCCTTACTTGCCGTCAAAGCTCTTAATCGCTTGTCTTCGTTGACATTCGCGCAATTTAAACCCCGGAAGGCTTTGAAGACGTCATCGGTCAGTTACGACTCTGTCGTCAGGCGGTCATCGATTGCGACGTTTTCGTTGGCCGACGCACTCGATGTTGTGTCGCAGCCAGCTGCGCGTAAGAGTTAAGGATTTATCTGAAAACAGTACAGAAGGACAGCGACGCTCGCTGATATTAACACGCTGGTCAAGTACGTCGCTAGTGCTGCCTCTGCCTCTACAGAGCAAACCGCAGCTTAGTGGCGCCTGCGGAGGGAATGCAGCAACGTGGAGTATATCCTCAAGCAACCAATCAATTCTCGGGCCATCTAAATTTCTCGTTTGGACAAGCAAGCTTGTAGTAGTCCTCTTCGTTGCCCAGGCCTTCGTTAAACGGACCAATTTGTTGCAGGAGACGTTCGCAAATATTTATCAATGTACCTTAAAAATCATTTCGGAGACTTTCAGGTACTAAGTGGATGTGGTCCCTTTCAATACAGTACTGCTTAAATAAGACACACTGGTTCCACCTCAACGCGATGAATAAAGAATGCAGCCCAACGTGTGCCGTGCTGTGTTGGCATAAGCGAAAATATTTCCAGGTCAAATTTACCGAGACGCGTTGCACCCCGTGCAAGATGTGTTCATTAGTCAAAGCACTGAGGAGTCGTAAATAAAGAAAGTGCGATAGCTCGGATTTCTAACTGTAATATTCTATATTTATTTTTAGGTAACCGAGTTAACTCGTGTTTGGCTTCGACGGGAACCACTGATTCAATTGATGCACACGTCTGCAGTTGCTATGTGATTCTTCCATTTTGCCCGACTTACTAAAGGAGGACCTACGCCAGATCCTAAGTTCAAACGTTACAAGTTGCCGGGAATAGGCAGCCTCGCTTTCAATGTTTTGCGTAGGAACTACGGTTTTGTATTACTGCGTTCATATACAAAGTATATGCGCACACAAAAGCAACATCGTGCAAATCACCTCCCCTTTAAAGCATATACAATGCTTTCAGTACATTTGTGCAAATTTTACCGCCACTTATCGCACATTCATCAAGCAACCATCCGCTAGGATGTGCATCCGCAATACTCGCTGTTTTCCTGGCTCTGCTGCAAGCAACTTAATAGTTTTACGAGGCGTAGAGTCACAGAGAAAGAAAAAAAAGTTAAGATTGGACACTCCCATACACCCCCAGCGGCCCAATCGAGCCTAGCGCGCCTGGCGGTTGGTGAGAGCAACTGGCCTGCACTTCCTGTTTCGGTATCGCTGGCGCGAAATTTGGATTACCCCCGCGTAACCGACGTTATAGGCTGTAGCGGAAGCTTGTCATTTCAGACCACTTTTCGTCATCCAAATGACAACGCTTTTATTTGTCATTTTGGTTTAGCGATTCCCTATTTTGTCGAGTTCAATATTTGGTGTGAATTGAGGTCGTGACGCAATTTTGATTTCGATTAATTTATAACAGATGGAGATAGAGGTAATCGTAATTCACTACAGCTTTATCCATCGCGCTTGTCTTCCGCGTTTTGGTGCAAGCGGTCATATGTATCAAAGCGACAGTTTCCGCAATGTCTTTATTCCAAGGCAAGATAGGCTTCATCTGGGTTTTGCCGTTGTTAAAACACCACGACACACAGCAGTAGCTGCCGTAGCTTGGACCGCCAGACGGCGTGGCATCAGCACGGTCTGAAAATGTCAATAAGTGCACGCTTCGTTAATTACCAAAAACATATGTACACGTCACAACTGAAGCAGGAAACCGCTTTGAATGAATAGCGAAGCGATGCACAATATAAAACCACCCACACATTCTGACCTCTGACCCATAAAACTTGTACTTACAAGGATAAATGCTAAGACCCCGCACAGGGGTGTTTAAGACTTCCCGGGCCGCCATCCTATGTAATCCCATGGCATCGCGGCCTGTGAACTTTTGCACACCCCTTTGCGTACACAGTATAAGGGGTACATTGCTAGGCAAAAAAGCAGTTCACATAAGCGTTGTAAAGATAAATTCGAAACGTCCAAATACGAGGCCTATGTTCAAATGCACGCCACGCCACGCCTACGCGACAATACGTTGTGCAATGTATTCCGCCACGAAAAAATGGTAAGGAACCGAAATTTACTAGAATACGCAGTACGGCCGCAACAAGTACATGCAGTAGTCATTGGGGACTTTTCCCCACCGTTACATTTCTGTATAAACAAACCGCACGGACGTATACACCACCGTCTGTTCGTGCGCCGTAGATACACACCTCGCTGCAATACAAAACGCAATAAGCTACGCTCGCTGTTTATGTCACATGCCATTGTTTACAAGCAATGTTATAAAATATTCAGGAGCCCTTACTCTAAATAGGAAAAGAGCAAGCAAAGCTTGGCTACAGCGTGCCTAACGTCCTGATTTCTTTATTTAGGTAGCGCCCGTCCCCGGAACGCCGTTTTCGGGCTGAATCGGCATGGCGTCTTTTATGTTCTTTCCAGCGTTCGTCAGCCTCTAGAACGGGCCAACGAAACGACCGTCAACTGTCACGCGATCACGTAAACGCGGGTAAGGAATTCAATTTTCTCGAAACCGGAATTTTCCTAAAATGTGCAAGTCCTGATATCGACCTTAAGCGTTGTCCAGAAGATAGTTTTTAGTCCGCCAACACGAACTATTTCAATGGAGCGGCGATACCGTGGTTATCGCAAACAGCGCTGGGCAAGAACGGTTTACCCTCGCAAACCGATACGCAGCGTCTCGATGGCGTCTGACAAGCCGCGAGTCGCAGAGCAGTGCACAGCCGTGAACCGGTCCAAGTTAAGGGCAGCTTCGCGTTGTTTGATCATTTTCACGGAACGCAACCAACAAAGATTATTCCGTTCTCGGCGGGGGTAACAAGAAAGCACATGGTACAGCCCTCTCACTACGCGTTTCTTGAGGGAGCATGCTTTTCGCATTGTTCGCGTCTAGCCGCCTCATATAGAGCCGCAAACTGGTCTTTTTTAGCGAACCTCGTCGCCCTCGCAAGTCAGTTACTCCAAGCTTCGCTTGAACACGTGACTCGCCTGTCTCACACACGAAAACACACGAAAACACGAAAGCCGACGTTCACGAATCCTTCCCGCTGGAACGCCGCTGGTACACGAATCGTTGACTTCTTCTCGATGGACGAATGGCGATTGGTGTTGATGGCAGCACGAATGAAGAACAAAACGCACGGAAGGTGTCTTGTATAAATGCTGTTTTTATGTAAAAGAAACACGGCAAATTTGGGCGTATAATTATTATTTTGTAAAACGATTGAGCAGGATTCATTACTTTTTTTTTTTTTTTTTTTTTTTGCGCCTGCGTCCTCTGGCATTTGGTGAGAGCACTAGTTCGTTACGTAGCCGTGATGCAGTTCCTGAGGCCAGATTTCTCGGAGTGTCCGCTCTTAGTCTTTTTCTTTCTCTATGGTAGAGTATCAATCGAAGCTCAGAAGACAGCTTTATTGTCATCGCAGGCAACGTTTCACATCTTGTGGCTGCTTGTTCTTTCTAAGAAACCCCATCCTAGGACTACGTTTCTGAGCGATACTTTTAAAAGTATCTTTCACAATGCTTCCCTGTCTAGCCAATAAAAGAAACATGTGAAAGAATTTCATTCAGAGAGTAAATGTTTTTTCCTAATTACAATGAACACGTATAAAGTTTTCTGGAGAACCTTGGATTTGTCGTCAAAATTATTACTTGTCTCGCTTGTGGCGCGCAGACTACAGTGTGCTTGTTTGTTTCCTTGGTTTCGTACGTTTTCTGCTCTTGCTTCCGCTGCCGCGACCAACCATATTTTTTTAGAGCGAAAGCTTTACTGGCCGCGAACTTGCGATTTCGCCGTGGCGGTGCTCCGAGGAGGCACATGACGTCGCAACGCACGCATTGCCGCGGATATTTCTCTCTCTCTCTCGCTCCCTAGTCACTACAGCGCTTGCGCCACTGGTAGCACCGAGCCACAGGTGTTCCGCCGCTGCGCAGCGCCGCGCCTCACTGCTGCCGCCGTTTGGTATGACGTCACACCACGCTCCTCGTCGTTGCGCTCGCCTCCGCTCCCTTCGCCAGCTGCATCGCATGCCTGATAACATGTCGGAGAATTGAAAAGGAGAGCTCGCGTGCGCCGCAACCACAGTTCAGGCGGCAGTATGGATGGCGACCATTCTCATAAGCAGGAGGAGGCCTGGAATCGACATCGGAACGAGATGAAGAGGAAACCAATCGCCCAGGAAACAGACGAACAGCGCCCCCAAGGACTGGCTAAACGCCGCAACATCTAGAACCCCTGACTAACCTGGACTTGCAATCAAGATTAACCAAGGCCAGCCATGCTATGCCTTAGCTTTCACTACGTATATCCTGGTACAGCCTAGCTAAGCCATTGCCAATTTTTTCTTCTTTGAAACTCCACCTTTTCGAAGTAATTCATCGCATGAATTTTAGATGCATGCCTCGTACATCGTTGCACGTAACGTAAAAGCATAAATGCACTATCCTTCGCCTAAATATATTCATTAGTTAGGCTGCAAAACAGTGCTTAATCAAATATTTATTTCCCCTTAATTGCGAACCGCGGGGAACCCGTATGAACCCGTTCAAACAATTACATTTTAATTCAACAGCATTTCATTCCCCATTACGCGAAAATTCGCCGTAGTCGGCGGCTTGACCGAATGATGGTACCAAATATAGAAGAGTGCGGAAAAAGTAAAAGGGGGTCCGAAATTGTCCGGAATGACGTCGAATTTCTCAAGCAGGTTGCTGTACACAAAGGGAATTAACGGCATTGAAAATGAAATTCCGTAAATTTTTGTCTGGTTGGGAATTCAACCCGGGCCTCCTGGGTGGGAGACGAGCACGCTTCCCAACGCCACGGCAGCTCCGTGGTTTTGTTTCGCTAAATTTGTACGTAGTGCGTGGGTCATGGACACGTGATGCCAATGGAGAGGAAGTGGTGTCGCATCATGAGTTTATATATTGAGTGCGTAAAAGAAAATGCATTCATGTCCAGTTGAACGCTGCTAACCGGTGTTTCGACTAACTAACTCCTCGCGGGCGAGCGAACGCGTTTAGACGCTTGGCGCTTTTTGGTTTGGCCTTATCGAGGCGAAGCTACCACGTAGACAACAGCTTGCACGGGCAAGAGACCTGCGGATGAAGGCATTTCACCGAAGAGACTCTAATGCTTTCGCATTCCCACAAGCGAACAGTCAGCTCTTAGAAATTTTTTATAGAAAGTCTATAGACAATCTATAGACGTTTATAGACGGTCTATAGGCTTTGCATAAAAATTTTCGTAAGGGTTAAGCGTCAAGAGCCCTGTGTCACGGAAAATCTGGCGTTGGCGTCAGCGGCGACGTCTGCGGCCGAGATCATGCCGAACCACGGCAAATCCGAAACTTGGGCGTTTGCGGAGTTCGGGGGTCAGCGCGACGCTCGTCGCGAGAAGGAGTTTTGCGAAGATTCAGGCGTAGTAACCGTCGCCTAACCGCGTTGAGGACGTCTCTTTGTAAGCACAGGGATAAAGGGAAGCGTACTCTTGGCTGCTACAAGAGCCGTTCACTCCCAGCAGCAATGAAATGCAACTGCATCGCACCTAAGGGAGCAGTGTGCGTGCGGGTCTGCCAATGTACCCTTCTCTCAATACCAGGAGGCTGCTGTCCTAAAGTTGCAGCTACGAGGGGCGTCAGGCAAATTAGCGGCTTTTGCCTTCTTCCCCACCGCACCTTGCGAAAACACCGGAATGCGCGACCCTGTCGAGCTCGCCTGAAAGGATGCGTCTCAGGCCCAAGTATAAACAAATCAGAAACACGCGTTGCAAAATGGCTTTGTTCATTCATGTTCATTTTGTAGAAGATAGTTATGCACTCAAGATTTGAAAAGCGTAAGGAACATCACAAAATTTTGTTAGGTTGTTAGCATTATCGGCTCAGGTAAGATCAACAATTTCAAGTGGCAAGTTTACGCAACGAGACATGTGGCTATGTAAGGCAAACAGGGTCAGTGTTGCATACAATTGGAAGGTCACGCGCAAGTAGCACAAGTCGATAAGTTATGCTTTAGCAGGAGTTGGTAATTAGTCATGTTTTATTTTATTTTGCTTTTTGGAGGCACGTTTTGTAGATTGAGTTCCCGGGCTTTCATTTCTTCGACAATATTAAATTTTGAACGTCTAAAGTTCTAGGAGCTTTTGTTAGGCAGAGTGTCTGGTTGGTCTTTTCTGCTTCTAGTGTGGCAGATATTTTTTTTTAGTTTGTTTGATGTTTACTTTCATAAAAACGCGACAGCTGAACGCTCGAGAAAGAAAAGCGCCAATGTCTTCGTTTTCTTAAAAGGAGATGAAGGCTGATGATAAAAAGCATTTGTGTAATTCCAATTGCAACTTCGTTTGGACAGCTCGCAAGATTTTTCGCGTTTTTTTATTAGTGGTCGGATTGTGTGATTTATTCTAATCAGGCTACATCGTATTATGTAAGGGTATTTCAGATAAATACGGCCATGTACTCTGATGGAGCGTAGCTTTAAACTAGAACTATATAGAAGTGCGGTAGAAGAAAGCCGGAATAAGTCAGGCGTTATGGGACAATTTAGGAACGTGATAAGGCCCGCAGTTTGTTATTCTTCTTTGCTTATTTAGGAATTTGTTATTATGCAATGATCATGTAGCTATTTCGTGCTAAGTGTTATAGTTATGAATTAATCAATGCTAGTGCTACCTTCGCCTTTTTGACCTGTAGAAGCTCTACTTCATTATTGCTTAGATTTTTTACATAGACCCCGTTTGTATTTATTGTGAGGACACATTATGATAAGTTTCTCGGGACTTGTGCAGATCAGCGTGCACTTTGTGCTTCAGGGTTTTCAATTGGATAGGGTATTGTCGAATTATTTGAGTTGCTACAGTCTGGCGAAGAGAGTGGTTTGCATATGGCGCTTGCGGCATTGTGTGTGGCTGACAACGGTCACTCGTTGGAGCATGTCATCTTGCAGTTATGCAGTCCAATCACAGCCAACCTACCAAGACGCCTTCGGCTAGAAGATCTTCATTCTCGGAGGCTGCGGCGCCATGGCTTGGAGCAATGCAGGCATCAAGTCGGCCGAGCTGCATCGAACAACTGGACCTCCCGATGCCCAATCTGGAAGTGGGGTGTGCTGTTGTGTCTGACGATCCATGAGAGCAAAGGATGCTTCACCGGCAGACATGAATCTGTCACGCGGGTGCCTCATCATTCACTCAAGGCAGCTCAATCAGCGTCAACTAAGTTTTACGGACAGGCAGTCATGTTCCAGATCTTCGGCTTTTCTGACAGCCCGCTTCAAGACAGCAATGTCGCCCCTCCTGACCATCACGATGACAGGGTGATTGTCAAGAACACCCGGGGAGAGCGTCGATGGCAGGTTCGCAGTTTCCCACGTGGTTGCCGCATATTCTGCCACGTTGGAGACACGTGGAATGTTGGGCAAGGAGAGTTAGTGAACAACTCACCGTTTGTGATTGGCCAGTGATTTCCCTCCACGAGGGAAAGAGGCAAATACGCGGCAGAAAAAGCGGATCCGGATGGCTGTGAAGGAGACGCTCGGACGTGCTTGTAGCATGACGCTCTAGCATGTAGTTTGCTCCGAAAGTTGGAGCCGTGTGTGTAAAACTTAAATCATGTGCCTTTTTTAATATAAGCCTCTTTCTATTTTCTTAACCGTCGCTCGGAACCCTTCCGTCTGTCGGCATCTGGCGCGGCACCATCCATGGAAGCTTCATGGCCACACGGACCACTCACTTGAAAACGATACATATGACACCCTCGGGTCGGTCACATTTCATTATTTTCCTGGTTTTTCTTTATCAGCTAAAAACTGCATTCCCTGTCAAATTTTTACCCGAAGCAATAATTCATCAAGCACCCAACCACAGTCTAAAGATTATAGGGGTGGCTTCGAATTTCTTGCAAGAAACAAAAGAATCCTGTTTTACTGCCTTCCATGGCCGTTCTGTGAAGATCAAAAACAATTTAATAGGAGCGCCGTTCGCGTCCACAGTGAAACATGAGAATGCTTCTTTTCTCACCTCAATGTGGACGCTCATCGTGAGTCTTCCAGTCTACCATATATACTGTGACCTAAATTATATCGCTTGCATTAACGCACCCGTACGGGATGTGACCAAGCAACTGCCCATACTCAACGTGGAGACCACGGACACACTCTAAAATCTAGGGAGGGTATCGCAGGAGTGAAGCGGCCGATTTACTCTTCACAGCGTTATTTTGCTCTCGCAAAATGACGAGTGCAGTGAAATGCATTGTTCCATCCGTCAGCCTGGAGAGAGTGAAATGTGCTTTTCACTCTGCCCTTCTGATAGAGAGTAGAATGCCCGTTTTACTGTTGCAGCAATAGAGATCCGAACGTTGCGTAAGCTTCTGTTTCAACTGTAGGAGGCTTGCTCCGAACAAGGGGATGCATCACCCAAGCACGCTTAGCAAATAACACACCGTTTTGCTTCTAAGAGGACAGGCAGCGAGCGCTCTACTTTTTCACTCGGAGTTGCTCCACCGCGTGCGCGCTCAACATTCCGGAACAGCACAGCACCGCAGGAAGGTGATCCGTCCAGCGAGCAGCAACGAAGTCCATCCAAGGGAGACCGTGTATCAGCCATCTAGCGTCGCCGCGAAAACACGACATCGTTCGTCATCCGTTGGACATAACAAATCCTAAACGGTAAGTGAATGCTAACTTAGGTACACAATTTGCGTATATGACATGCCATCGCCAGGAAATCGCGACGTTTACCTGACGCGACTGACAGTGGACTAGGCAAGCGAGTTATATCTCTCAATGCCTATCGAAAAAGCTAGTCATCGCGATAACGGCATGTGATTTCATCACTTGTCGCTATCCGTAAGAGCTTTGAAAATCGCAAGCGCTGCCAGAACCTTGGCATGTTCAATAAGACGTGAGGCGAGAGGACGCTTAAAATGGTTTCTTCACAAGCCCATGATTCTGAGCCTATGCGGAGAGGGCTTAGCTTCCGTTTTGTGTGTTTGAAATTAGTTCGGTAGTCTACTGTTACGAAACGGTGTTGAAATAAAGGGTCACATAACAGAAGGCGTCATTTCCTGGCGGCATGCTTTCGTTATAAATAAGCCCCGCGCTTGACGGTGTCTCGCCCACAGGTAATCTGCAACCACTGAAATTACGTGCAGCGCCAGTGCTAGTTAGAAACTTTGCCGCAGGCATTCAGCTGCAAGCTGCAAGAGGTCAGTTGGGCGTATTATGTGGAACTTACTGAAAACGCATGCGGAATTCATGTTTTATGCTGATTAAAGTATAAACCTCATATAAGTGATCTTGCGCGCGACAGCTACAAGCGATGTGATTGAGATGGCTGTCGCGTTCGCTTATCGCCTACAAGTCGTACCCCGTGAAAATACGCGTTGAAACAAGCATGACACGTGCTTTGGTGATTTAAGTTGATGATTTTACTGTAAAAAGACGCATAACATATTTTTGAAAATCTTGCAGTAGGTTCTTATCCTTGCACGTATAAAATTCAATCGTTTGCTCGTTCCGCGCCACAAACGGTAGTATTTGAGCGATGTACATACATCCAGTTCTGGCTTCGCGCTATTGGCTAGTCGCTCATAGCACTTCGTGGCGACGAGCGACCAATTATAGTTTTCCAGAACCGAGGGATCTGTTCAAGCGACGGCCCGTTTTGTCGCTCGAAGCCGTCGCTCACGGCCTTCCCGCACCAAATCGCTCTCATGGTGTTTTGCCCTAAGGCTAAACTGTTTGTGCTCATGTATTGAAATGCTGTGATTATGTCTGATTTTATGTCTCCTGTGGCGGTTTTCCAGCAAGGCAGAAATCTGAAAGGGTGCTTATGTCTACGAACTCGGTGAATTTCCAAGCAGTGAGTGATGCATCGTGATCTAATATAACGGCTGATGTATGGAATTTCAATCGCAGGGGCGCTTTGCCTACGCCTATTGTTTTGGACATGCCTGTGCATTTGCCAATGTGAGTTGGCGTTTCAGCGTTATTTCATATGAACAGGTAAATCACCCTTCCTGTGGGGGTTACAAGCGTAATGTGTGCATCTTGCTACTGCATGGCAGATGAAAATGTGTTTATCGCTTTAACATTTTTAGTCGAGAAATAAAGTATAAAAATGAAACCTTGCTTTAATTCCCTGATAACAGTCGTCTGTCGTACACAAAACAAAGGGTTGCTCTAATAAACTAACAACTGCGGTATAACTGCAGCTTTTACATGCCTTCAAGAATGTAAAATGCTTGATTTAAAGTTGCAGCCGTAGTCGAGTCTGTCAAAAATGAACTCCATTGCGCACCTCATAAATGAAAATAAGCTCATGCCTTTTAGTAAGCTTAGATACTTGCCGTAGTGAACTTTCCTGTTAGTATTGAAATATGGGTAGGCTTGCCATAACAAGCCTTGTTGACCTTTATTATAGACACATCCAGTCATATCCATTGAACTGGAGGACCTCATTTTCATCCCCACTGATCATCATGTTTGCATACATGATCCTCAAATTATGGCTTGAGCGGTGGTACAGCCAGAGATGGTGCGGGGGGCACACTGGGCACGTGTTTAGGATGTGTCACAAGTGGTGTTTGCGACACACCGGACTAATGACAGACCTATGACATCTGACAATAACCAGTATTCTATTTATTAGCAGAGGTATTTTAACATTGGTGGTGAACGAGGATAACCTGTCGGTTATTTCTTTTTTCTTTAAATCTAAAAATTGAAGTTAGTGTAGCAGTTGACTGTTGCAGTCATTTAGATGTTTCGCCTGCATTTCAGTAGGAAGACTAAGCGCTAAGACTTTTTTAGTGCCATGATCTTACTTCTTGACTGTCCTAATATTGTTTTACACCATGTCCTCGTGTTTGCTTTTGCACACAATATTTTTCAGGCGCCCGCTTTATATAATACAACGACACAAGGATCTCAAAGAGCTAGCCCAGCGCGACTCCAAGTAGTGCAGCGGAGCGCATGCCAAAGAATCAAAATACGTACATTTTCATGCAATGTGGAGGAGAAAGCTAGAATGTGGGTATATTGGGTGTACCTTTTTCTAAATGTCAACAAAACTTTCAAAATACAGTATGTCACACCAAGATGAAAATTCTCACGTGCTTTAGGCAGTCATCTTACCATTGTATATTTATGTAATGTCGCTGATGAGAAAATCAAAATCAAGTATTGTCTCTGGAGACAAACACATAGGAGCAAGTGTCATTAAAAAGTTAGAAATATGTTTTAAAAAAGCTGATTAGTTTTGTGAGAAGTGACTGCTTCTTTTCTTGCCTCTCAACAGATATATCCATGTGATAAAAAAATAGTGGTACAATGAAATTGCATATTTACTTAGTGACATTATACCTACTTGCAGTGAGCGCGGTGCCTGTGTTAACTATAAAAAACAACAGCTCATGCTTTGTTGGGTGCTTACATACGTTTCACAGCTTCAATATCGTACATATAACAGCACGTGAATGCAAGGATGCAAATACAAACCACTGCCATTCTGTATTTTAAATAGTGACATGAACCAGAGACATTTTCATGTCTTCCCTTTTATCGATTTTACACCTAATTTTAGAAGTATGGTTTCCTTTTAGGTTCCATAAAGGGGAGGCATTGCGCACAGATTATCCCATGTTTTAAGAAATCATTATCGTTTACGTGCATGCTCACGAAATCACCTCATTAGAACGGCTTGTGCCTCCAGAAGCGAAAGCAAAGAGCAATTGATGCTTTTAACTGTGTACACCGTGGTCCACAGCTTACGTCTTAGAAGCCGGAGAGTCACTTGGAATTGAACATTATTTTTAATATGTAAAATCGTGGGTTCTCCTTCTGTGAAATAGTCCTATGGTAGCTCCTCGCAGGTATTTGATATTTTGATTTGGGTGACTCAATATACTTGCAACCAAATATGCTAGTGGAGGTAGATATGCGTTCAATGCAAAGAACTGAGAGCATCTGAGTAGAACACTTGTTCATCAATTGGCGGATCTGAACATAAAGTGTAAAGCAAAATCCCCTTAGTTTTATGGTTTCTGTACATATAATTTTTGTAAGGCAAAATAAAATTAAAGCATTTTCGCACATGGTAAATTTCTAGACATAAGACGGAGCGCACAATAAGGCGATGTATTAATCTTCACCGACACATATGTATTTGCTCTGAGGCGAAGATTCTGTGAAGTGCGATAATTTACTTTAGCGCATCTTAACCACTACAGTAGGAAAAAAGCTTTGGTTTCAGGTAGTTGGTTCATTGTGCAAGTATATGCAGAGTCGCATGCAAAATCCACGTGCACGGAAGGGATATGTGAAACAGGGTGGCGCCTTTCTGAATTTATTATTTGTTTCTTTGTTGTCTTTTTCGTGCACTTCCCTGCCTGTACTTATGCTTATGTCGCTTTTGATGCGTCATATTCATCACATCTGATTTTTGGTTCACATCTGAAGCCATGCTGTACCTTAGTTAGATTGCATTTTTAACGAGTCGCAATAGTTGATCATGTAATTATGCAAGCTGCTCCTCAGAAGTATAGCATTCTTACCGTAATGGGAATGAAAAGCTACCATATATGACAAGAAATTTGATGCGCAAGATTTTAATGCCAATGCAGTTTTATACTCCTTTGCTACACACTAGATAATATTGTAAATTTGATTTATTTGTGAGAAAGTGTAAATGATGAATCCCATCAGCACAAGGAAACTATTCTCATGAGGAGGCGAACCGAATAGGAAATATAATATGCCTCTGTACCGGCTTGAGAGCGGGCAGCATATTGCTGCAGAACCACGACAAGACACACTTAAAAACAATGGCGTGCAGCCCATACACGAATACCTTTAAGTGAAATGTAAGGAAAGCTAGCTAGGCCTGCGGCCTCACATGATAACATACAACACAATTCTAAATGAACTGTACTCTGTCAGGAACGTCCATAGGCTGTACAGGATGTTATAAAACGAGCTGCTGTCTTAGAATGTGGCACACAAAAACGTTTCTTGCACAATTTACCTGCATTACCAGACGCATGCTTACCAGCTCATCTGGTAACGCCTGCCGCATTAGTGCATGCGTTTTGTGCCAGAAATGCGTTTGCTGGCCAGTAATGTGGAGCATATTTCTATTCGACTATAGTGTCAATACTTTGTGAGTTTTCGCACGTTTGTTCTATGTTTAACTTTCTATTGTATACTGGTCTTCACAGACTGTGACAAGAAACAAGAATGGTGGCGGCAGATGCTACACAGTTAATCACTCTCTGACCAATTACGGGCAGTCCAGAAGGCCTGCGATGTGGCTGAAGTGCTTGGCCTGATACTCCCAACGTGGGAGCGGCCCGCGTCAACCTAGGTCTGACCTTAACGACCGAATAAAGTTCTTCATACCATATCATACCATACTACATGAAGATTTCGCATATTAAGAGATTTGGCGGATCTAAGGATTCGTGGAAAAATGCTCAAGTGCGTAGCCGAATTTATGTCTCATCGAACATTTCAAGTCCGTCTAGGGACAATGTTTTCACGCATATTCGTCCAGAAAAATGGTGTGCCACAGGAATGTATACTAAGCACAACTCTGTTCGTTGTCAAAATGAGCTCCGTAGATAGAATTCCATATTTTTTTTCTCTCTCATGAATTTATTATACGCTGATATCTAAATTGCGTGCCAAGGATCGAAAATAGTAACCCGGGAATGACAAGTGCAAATCAAATTAAATAACTTTATACAATGTGCAACAGAAAACGGCTTTTGTATCTCCATTGAAAAAACTGTTGCTGTGGTCTTTTACCAAAAAAGGGGCTGATATGCAGACCCTGTCCTGAAGATGCACCAATGTGTCCTACCATTTAAATACGAACACAAGTTTCTTGGCATTATGTTTGATAATAATCTAAACTTTCTATTGCACATAAACCATATAAAGATTAAAGCGAGCAATGCACTGAATGTAGTTAAAGTCTTGTCACGGAAACACTGGGGCTCTGACCGGAAATGCTTTCTGCATATATACCGATCGTTGGTACACAGCAAAATAGACTACGGTTGTGTAGACTACGGGTCAGTGAGACAGTCCCACCTAAGGCGATTAGATCCAGTAAATAATCTAGCGTTACGCTCAGCAATCGGTGCCTACAGAACTTTCCCCGTTCTTAGTGTATACGCAGAAAATAACGAGCCATCTCTGGAACAAAGGAGAACACAACTCATGCTTACTTACGTTCTCAGAGTTCGATCATCGCCAGGGCACATATGTTACAATATTGTCACATGCTGTAACACACGAATACACTACGCAAATAAACCACATGCTATCAAACCTCTCACACTTTGGTATGAAGAAAAGTATCAGGAGTGCTATATCCCAAAAGAGGCCCTTCATGTTGCAGATAAGCCATAGAGATTAGCCCCCTAGTGCGACTTTACACGGTTTCTAGATTTCTCACTGACACGTTTTAGGAAACAGGATACCCCACAGGAGCACATGGTACAAGAGTTCCGCACAGTACAAGAAACATGCAACACTTACAGAAAGTTTTACACAGACGATTCGAAGACACAGGATTATGTAGGAAGCAGTGTCAAATCGGCAACCTGGGAAGGGACTGTTAGACTCCCGCCATTTGTTTCTGTTTTCACAGCATAATGTTATGCTCTATGGATTGCAGTGCAAGGAGTTGTAACTAGAAAACACAAAAAAAGCTGTCATTTTTATTGACTCCCTAAGTGCTCTTAAAACTCTCAGTTTAAAATCCGAGCAAGAACCCGTCGGTGACATCCTACACACCCTGTCATGCATAAATGAAAACCAGGCAATTCGCTTCTGCAGGGTTCCAAGTCACGTTGGGATCCCGAGAAATGAACATGCGGATATGTGTGCTGCTAATGCGAAACACAAGTCTGTATCGAAAATAAGGGTACCCTTGAGGGATGGGCTTCAAGCTTTTTGCAGAGCACTTCACAACAATTGGCAGTGTCAGTGGAACCAGAAAGATCATAAACTGTGCCTCATCAAACCTGTGCTAGGGGAATGCTAAGCCTGCTTTCACCAAGAACGCTTCACTTTCACTCAGGTAAAGCCAGCCAGACTCCGAATAGGGCACACACACCTCATACACAATTATCTACTCAGAAAGGAAGCACAGCCGATATATATTAGATGTCAAGAACCACATATAGTACTACATATTCTAATTACTTGGCCACATATAGAAAGACAAAGGCAAAACCACTTCCCAGATCTATACGCATTACACGTACCACTACACCCCACTCTCATTTTGGGAGACTATTCACACGTTCCTTTCACAGATGTAGCGAATTTTTTGAAGGAAGTAGGCTTGTTGAACAGACTTTAAATACCCGCCTAACTATGTCTACCATTCATTTTCTAACACCCTGTGTCTGGCGCAGCAAAGCCTAAGTTGCGTTTGTGCCTAATTTAACTAAATAACTAACTCATTGTATCGTCTCGTCGGTGCAGTCAAGGCAGAGTGCCTGGTTTTCTAAAAGAAGTAGTCTGAGCTTTTCAGCTGTTGAAGATTTAGTTTTCCATGCAACACTTAAGCGGAAGCTTTAGCTCGGCCCCAACTCCGACGCGGCCTATTCAAATACATGTAAAAACGCAACAGCGTTTCTCTGATATAAGCCCTGGACCAACTTTGACGAAATTTGTTGCATTTGAGAGATCAAGTTAAATTCTAGTGACTGTAGGTCGCGGAATCTCTATTTAGGTGGTGAATATTGTTCAAAAGATTTTCAAAAATGCGAAAGTTTGGAAAAGATAGACGCGCGAAGTTTACAGATTCATAGCGCTGCATAAAGAACATATATCTCGGTTATGTAAACGGGATCCATTAGATCATTGAAAGTGAACAAATTCGATATGTCATTTTACATCTTACGTAATTTTTAACGCTGGTTACAAGGGCTCTGCAAAAGCTGTATTTCCGTATTACTAAATTTTTTCATATTCATGTGTAACATATCAATTTCGTCCGCTTTAGATGTACTATTAGATGCAATCCACAGAACTGTATTATTCTTATTCGTTGTTGAGTTACAGAGTTGTAAAACCTAAGAAAATTTTCAATTTTTGACAATATTTAATAAAAAATTGACGACTTCAATCAAAAATTCGAAACAAACAGTCACTAGCTTTTAAGCTTTTCTTCTAAATGCAGCAAACCTCGTCAAATTCGGTGCAGTGGTTGCCAAGAAAAATCAATTCTCCTTTTAGATGTATTTAGACAGGAGCACCCGAGCTAAAGCTTCCTCTTAAGTCGGGTACCACGAAAGCACTTACTATATAGGTCCTCATAGGTGCACTGGTTCCGGTACCATTACATCACTTGATGTTGCGCATTGGATCAGAAAAGACCTTTCTAACAATAATAAAAGTAATGCTAGTACGCTCACCGCTCAATTGCTTTTTTTTTAAGTTCCATATCAATATGTTACCTGTCAAACCATGGCTAGAGAAAAAAGGACATCTTGTGCCTTGCAGCATCAACTGTTAACTATGCAGAAAACGCGAAACAGTCGAGCACAAATTTATTGACTGCTGGGATGCGGCATTCCTTTGGGATATCTTACAGAAAACCCTAAAGAAGGACTTACCAATTACGCCATACGAGATTCGTTTCTTGCCTACTCTAAATGAAGACGCTGTACCGTATGACATGCTCGTGCTGTTATCCTTGCATTGTTTATGGAAAACAAGAATGGCCGTGAGTCTTGTTGAAATAGACGCCCGGCCTCTTAGAGGATACTTCATCGAAAGCATTTGTCATAAGGAAGTGGATAACTTGCAAAAAGAAAAGCCAACATGGCTTTGTGTGATCAGTGAGCTTGCAATATTGAAGTGTTTTTAGACCCCTTGCCAGCCAACCAACGGGAAAGACTTATGTTGTGATTGTCATGTACAGCAAAAATGTGTTGTTTTGTATGTCGCCATGTGGCAATAAATAAATATAGAAAGCCAACGTGGCGTCGGGGAAGCTTCCTGGTCTCGCAACCTGGAGGCCCGGGTTCGATTCCCGCCCAGACCGAAATTCTAACGCATTTGCGTTTCGAAGGCATTCATTTAAATTTGTTTACAGAAACGCGAGGGACAAATTTGACGGGAATCGGAGCATTTTTTTATGTGTTCCGACTCTTCGCGCCGCCAGCCATTTTTGGTACCATGCTCCGCTCAAGCCGCCGAAGACAACGCCAGATTTTCGCGTAATGAGCCATATAATGCTTTCGCATTGAAAAAGAAAGGGAGAAAATCCGCAGGCTCCAAGCAGAAATTCCCTCCGCACGGAGTAAAACTTATGCTCCAATCGCACGTAGTATAACAAACTCCTAACCAGGGAGCCGCTACAGGAGAACCGTTGTACTCCTATATGAGATTTATTTGTGTTTGCAGTGTATAGAATGTGTTGTAGATAACCTAGGGCCCTATAACGTAAAACTATTCCAATATGTTTTTATTCCAATCTCCTGACGTCAAACTTGCGTATCCGCCGACGCAAGCATCGGGCGGTGACTCGCTGGGTTGTCTGAAGAGACCAATCAAATTCCCTCCTCATTTAGGGGAAGTCACTTCTGTTTGC
The DNA here is from genome assembly GCF_023375885.2 of Dermacentor andersoni. Taxonomy (NCBI): domain Eukaryota; kingdom Metazoa; phylum Arthropoda; class Arachnida; order Ixodida; family Ixodidae; genus Dermacentor; species Dermacentor andersoni. The sequence continues at coordinate 139,733,223 of NC_092819.1, forward strand.
TTGAAGAACGAATAACATTGCCTACACTGAGCGGCTTGTCTTATCTAATTGGCTGACAAGAGGCAAGAGCACGCTCAAGTGGAGAGGAATTCGATGGGCCGAGCCACTGCAATGAAAATTGATAACAGCACGATGATGGTGGTGTCGGCGTTGGCGATTGGTCCGCTTTCCTTTACATAGCTTGAGTTGGCTGGTCGAAAATCGCGGCGGAATGCAACGAAAGGTTAAGAATGCCGCTAAAACGGATCCTCAGCAAAGAATAGTTCGCAGAGCGAGGTCATAAACGTGCCAAACGTGCTCGATAACGTTACACGGCTACGGAAAAAGTGTTATTGCACACAAATAAACCCATGCTCTCCGGGAAGTGCGAGTAGATTATGCCCGAGGGATTTGTGGCAGCCATCTTTTATTTCTTTCGGAACGGGGCAGCCTGAGGCTATTCAGAAAAAAAATTCAGTTTTGTTCGGCATATTAACGCATTTTTAACGCGTACACGTCACTTTGACGTGGTGAGTTCTTGCGGTTTTGTGACGTCGCGTGACAGGCAGGTGAAGTGGGTGCAGCCCAAAAACTTTTCGCCAATAGCCGAGGGGTAATGGCGAAAAGGCTTTGAATCAGAAACTAGTTCTCTTTTGTTTGGTCCAATCATGCATAATCAGCGCGTACGCGTCATATCAGATGGGAGAGCTATCGCGGTTTTCGTGACGTCGCGTGACAGACATGCGAAGTGGGGGTGGATAATAAACATTTTTGACCAATCGAGGAGGGCTGGATGCAGAATTGGAATAGAAAAGTTTGGAATATTTATTTATTTATTCATTTACCTCACAGGCTCCCGAAGGAGTATTGCGTGAGGGAGGATACATTGTTAGCGAGTAAACATGAAAGAACAAATATCTAACAATATAAATAACGCGATAAATGAAACAAAACGAGTGTGTGAAGTTACAAAAAAGGAGTACCGAGAAATTATACAAATGGTAGCAGGTGAAGATGAAAGAATAAGTCTCTAACAATGTTAAAGCAATACAAAACAAACATTCAAACAATAACAAAAAGAAAAAAAGAATATACAACTTCGCTACAAGTATTTACTTAGGTGCGCGGTATGGTTTAGTTGTGATGAATTATGGAAATAATAAGCATAAGCGTGCTTTGAAGGATATTGGGTCAAGGATGTCAACTATGTCATTTGGTAGGTTATTCCAATGCTGAATGGCACGTGGTAACGCGAAAGAATTGAAAGCATTTGTTCGGCCAACGATACGCTGGGAACTGAGATGATTATGCAGACGCCGAGATGTACGAGATGGACGAGTGAGCGGCAGAGTGGACGGGCGCGTGCTATGGATTATTTTGTGAAATAGACAAAGCAGTCCTATGGTTCTTCGCGATTCAAAAGATGAGAGAGATAAAGATGACTTAACGCTAGTCACGCTAGAGTCGCGGTGATAATCTCTGACAATGAAGCGGGCGGCGCGGTTTTGGACCGATTCGAGAGTCGCGATTAGGTAAGCTTGATGAGGTGACCAGATAGGGACGGCGAATTCCAGTTGTGGCCTTACGAAAGTCTGATAAGCGATTTGTCTGGTGAGTAAACGAGCATCACGCAGGTTTAAGATAACCGGGCGTGTGTGGGACTTTAGCAGTTATTTTTTCGATGCGCGCAGGCCATGACAGTTTAGGTGTAAGGATAATGCTGAGGTACTTGTATGAATTGGTGCGTGTGACGGGGTTCATATCAAGTGAGTAATCGAAAGCGGGAAATGTCTTTTTGCGGGTAAATGTTATTAGTTGGGAGTAATCAGTGTTTAGGGTCATTTGCCAAGAAGAGCACCAGTTAGTAATACGGTCAAGATCTCGTTGGAGAGCGACGTGATCGGAAGGTGAGCAGATTTGACGATAGATCACACAGTCGTCTGCGAACAAGCGAATGGATGACGTTATTTCGGATGGCAGGTCGTTAATATAGAACAGAAAAAGTAATGGTCCGAGTACGCTTCCTTGTGGCACACGAGATGTTACATCGCTGGTACTGGAAATAAAGTTGTCGATGACGGTGAATTGCTTACGGAATGACAAGAAATTTCTTATCCAACATGCTGTTAGGGAATCGATGTTTAAGCATGAAAGTTTAGCTATGAGACGGAAATGAGCAACGCGATCGAAAGCTTAAGCGTAGTCTATGAAAATCGAATCTGTTTGTGGGCCCTTATCCATGTTTAGGAAAATATTCGCAGTCAATTCGAATAGTTGCGTTTCACATGATAGTCCTTTTCTAAAACCATGCTGATGTTTAAAGAAGAACTTGTTAGTTTCCAAGTGATTTGCTACGTTTGAAAAGATTATGTGTTCTAGTAAATTACCGGGAACGCTTGTTAGTGATATCGGGCGCTAATTGTTAGCAGCGCTTTTATCGCCAGACTTAAAGAACGGTATAACTTTACCGACCTTTCAGTCATACGGAACTTCCCCTGTTGAGAGGGACTGTTGAAACAAGCAGGGGAAAGGACAATGCTAGAGGATACTACTGTATATTTTAAGATTTTTGAGTTTATACTGTCCATGCCGGAAGAAGTTGACATCTTGAGGTTGTTGATCAGCTCAGCAACACCAGTGGTTGTTATGTTGATGGGGGCCATGTTGGCATAATCGAGTTCGATGGGTGTTGGTATTTTCGAATGGTCTTCCTTTGTAAACACGGACGTGAAGTAATTGTTAAAGATAGATGCTGAAAGCTCTCGTGCAATCGGCAAGCCATATCTATCAAGTATTTGTGAAATGTCGGAATCTTTAACGGAAGAGATCGTTTTCCAAATTTTTTCGGGGTTGTTTTGAAGCAGTGATTGCAGATCGCAAGAGAAATACTTTTGCTTGACTTGACGCAGGGCATTACGTAGGCTACATCACAAGACTTATGTTTGCTCCAAGACATATGTGTGTCAACACGTTTGGCAGTCCTGTAAAGACGCTTCTTTTTATTCTTTAGAGTAAGAAGAGCTTTATTGAACCATGGTTTCGATGAGTTAAAGCGAAATGAAACCTTTGGTATATGCGCATGTGCTAATTCCATTAACTTTTCTTTGTACAAGCACCAATTCTCGTTCACTGTCCGTTCAGAAAAAGTTTCTAAGAATGAGGACGTGAAGCTTTCCATACCATTGTTAATAGCGCTGACGTTTGCTCTTTTGTATTCAAATACTTGTTTAGTTTTCAAATGACGTGAGCATGCAGGTGTATGAACTGTGAATTGTAAAAACCGGTGGTCACTGAACCCATCCGTAAAAATAATAGTGTTAACCCTCTCGGGCGCAGACGATAGAACAAGATCCAAAATGTTATTGATACGAGTAGGCTGGTTTGTTAATTGCGCAAGTTAAAAATGAAGTGTTAGTTGAACGAACTCAAAGATGCACGTGATTGGCCTCGGAAGTTTTGCCAGCCAATGTCTGGAAAGTTAAAGTCACCAAGAAGAAAAATGTCAGCTTTGTTATATTTGGATCGAATAGACGTAACGCTATCGTGTAATTCGGAAATGAAATTGTAGGAGCTGTCGGGTGGTCTGCAGCATACACCATAAATTGTATTCGATTTGGAAAATGTTACGCAGACCCGCAGAATTTCGAGACTGGAAGACATCGGCACAAGAAATGACGTGACATGTTTTTTTTTATGGCGAGCAACACCCCACCCTCTCTTCTGTCGTCCCTATCTCTGCGATAGATACTGTAAACATTAGAATCGGGTAGAACTTCGCCATCCGTAATTTCAGAGCTGAGCCAAGTTTCCTTAAGTGCCAATATATCGCATTCATAGTTTTATGTTATAGCGCCCCTAGTGGCACATTGTCAGTGACACAAGTCGGCGAGATGTTCGTTGAAGAGCCGCGCGTACTCACAGTATTTGCGGTACTGCCTGCTAAAGCGTCGGGTCGCTGTGTTTGAGGAACCCTTGTGACAAGGGCTCGGTTGCGTTCCAGTGAGCCAGGTATGGGGGAAAACGGTTGGATACAAACAGAGATGGATACAAGCCTAAATACATAAGCCCGGGAAACTGCTTGACATACGTGAGGAATGCTAATGGATGTAAATATGATGTGTGCTAAGTGTGGGAAACCGGTGTTGGGGTTGAAGTGGAGAGGGGATGCGAGAGCTTGGAAAAGCGGGTATGTTTGCATCTACGAGGTGTGTCATTTTTGGGTATTACAGAATTTATAAATCTGGCCAATGCCAGGTAGGACAATTTATGTAATTGAGCTGGATTATTTGATGATATTGACATTGCTAGCACGAGAAACTGAAACAAATATTCAACTGAATAATAAAATGTCACTAATAATTTTAGTCTAATTACGTTATCGCGCAAATTCAAATTTAGGAATTGTAGCCGGTGGGATTTCAAGACGTATCTACTCTCTCTAGGATGAATATGTTTTCGATGTATTATTTCCGAATGTGTGGGATGGAGTACTTGGGCGCTCCAGTTAAGCTTGTGTTCAGTGCATAAAAGCACGTTCGCCTAAAAATTTACGTGGCACAACCTACATTTTTCACTTCAACCTACTTCACTCCTAGTGCATATACACCAGCTACAATTAGTCAATTGCGATACGTGCCGTAATTGCGACGTTATATAGCGCATTTTTACAATCTGTTGAATATGGTTTCTATTTCTTAGGCTATAATAATGCGCGCTTCATTGCATAATCAAGCTAAAGACTAGCATTAAAGAATTGCGTGATCTCAAACAGGCTATCCTTAAACATTGTGGTACATCCAGAAATGATCACACCCTGTCTTTCTCTCTCACTCTCTCTCTCTCTCTCTCTCTCTCTATATATATATATATATATATATATATATATACATACATAATGCAGATAACCGCAACTATACATTCTTTTAATAATCATGCGAAGCCAACACACACCAAATACAACATAGGGAAAACTACTCGTACTTATATTTGAATTAAATAAATAAATTATAGTGCATGAAAGACATTGATTCTTATGATTACATACATACATACATACATACATACATACATACATACATACATACATACATACATACATACATAGTGCGCTCTTAAACATGCCAGCGCTTCTAAGTTTCAACCCATTGAATAACCGAACTGGCATGACTACGTGGTTAAAACGCCATTGGTGGCTGTACAGCACAGTACTCCCTTTTCGAGAGAAACTCGAGCTACACGGGCCTGTGTCGCTACGAGATCTTATTATAGTCCTTCACTGGTCGGTTAGCATCGGCAGCTTAAAGGTGAAACTTATTTGAATCAGTTTTGTATATTTACACCAAACATACAGTATATTTTTGGTGTACAGTATGTAGACCAAAAATGCAGCCAAACGCCTTAATAACAAAAGTTCTTGAATCTCTAAAATGCAGGTTTCGCAGGTCACTTCGTTGTAAAGATTGTGCGCCCTTCGACCGAAGAGAAAGTAAGCTAGGTAAGTTCAATACAAGAAACCCTCCATTTAACGTACATTCAAAAGTGGCTTAGCGAACTTTTTCTGGTAGAATGTGCTGGGCTGCACATTTCTCGTTGCACTGAGGTTTCCCGGACTGCACCAGGCTGGAACACGTGAGCGAAACCACGTGAAGGCGCCGATCGTCGAACGCAGCATCCGACTTACTTGTCATCAAAGCTCTTCATAACTTGTTGCCTTCGTCGACATTCGCGCACTTTCAACCTCATAAGGCTTTGAAGACGCTGTGTTGCAGCAAGCTGCACGTACAAGTTGGGTAATTATCTGAAAACAGCACAGCAGGACAGCTACCCTCGCTGATATTGGCACGTTGGTCAAGTACGTCGCTAGTGCTGCCTCTGCCTCTTCACAGCAGATCGCAGCTAAGTGGTACCTGCAGAGGGCATGCAAAAACATGGAGTTTGTTCTGAAGCAGCCAATCAACAGTCGGGGTTCTGAATTTCCTTGTTTGGGCAGGGAAAATTGTAGTAGTGGTCTTCGTTGCACAGGTCTTCGTTACACGGGCCGATTTATTGCAGAAAGCTGTCGCAAATATTTATCAATGTAATTTTAAAAATTTTGTAACCTTTCAGGTACTACATCAAACTGGTCACTTTATTATAGTACTCGTTAAATGAAGTACACTGGTTCCACCTCAACGCGACGAATAAAGAACGCAGCACAACTTGCGCCGTGCTGCGTTGGAAAAAGCGAAAAGCACACCATGCAAGATCTGCTCATTAGTCAATGCACTGAGGAGTCGTAAATTAAAAAAAAAAAGTGCGATAGGTCGGATTTCTAAGGACTGTAATATTCTATTATTATTGTTTGCTAGCCAAGTCAACTCGTGTTATCATTCGACGGGAAGCATTGGTTCAATAGATGGAAACGTCTGCCGTTGCTATGTGATTCTTCGATTTTGCCCGACCTACTGAGGAGTAGCTACGTTTCACGCTGTTTAATTTTTAACGTTACCAGTCGCTGAACATAGGCAGCATAACATTGCGTACGAACTACGTTTTTGTATTAAGGGGCACATATATATACAAGGTATTTGCGGACAGAAACGCAACATCACGCAAATCACCTCCACTTTAAAGCCTACAGGATGCTTTAAATAGTTTTTTTTTTGCATATTCTGCTTCCTCCTAACGTGCATTCTTCGAGTAACCGACCGCAACGATGTGCCTCTGGCATTGCTGCGAGCAAATACTTATATGGAACAGAAATATGTAATCGGTTGACAAGGCGTAGTTATCGAGTACACCCAAACAGCACAACCAGACTGTCAATGGAGCCCAAGTCTGCACTTGTCGCTGCATGTTGTATCAGAGAAACCAAAACCTAGGATTACATTTCTGAGCCACACTTTTCAATATATGTTTCACAATGCTTCACTGCCCAGCCAAAACAGAAAACACAACAAAGCATTTCATCCACAGAGTAAATCTTTTTCCTTAATTATAATGAACACGAATAAAGTTTTTTGGATAAGACTGAATTTGTCGTCAAAATCATGACTTGTTCGGTATAGCGCGCAGACAGCAATGTGCTTGTTTGTTGCCTTCGTTTCTTATGTTTCCTGCTCTTGCTTCGGCTGCCAAGCATATCTTCTTTTCTTCTATGAGCCTCTAACATTTCGAGATAGTTCTCCATAATTCAGACACGACGTCTGCGGCCGAGAAAATTATGCCGAACCATGCCGAACCATGGAAAATACGCAACTTGGGCGTTTGCTGAGATCGGGGATCGGCGTGACGCTCGTCGCGAAAAGAAGAGTTTCGCGAAGATTCAGGTGTGGCGACCGTCGCCTAACCACATTGAGGACGTCTAGCTTGAAGCAGAGGGACAAAGGGAAGCGTACTGTAGGCTTCTACAAGAGCCGTTCCCTCGCGGGATCAAAGAAAGGCAACTTGCTAGCGCATAAGGGAGCAGTGTGGGCGCGGGTCCGTGGATGTAGCCTTGTGTCAGTACATAGAGGCTCCTCTCCTAAAGTTGCAGCTACGAGGTGCGTCAGCCAAATCAGCGGCTTTTGCCTTCTTCAAGACCCTACCTTGCGAAAACACCAGAATACGCGACCCTCTCGAGCTCGTCTGAAACGATACGCCTGAGTGACGCCCAAGAATAAAGAAATCAGAAAGACGCTTTGCAAATTGTTTTGTTCTTTTGTGTTCATTTTGTAGGAGGTAATTGGGCGCTGAACATTTAAAAAGTGTAAGGAACACCAGAAACTTTTGTTGCGTTAATAGCATTTTCGGCGGAGGTTAGATCAACAATTTCAATTGAAAAGTTTACGTGACGACATATGTGGGGCTATGTAACGCAAACAGGGTCATTGCTGCATACAATTTGGAAGGTCACGCGGAAGTAAACCAGTGCATAAGTTGTGCTTTATCGGAAGTTCATAACAAGTAGTGTTTTAATTGGCAGGAGCGCTTTCTAGAGGCGCGCTTTGTAGATTGCGTCCCTCAGATTTCATTTCTTCGACGATAATAAATTATGAACGACTAAAGTTTTTAGGAGGTTTTGTGAGGCAGGGGGCCTAGCTGGTCTTTTCTGCTCATTGTATGGCAGTTTGACGTTTACTGTGATGACACCTGAACGCTCGAGAAAAGAAAGCGTCAGTGCTTTCGTTTTATTGCAAGGAGATGAAGGCTGAAGATAAAAAACCTGAGTGTAATTCTAATTGCGACTTCCTTTGGACAGTTCGCACGACTTGTCGGAGATTGTTTTATTATTGGTCGGATTTGGTGAGTGAGGCAGCGTGATTAGAATATAGCCATGCTGCATAGTATTATGTAAAGGCATATCACAAAAATACGCCCGCATGCTCGGATGGAGCGTAGTTTTCAAGTAGCACCATTTAGAAGTCCGGTAGAAGAATGAAATTTAGGAACATAAAAAGGCGTGTAGATGGTTTTCTGTTTTTTTATTTAGCACTTTGGAATGATGCAATGATCGTGTAGCTATCTGGTGCTAAGTGTTACAGTTATGAATTAATCAAAGGCAGTGCTCCTTTCGCGCTCCATACCTATAAAAAGCTCTAATTCATGATTATTTACATTCATTACATAGACCCCGTTTGTGTTTATTTGTGAGCACACATAATGATAAGTTTCCTGGTACTTGTGCGGATCAGCGTGAACTTTGTCTTTCACGGTTTTCCTTTAGATATGGGATTTTCAAATTATTTGAATTGGTACAGTCTGGCGATCAGAGTGGCTTGCATATGGCGCTTGCGGCATTGTGCGTGGCTGACAACGGTCGTTCCTCAGAGCTTCTCATGTTGCAATTATGCAGTCCAGTCACAGCCTACCTACCCAAAGACGCCTTTGGCCAGAAGATCTTCATTCTCGGAAGCTACCGCCCCATGGCATTGAGCACTGCAGACATCAAGCCGGCCGAGCTGCATCGAACAACTCGACCTCCCGATGCACAATCTGGCGGCGGGGAAGGGGGGGGGGGGGGGGCAGGTGCTTTAGTGCTTCTTGAGCATTTGCCGGTGAAGCATCCCTCAAAACAAAGAATGCTTCCCCGGCACACATGCGCCTATCACGTGTACTGATCACACCTCATTGTTCACTCAAGGCAGCTTAATCAGTGTCACCTGAGATTTACGGACAGGTGGTCATGTTCCAAATCTTCGGCTTTTCTAGAGCCGGTCAAGTTTTTATACCGGTAAACAGCATAACAAGCGGATCCGGACCGCTGTGAGGGAGACGCTCGAACATGCATGTAGCATGATGGTTTAGCATGTAGTTTGCTGGGAGCCGAGTGTGTAAAATTTAAATCCTGGGCCTTTTTTTATATATATGCCTTTTTCTGTTCTCTTAACCGTCGCTCAGAACCCTTCCTTCTCCCTTCATCTGGCACGGCACCATCCTTGGAAACTTCGCGGCCGCACGGACCACTGACTTCACAACAATACATATTGCCCCCTCGGCTCGGTCAGATTTCATTATTTTTCTGCTTTGCTTTTATCAGCTGAAAACTGCATTCGCTGTAAAATTTTTGCCTGATGCAATAAGTGATCAAGCACTGAGCCCCAGCCTAAAGATTATATGGGTAGCATTGAATTTCTTGAAAGAAACAACATTATCTTGTTTTGTTGCCTTCCATGGCCGGTCTGCAGAGATGTAACACGCATATATAGCCGCAGCGTTCGCCTCCACAGTGAAACACGAGACTGCTGCCTTTTGTCACCTCCATGTGTACGCTTATCGTGACTGATCCAGTCTGCCACACTGTGGCATAATTTACATCGCAAGCATTACCGCACCCGTATTGGATGTGACCCAGCAACTGTCCATACTCAACGTGGAGACCACGTACAACCCAAAAGTGAAAACTTGAGCGGCGCTACAAGGTAAACCGAACAAGTATTTAATTTCAACAATTTCTATAGGTGGGGGGGGGGGGGGGGGGGACCGATCTTCATCAGGGTTTTCAAAAAAATTGCAGTTCGGCCCTGGTAGTGAAGACACCGGACCGGGTGCCCGGTCGTTCTCAGATACATCAAACCGAGAGGGACCGTTGTGACAGTTATTGACTTTCGGCGCTTTGGCAGATTGACAGCTGCATTTGGCAACTATGCAGGGCAAGAGGAAGGCGGAGACCCATGTATGTAGAGCAAGGAGGTCATTGAGAAAAGAAAAGCACTCAGGAGGAGGGAGACATAAGTCGGAGAGTGAAGGGGGTGGGAAGTAGCGGCAGCCAGGTTCCCGTTGACCCGAGGCAAGGAGGGGGAAAACGGTCGCTGCGCAGCACCAGTGCGCGTGCTGCCGTTGTGGCGGGAGAGAGGGCAAGTTGAGTGGGGCGGCGGGGGTCACAAAGAGTGGGGGGCGGGGGGCGCAATTGTTGTAGAACACTGTCGCAAATATTTATCAATGTAATTTAAAAATTATTTCGTAACCTTTCAGATACTACATCAAACTGGTCATTTTAATATAGTACTCGTTAAATAAAGTGTGCTGTTTCCACCTCAACGCGATGAATAAAGAACGCAGCACAACGTGCACCCTGCCACGTTGTAAAAAGCGAAAAGCACACCTTGCAAGCTGTGCTCATTAGTCAATGCACTGAGGAGTCGTAAAGAAAAAATAATAATGCGATAGGTTGGACTTTTATGAACTGTAATATTCTATTACTATTGTTACCTAACCAAGTCAACTCGCGTTTTGCTTCGACGGGAAGCATTGGTTCAATTGATGGACACGCCTGCCGTTGCTATAAGCTTCTTCAATTTTGCCCGACGTACTGAGGAGGAGCTACGTCTCACCGTGTTTAATTTTAAACGTTACAGGTCGCGGAACATAGGCAGCATGTCTATCAATGTTTTGCATAGGAACTACGATTTTGTATTACGGCGTACATATATATACCAGATATATGCGCACAGAAAGGCAACATCACGCAAATCACCTCCACATTAAAGCCTATAGGATGCTTTAAATCGGTTTGTCCAAATTCTGCTTCCTCTTAACGCCCATTCTTCAAGTAACCCATCGCTAGGATCTGCCTCTGGCATTGCTGCGATCAAATACTTAAATGAAAAGGTAATACGTGATGGTTTGACAAGGTGTAGCTATCGAGTATACCCGAACACCTGATTAGCAATGTCAATGGAGCCAGCGTTCCGCATTCAAGGCTGCTTGTTGTATCAAAGAAACCAAAACCTAGGATTACAATTCCAAACTATACATTTCAATATATATTTCAGAATGCTTCGCTGCCAAGCCAAGACAGAAAAGACTTGAAAGCATTTCATCCACAAAGTAAATCTTTTTTCTTAATTATAATCAACACTATAGAGTTTTGTGGAGAAGGTAGGATTTGTCGTCAAAATTATGACTTTTTCTGTGTGGTACGCAGACAACAATGTGCTTGTTTGTTTCATCGGTTTCTTACATTTTCTGCTCTTGCATCGGCTGCCAAGTATATCTCTTTTTCTTTGAGGCTCTAACTTTTCGAGATAGTTCTCCATAATTGCGAGCCGCAGTGAACCCGTATGAACCCGTTTAAACCGATTCGGACCATTAAATTTGAATTCGACATCATTATGTGCCCCACTACGCGAAAACCCACCATAGTCGGCGGCGTGACCGAATGATGGTACCAAAAATAGCTGAAGGCGCAAAACGCCAAACCACGTCCGAAAATGCTCGCAGTGACGTCACATTTTTTTCAAGGAGGTTCCTGTAAACAAAGGAAATTAACGGCATTCAAAGTAAAATTGCGGAAATCTCGGTCTGGTTGGCAATTCAACCCGGTCCTCCGTGGTGCGAGACGAGCACGTTTACCCGACGCCACGGCAGCTCAGTGGTTTTGTCTGACTAAAGGTGTTCCTAGTGCTTGCGTCATTGGACACGTGATGGCGCTGCCAACGGGGAGGAGGTGGTGCCACGTCATGAGTTTATGTAATGAGTGTGTAAAGCAAAATACCTTAATGTCCACTTGAACGCCGCTGAGCAGTGTTTCTAGCTACGAACTCCTCGCGGGCAAGCGAACGCGTTTAGACGCTTGGCTCCTTTTGGTTTGGCCTTATCCAGGCGGAGCTAGAAAGTAGGCGACAGCTTGCGCGTGCAAGGAACGTGCGGAGGGAAGCATTTCACCCAAGGGACACTAATGCTTTCGCATTCCCACAGGCAAACATTCTTAGGTGTTTCTGCCAAGCTTTAATGCTATATCGTTAAGGGCCCCGTGTCGCAGAAAATCCTGCGTCGGCGTCAGCGGTGACGTCAGTGGCCGATAGAATCGTGCCCAAACATGCGGAATCAGGGTAAATCCGAAAATTAGGCGTTTGCGGAGATGGGGGATCGGCATGACGGTCGTCGCGAAAAGGAGTTTGGCGAAGATTCAGGCATAGTATTTAAACCGTCGCCTAACCGCATTGTGGACATCTCGCTTTAGGCAGACGGACAAAGGGAAGCGTACTGTAGGCTGCTACTTGAGCCGTTAACTCGCGGGATCAAAGAATGCCAACTGCCTGCCACTTAAGTAAACAGTAAAAAAAAATGCACCGTTCTCTCAATACAATAAGCGCCGTGTTTGTCTCCTCCTCATTCTGGTCCTGTCGTTTAAGCGCTGTTTGAATTTATAGTTACCATGCAACACCAACTCGCCCAATCCGCTGCCCTTCTGCAATACTTGGAGCCTGCTGTCCTAAAGTTGCAGCTTCGATGTGTGTCAGGCAACTCAGTGGCTTTTGCCTTTTTCGAGACCGTACCTTGCGAAAACACCGGAACGCGCGACCCTCTCCAGCTCGTCTGAAACGATACGCCTGAGTGACGCCCAAGAATAAAGAAATCAGAAAGACGCGTTGCAAATTGTTTTGTTCTTTTGTGTTCATTTTGTAGGAGGTAATTGGGCGCTGAACATTTAAAAAGTGTAAGGAACACCAGAAACTTTTGTTACGTTAATAGCATTTTCGGCGGAGGTTAGATCAACAATTTCAATTGAAAAGTTTACGTGACGACATATGTGGGGCTATGTAACGCAAACAGGGTCATTGCTGCATACAATTTGGAAGGTCACGCGGAAGTAAACCAGTGGATAAGTCGTGCTTTATCGGGAGTTCATAACGAGTCGTGTTTTAATTGGCAGGAGTGCTTTCTAGAGGCACGTTTTCTAGATTGCGTTCCTCAGATTTCATTTCTTCGACGATAATAAATTATGAACGACTCACTATAGTTTTTAGGAGGTTTTGTTAGGCGGAGGGTCTAGCTGGTGTTTTCTGCTGATTGTATGGCAGATTTTTCTTAGTTAGCTTGATGTTTACTTTGATGAAAACCTGACACCTGAACGCTCGAGAAAAGAAAGCGTCAGTGCTTTCGTTTTATTGCAAGGAGACGAAGGCTCAAGATAAAAAACCTGAGTGTAATTTAATTGCGACTTGCTTTGGACAGTTCGCACCACTTGTCGGAAGTTGTTTCATTATTGGTCGCATTTGGTGAGTGATGCAGCGTGATTAGAATATAATCATGTGGCCTCGTATTATGAAAAGGCATGTCACAAAAATACGGCCGCGTGCTCGGAGGGAGCGTAGCTTTGAAGTAACACCATTTAGACGTGCGGTAGAAGAAAGGCGGAATAAGTCAGGCGTTCTGAGCCTATTTAGGAACGCAAAAAGGCTTGTAGATGGTTTTCTTTTTTGTTTATTTAGCACTTCGGAATGATGCAATGATCGTGTAGCTATCTGGTGCTAAGTGTTACAGTTATGAATTAATCAAGGCCAGTGCTCCTTTCGCGCTCCTGATCTATAAAAGCTATAATTCATGATTATTTACGTTCATTATATAGACCCCGTTTGGGTTTATTTGTGAGCACACATAATGATACGTTTCTTGGTACTTGTGCGGATCAGCGTGAACTTTGCCTTTCAGAGTTTTCCTTTTGATAGGGGATTTTCGAATTATTTCAATTGGTACAGTCTGGCGATGAGAGTGGCTTGCATATTGCGCTTGCGGCATTGTATGTGGCTGACAACGGTCGTTCCTCGGAGCTTGTCATCTTGCAATTATGAAGTCCAGTCACAGCCCACCTACCCAAAGACGCCTCTGGCCAGAAAATTTTCATTCTCGGAAGCTGCCGCACCATCATCATCATCATAATCATCATAATTATCATCATCATCAGCCTGGTTACGCCAACTGTAGGGCAAAGGACTATCCCATACTTCTCCAGCTACCCCGGTCATGTACTAATTGTGGCCATGTCGTCCCTGCAAACTTCTTAATCTCATCTGCCCACCTAACTTCCTGTCGCCCCCTGCTACGCTTCCCTTCCCATGGTATCCAGTCCGTAACCCTTAATGACCATCGGTTTTCTTCTCTCCTCATTACATGTACTGCCCATGCCAATTTCGTTTTCTTGATTTACACTAAGATGTCATTAACTCGCGTTTGTTCTCTCACCCAATCTGCTCTTTTCTTATCCCTTTAATGTTACACACATCATTCTTCTTTCCATAGCTCGTTGCGTCGTCCTCAATTTAAGTAGAACCCTTTTCGTAAGCCTCCATGTTTCTGCCCCGTAGGTGAGTAGTGCTAAGACACAGCTATTTTGAGTGAGTGAAAAACTTTATTAGCTCTAGATTCGCTGGTCTTCTGCGGTCTTCAGATGGCTTCGTCCATCTTCTAGCACAACGGTCGGTTGCCCTTACTCCAGGGCTCCGCTGGATGCTGCTGCCAGTTGTGCTCGCCGAATCAGGCCTTCTTTGTCGACCCGGCGATCGCTGGAGAGCACTCCCTCCCATTGCTCCGCACTCGGGTTTGGTATGGCGGGTGCCACGTCTATCTTCTGGCATGCCCACGTTATGTGATACAGCGTGGGTGTTTCGTGGCATCAGGGGCATTTGTCATCGTATTGTGTGGGCTACATTTTCCTGAGTACGTTTAGGCTCGGGTACGAGCCCGTTTGTAACTGCCTCCACGCGACAGAGTCCTCTCTGCTAAGGGAGTTGTGCGGTGGTGCATACCGCTTTCTGCAGCCCTTGTAGCAATTTAGTATGGCCGAATAGTTTGTTGAGAACGTCGGTTAATTCTGCGACTAACTCTTGAATGAGGTTGCGGATGAGTGCGTTATTGATCTTGTCTGCACCCGCGGCCGTGTTTCTGGTTGTGTTTCGAATCGCGGCGTAGACCTCTTCTCGCGTGATGGGTCTGTCCAGGTTAACGTTTTCTCTTCCCCGGTAGCGCTCTGCGTAAGCTGCTGGTTTGTGTCCCCGAAGCACTTAACGCGTAACTTCTCCAGGAGTTCCGAATCTGGTCGCTTGAACTGGTGGAGGAACCGGTAGATGATTTCGTTGTTTTCTGCCTTGGTCTAGGTCGGATCTATGAGAGCCTTGAGGATATGCCACGTCCTCGCTGTGTTCAAAGTTTCATTGAGGAAGTCGCTGAATTGCTGCCAATTTTGCCTTGCCAATTGCGCCGCGTACTCCTCTTCTTTCACTGTGACTTCTGCGATCTTTATCTTTAGCTTCCTGTTGTATTTTTGTTTCTTCTACCTCTTGGTGAGCCCGCGTCTAGCTTCCCACAGCTATTATACACTTTTCTCTTGAGGGATAATGGCAACCTCCTGTTCATGATCTGAGAATGCCTGTCAAACGCACCCCAGCCCATGGCATTGAGCAATGCAGGCATCAAGCCGGCCGAGCTGCATCGAACAACTCGACATCCCTATGCACAATCTGGCGGCGGGGAAGGTGGGGAGGTGCTTGAGTGCTTCTTGAGTCTTTGCCGGTGAAGCATCCTTCAAAATAAAGGATGCTTCACCGGCAAACATGCACATATCACGTGTACTGATCACACCTCATTGTTCCCTCAAGGCAGCTTAATCAGCGTCACCTGAGATCTACGGACAAGTGGTAATGTTCCAAATCTTCGGCTTTTCTAGCGCCGGTCAAGTTTTTATGCCTGTAAACGGCATAAAAAGCGGATTCGGACGGCTGTGAGGGAGACGCTCGAACATGCATGTAGCATGATGGTTTAGCATGTAGTTTTGCTGCGAGCCGCGTGTGTAAAATTTAAATCCTGGGCCTTTTTTTATATATAATCCTTTTTCCGTCCTCTTAACCGTCGCTCGGAACCCTTCCTTCTCCCTTCACCTGGCAGGGCACCATCCTTGGAAACTTCGTAGCCGCACAGACCATTGACTTCACAACAATACATATGACCTCCTCGGGTCACATTTCATTATTTTCCTGGTTTGCTTTTATCAGCTGAAAACTGCATTCGCTGTAAAATTTTTCTCTGATGCATTAGGTGATCAAGCATGGAGCCACAGCCTAAAGATTATAGGGTTGGCATCGAATTTGTTGCAAGAAACAAAATAATCTTGTTTCGTTGCCTTCCATGGCCGGTCTGTAGAGATGTAACACGCATATATAGCCGCGGCGTTCGCCTCCCCAGTGAAAGATGAGACTGCTTCTTTTGTCACCTCCATGTGTACGCTTATCGTGACTGATCGCAAGCATTACCGCACCCGTATTGGATGTCACCCAACTGTCCGTACTCAACGTGGAGACCACGCACAACCCTGAAGTTAATGTCGCCTCCGCAGCTCGGCAACAGCCTCAGCGACCACAACGCACTCGATGGCTGCTTAGCCACCTCGGCGACTTTGTGGTCGAGTGAGGTGTGTTATCGCGCGTGTGCCAGTGTGTGACCGTTATGGACAGTGTGTAGAACTCATTTATCACGAGGCTTGGTCAATCAGACTGGGGTAGGGTGTGAGCGCCTGTATGTGTGAGTGCCCGTATTAGTCCAACTGATTGCTTACGCCATCTCCGGTGCTTCCTTTACGCCTACACGACACCAGGCCCAAGTGAGGCCCGGGCTCGTAGGCACTGCCTTTCTCTCTCGTTCTTGTTCCCACCACCAGCGCGGACGCGCGCGTTTCTGTTGGGCGATGTGATAAACGTGTTCTGTTTAAGAAGTTACGTGTCTTCGACTTGCCATGCGACATAAACGTCCCTAACCTTCTCGTCCAGCCCTCACGTCAGGGTTAAAGGTATGTAATTACGTTCTCATTTAAACTACTACGCTTGTGTCCTATGTCCGAGCGTTTGCCCGCTTTCTAAGTAGTTTCTAAGCGCGCCGACAGGGACATCATCGCCGCCGCTTCCCGTGCCCGGCTGTTAAACGTCATCTGCCTAAAGCCACGCGTCAGAAAACGGCCGCGCCGCCACAGGCTCACGAAGGGAACGGCGAGGCGCAGCCGTCGCGCGCCATAACTTCCACGATACTGCGCGCTCCAATGGTGAGTTTAGCTGTTTGTGTAGCGGGACACGGCAAGAAACGGCCGCGCCGACTTATCTGCGAAGACTGTTCAAGTATGCCAAGAGGTGAAACACGTCAAGCATGAGGCGTGTACTGCAGGCGGTAACGCTAGCGGCACCACTGCGAGGTCCGCGTGCACCCAGTGTTGCATACCCAATGAGCCATTTTGGTTCGACAGAAGTTTTCGGAAACGCGGCACGGAACCAATGGCACATGCGCTGTTGCAAATAGCCAAGCGTACATGAAAGAGCTTCATTCATGAGTGGCACATACCAAGTGGGAACATCCAGTCGCACATAGCTACTGTAACTACTGCACTATATCCACTGTCGTAGCGTTTTGGGTTTGGTATTGCGCAGCTAAGCCCGAAAGCCTGCAATCAAGTCCCGGCCACGGCGACACCATTTTCATGGGGACGAAATGCAAAACGCCCGTGCATTGGGTGTACCTTAAAGAACCTCAGTTGGTCAAAATGAATTAGAAGTCCCGTAACACTGTCCTCCAGATAATGGTATTGTGATTTCGGCATGTGAAACCACCCACCCTTTCAAGTGCGTTGCCATTAGGATGGTCAAAATGGGAAATAAAAACCCTCTTACTATGACTGGCGACGTTAATGCGGTTAGCATTGAATCAAGATAGTCACACAACATATTGCCACGATCGAAACAAGTTATGTAAGACTTGTTGTGGTGGTTCGTGGGCTCAGGGACTAAGATAGAGGAAGGAAAGTCATAGACAGGACAAGCATTTATCCAGGACAGACGGCAACAATTACACTTCCCACTTGAAAAGCACAACAGACGTTTTTTCTGTCGTTGTGTTGTCTGTGGTTCTGTCGTCTGCAGTTCTGTTGCCTGACGTTCTGGTGTCTGCAGCGTGCAGTCCTATAGTCGAAAGTTCTGTAGTTCCTGATCAATATTTAAGTAAACATTGACAGAGACCTCTTTAAGGATATGTAAATTTATTAATACAAAAAAGAGAAAGATAAAAGTAAAAATGACTTCCCGCGCGGGAATCGAACTGGGGACTTGAGGATCCCGAGCTCAGCATCTTACCACTGCACCGCGCCGAACTTTCCTTTTTTTTACTGCATGGAACTTTCGGTAATGTCAAACCAATGCAGTTACATTACATATGAACATACATGAGAAACAAATTCGCACACAGTATGCAGTCCAATGCTTTCAGTTCAAACACAAGCGTCCAGACGCGAAATTCATTCAGGTACGGGATCATATGTAGCCACCACACTACGGACTGCACCACGCCGAACATGTCCGTCCGAGTACATTTTGGCTATGTCAACAAACCGGCACTGCAAATTTTAGCATGCTTCCTGCGCCACACCGCATGTCAGGTTTTGGCGCTGCAGATCACCGAGCTACTTTCGTGCGCTCAAGAAAACCACCACCGCATAGTGTTCCAATGGATCCCGGGACACTGTGGGCTCAATAGTAATGAGATGGCCGATGCTGCAGCAAGGCGCGCCCTCAGCAATGGCCTGCGAGCTGTAGTGCCATTCTCCAGACCAGACATCACATGCCTCCTGTCGGAATTAATGAGGAGTGCGACGAGAAGATACTGGGCCCAACCAGACGCTCGTCACATCCGCCTTAAAAGGCTGGATCCCGATATGAAATTTCCCTTTCTGCGTAGTATTCCACGCCCTCATACATGCCTGATAGACAGACTGCGATTAGGCGTCGCTTTCACGCGCAGATACTTGCACATCATTGGACGGCCAGACTCCCTGGACTGTTCTGTGTTTGCATTGTAGAGACTATGGACCATGTGCTCGTGGTGTGCCCTGAGTATGCGCACGAAAGACTGACAATGGCAGCCGCCTTGAGACATTTATTCAATAGACCACTGTCGAAGGACCTTTTTCTAGGCGCATGGCCACCGTGTGGGCAGACGATAGAGACAATGCGTGCTCTTTCGCGTTTCTTACGCGACACGGGCCTCAACTCACGCTTGTGATAACATTTATGCAATGTCTCCTTCACCTCGTTCTATCCATTATCATACCCCATTATGACCCTTTCTCTTCCCCTTCCTTTACGTAGAGTAGCAGGCCAGATACTCCATTTTCCGGCCGACCTTTCTACATTTTCCAATCATTAAATTACTTCTCTTCTTTCCCCTGTTCTTAGTCTATACGCAGAAACTGACAAGTCATCTCTGGAAAAAAAGAACACCACTCATGCTTACTTACGTTCCCAGAGTTCGATCATCACCAGGAAACATATGTTACGATATTGTCACGTACTGTAACACACGAATCCACTGCGCAAATAAAACACATGCCATCAAACCTCCACATTTCGGTATGAAGAAAAGTATCAGGAGTGCTATACCCCAAAAGAGGCCCTTCATGTTGCAGATAACCCATCCAGATTAGCGCCCTTGTGCGACTTTACACGGTTTCTAGATTTCTCACTGACACACCTTAGGAAGTAGGATACCCCACAGGAGCGCCAGATGCAAGAGTTCCGCACAGTACAAGAAACATACAACACGTACAGAGAGTTTTACGCAGACGGCTCGAAGACACAGGATTATGTAGGAAGCAGTGTCAAATCGGGAACCTGGGAACGGACTGTTAGACTCCCGCCTTTTGTTGCTGTTTTCACAGCATAATGTTATGCTCTATGGATGGCAGTGCAAGAATTTGTAACTAGAAAACACAAGAGAAGCTATCATTTTCACTTACTCCCCAAGTGCTCTTAAAACTCTCAGTTTATAATCAGAGCAAAAACCCGTCGGTGACATCCTACACACACTGTCATGCATAAATGGAAGCCAGTCAATTCGATCATGCCGGGTTCCAAGTCCCGCTGGGATCCCGAGAAATGAACATGCGGATATGTGGGCTGCTAATGCGAAACACAAGTCTGTATCTAAAATAAAGGTACCCTTGAGGGATGGACTTCAAGCTATTTGCAGAGCACTTCACAACAAATGGCAGTGTTAGTGGAACGTGAAAGATAATTAACTGCGCCTCATCATACCGGTGCTAGGGGAATGGAAGACCTGTTTTCACCAAGAACGCTTCACTGAGGTAAAGCCAGCCAGACTCAGAATAGGGCACACACACCTCACACACAACTATCTACTCAGAAAGGAAGCACAGCCGATATGTGATAGATGTCAAGAACCACATATAGTACTACATATTCTAATTACATGCCAACATATCGAAGGACAAAGACAAGAACACTTCCAAGATCTATACGCATTGCACGTACCGCTATACCCCACTCTCATTTTGGGAGACGATTCACATGTTCCTTTTACAGATGTAGTGAATTTTTTGAAGCAAGTAGGCTTGCTGAACCGACTTCAAATGCCCGCTTAACTATCTCTACCATTGATTTTCTAACACCCTGTGTCTGGCGCAGCAAAGCCTAAGTTGCTTTTGTGCCTAATTTAACTAACTAACAAACTCATTATATCGTCTCGTCGTTCCAGTCCAGCCAGAGTGCGTGGTTTCCCAAACCAAGTAGTCTGGGCTTTTCAGCTGTTGAAGGTTCGGTTTTCAATGGAATGCCTAAGTCGGGTACCACGAAAGCACTTATATAGGTCCTGACAGGCGCACTGTTGCCGGTACCGTTGCATCACTCGGTGTTCCGCATTGGACCAGAAAAGACCGTTCTAACAATAATAAAAGTAATGCTAGTACGCCCGCCGCTCAATTGCTTTTTCTTTTCAGTTCCATATCAATATGTTACCTGTCAAACCATGGCTCGAGAAAAAAGGACATCTTGTGCCTTGCAGCATCAACTGTTTACTATGCCGAAAACACGAAACAGTCGAACACATATTTATTGGCTGCTGGGATGCGGTATTCCTTTGGAATATCTTACAGAAAACCCTAGAGAAGGACTTACCAATTACGCCATACGAGATTCATTTCTTGCCTTCTCGAAATGAAGACACTGTACCGTACGACATGTTCGTCCTGTTATCCGTGCATACTTTATGTAAAACTAGAATGGCCGTGAGTCTTGCTGAAATAAACGCCCGGCCTCTTAGAGGATACTTCGTCGAAAGCATTTGTTATAATAAGGAAATGTATAACTTGCAAAAAGAAAAGCCAACATGGCACTGTATGATGACTGAGCTTGCGATACTTAAGCGTTTTTAGGCCCCTTGCCAGCCAACCAACGAGAGAGACTTATGTTGTGACTGTCATGTGTAGTAAAAATGTGTTGTTTTGTATGTCGCCATGCGGTAATAAAGAAAAAAAAAGAAAGCCAACGTGGCGTCGGGGAAGCGTGCTTGTCTCGCAAACCGGAGGCCCGGGCTCCATTCCCATGATCATCATCATCGTCAACCTGGTTACGCCCACTGCAAGGCAAAGGCCTCTCCCATACTTCTCCAACAACCCCGGTCATGTACTAATTGTGGCCATGTCGTCCCTGCAAACTTCTTAATCTCATCCGCCCACCTAACTTTCTGCCGCCCCCTGCTACGCTTCCCGTCCCTTAAAATCCAGTCCGTAAACCTTAATGAAAATCGGTTATCTTCCCTCCTCATTACAAGTCCTGCCCATTTCTTTTTCTTGATTTCAACTAAGATGTCATTAACTCGCGTTTTTTCCTCTCCCAATCTGCTCTTTTCTTATCGCTTAACGTTACAGCCATCATTCTTCTTTCTATAGCTCGTTCCGTCGTCTTCCGTTCGATTCCCGCCCAGACCGAAATTCTAACGCATTTTCGTTTGGAAGACATTCATTTACTTTGTTTACAGAAACGTGGGGCACAAATTTGATGGGAATCCGATCATTCTATTAGATGTTTCGACTCTTCGCACCGCCGGCCATTTTTGGTACCATGGTGCGGTCACGCCGCCGAAGACAACTCCAGATTTTCGCGCAATCAGGCATATAAGGCTTCCGTATTTAAAAAGAACGGAAAAAAATTCCCAGGCTCCAAGCAGAAATTCCACCCGCACGGAGTAAAACTTACGCTCCAATCGCACGTAGTATAACAAACTCCTAACCAGGGGGCCGCTACAGGAGAACCGTTGTACTGCCATGTGAGATTTATTTGTGTTTGCAATGTATAGAATGTGTTGTACATAATCTAGGGCCCTATCACGTAAAACTATTGCAATATGTTTTGAGCCCAATTTCCTGACGTCAAACTTGCGTAACCGCCGACGCAAGCATCGGGCGGTGACCCGCAGGGTTGTCTGAAGAGACCAATCAAATGCCCTCATTTATAGGAGGTCAGTTTTGTTTGCTTGAAAAACAAGTAACATTGTCTACACTAAGCGGCTTGTCTTATCTAATTGCCTGACAAGAGGCGAGGAGCACGCTCAAGTGGCGAGGGGTTCGATGGGCCGAGCCAGTGCAATGAAAATCGATGACAGCACGAAGACGGTGGTGTCGGCGTCTGCGATTGGTCTTCTTTCCTTTACTTAGCTTGAGGCGGCTGGTCGAAAATCGCGGCGGCATGCAACGAAAGGTTAAGAATGCCACTAAAACGGACCCTCAGCAAAGAATAGTCGGCAGAGCGAGGTCATAAACGTGCCAAACATGCTCGACAACGTTAGACGGCTACGGAAAAAGCTTCATTGCACGCAAATAAACCCATGCTCTCCGGGGGGTGCGAGTAGCCTGTGCCCGAGGGATTGGCCGCAGCCATCTTTTATTGCTTTCGGAACGGGGCAGCCTGAGGCTATTCAGAAAAAAAATTCAGTTTTCTACGGCATATTAACGCATCTTTAACGCGTACACGTCACTTTCACGCGGTGAGCTTTTGCGACTTTGTGACGTCGCGTGACAGGTAGGTGAAGTGGGTGCAAACCAAAACATTTCGTCAATAGCCGAGAAGTAATGGCGAAAAGGGTTTGAACCAGAAACAATTCTTTTTCTTTTGTTTGGTCCAATCATGCATAGTAAGCGCATACGCGTCATATCAGGTGTGGGAGCTATCACGGTTTTCGTGACGTCGCGTGGCAGACATGCAAAATGGGGTGGTTAAAAAACGTTTTTGACCAATCGAGGGGGGCTGGTTGCAGAATTGGAAAAGAAAAGTTTGGAATAGTTTTACGTTATAGCGCCCCTAGTGGCACAATCTCAGTGACACAAGTCGGCGAGATGCTCGTTGAAGAGCCGCGCGTACTCACAGTATTTGTGGTGCAGCCTGTTGAAGCGTCGGGTGGCTGTGTTTGAGGAACCCTTGTGACAATGGCTCGGTTGCGCTCCAGTGAGCCAGCTATGAGGGATAACGGTTGGATACAAACAGAGATAGATACAAGCGAAACTAAATAGATAAGCCCGGAAAACTGCTTCACACAAGTTAGGAATGCTAAAGGGTGTAACTATTATGTGTGCTAAGTGTGGGGAGCCGGTGTTGTGGTTGAAGTAGAGAGGGGATGCGAAAGTTTGGAAAAGCGGGTATGTTTGCATCTACGGGGTGTGTCATTTTTAAGTATTCCAGAATTTACAAATGTGGCCAATGCCAGGTAGGACAATTTATGTCCTTGAGCTGGATTATTTGATCATACTGACATTGCTAGCACGAGAAACTGAAACAAATATTTAACTAAATAATAAAATGTCACTAATAATTTTAGTAGTATTACGTTATCGCGCAAATTCAAATTTAGGAAATGTAACCGGTGGGATTTGAAGACGTATCTACTTGAAATGAATGTCTAGGATGAGTATGTTTTCGATGTGTTATTTCCGAATGTGTGGGATGGAGTACTTGGGCGCTCCAGTTAAGTTTGTGTTCAGTGCATAAAAGCGCGTTCGCCTAATAATTTACGCGGCACAACCTACATCTTTTACTTCAGCCTACTTCCCTCCTAGTGCATATAGACCGGCTACAATTAGTAAATTGCGATACGTGCCGTAATTGCGACGTTATTTAGTGCATTTTTACAATCTGTTGAATATGGTTTCTATTTCTTAGGCTATAATAATGCGCGCTTCATTGAATAATCAAGCTAAAGACTAGCAGTAAAGAATTACGTGATCTCAAACAGGCTATCCTTAAACATTGTGGAGCATCCAGAAATGATCACACCCTCTCTCTCTCTCTCTCTCTCTTTATATATATATATATATATATATATATATATATATATATATATATATAACGTATTTTAGAATATCATGCATGCAGATAACCGCAACTATGCATTTTTTTATGAATCATGAGAAGCCCTCAGACGCCGAGGTCAACATAGGGAAAGTTACTCGTCCTAATGTTTGAATTAAATAAATTAAAATAATGGAAATGAAAGTGGATGAAAGACATTGCTTCTTATGATTACATACATACATACATACATACATACATACATACATACATACATACATACATACATACATACATACATACATACATACATACATACGTACGTACGTACGTACATACATACATAGCGCGCTTTAAAAAATGCCAGCGCTTCTAAGTTTCAACCCATTCAAATAACGGAACTGGCATAGCAGCGTGGTTAAAACGCCATTGGTGGCTGCACAGCACAGAACTCCCTTTTCGAGAGCGACTCGAGCTACACGGGCCTGTGTCGCTGCGAAATCTTATTATATTACAGTCCTTCACTGGTCGAGTAGCATCGGTAGCTTACACGTGAAACTTACATAAATCAGTTTTTTGTATTTAACGCTCTGGGTGCAGGAAGATGGTGTGGGGAGTGCTTTGATAACAAATCACAGTGCGCCGGCGCGCATTGGTTTCAAGTGTAATAACATATTTTTCTGCGTAATATTAGCGACACTAAAAATACAGTCAAACACCTTAATAGCAAAAGTTCTTGAACCTCTAAAATGCAGGTTGCGTAGGTCACTTCGTTGTAAAGATCGTGCGTCGTTCGACCGAAGAAAAAGTAAGCTAGGTAGGTTCAATACAAGAAACCTTCCATTTACCGTACATTAAAAAGTGGCTTAGCGAACTCGGTCTGGCAGAATGTGCTGGGCTGCACATTTCTCGTTCCACCAAGGTTTCCCGGACTGCACCACGTTGGAGCATGTGAGCGAAAGCACATGAAGGCGCAGATCGTCGAACGCAGCATCCGCCTTACTTGCCATCAAAGCCAACGTCCCGCACTTGTGGCTGCATGTTGTATCAAAGAAACCAAAACCTAGAATTACATTTCTGAACTGTGCTTTTCAATATATCTTTCAGAATGCTTCGCTGCCTAGACAAAACAGAAAATACTTGAATACATTTCATCCACACAGTAAATCTTTTCTTTAACTATAATGAACGCGTATAAACTTTCCTCGAGAAGGCTGCAAATGTCGTCAAAATCATGATTTGTTCGGCATGGCGCGCAGACAACAATGTGCTTGTTTGTTTCCTTAGTTTCTTACGTTTTGTGATCTTGCTTCGGCTGCGAAGCATATTTTTTTTTCTTCTTTTAGCCTCTAACCCTTCGAGATAGTTCTCCATAATTGCGAGCCGCAGTGAAACCGTGCGAACCTGTTTAAACCTATTTGGACCGTTAATTTTGAATGCGACATCATTATGCGACCCATTACGCGAAAATCCAACGTAGTCGGCGGCGTGACCAAATGATGGTACCGAAAATGGCTGACGGCGCAAAAAGTAAAACCACGTCCAAAAATGCTCGCAGTGACGTCAAAGTTTTCAAGGAGGTTCCTGTAAACAAAGGAAATTAACGGCATTGAAAGTAAAATTTGTTAAACGACGGTCTGGTTGGCAATTCAACCCGGTCCTCCGTGGTGCGAGACGAGCACGTTTACCCGACGCCACGGCAGCTCAGTGGTTTTGTCTGACTAAAGGTGTTCCTAGTGCTTGCGTCACTGGACACGTGATGGCGCTGCCAACGGGGAGGAGGTGGTGCCACGTCAAAATCATGCCGAACCATGCCGAACCAGGGCAAATTCGAAACTTGGGCTTTTGCTGAGATCGGGGATCGGCGGGACGCTCGTCGCAAAAAGGAGACTTTCGCGAAGATTGAGGCGTAGTAACTTTCGCCTAACCGCACTGAGGACGTCTAGCTTTAAGCAGAGGGACAAACGGAAGCGTACTGTAGGCTTCTACAAGAGCCGTTCCCTCGCGGGATCAAAGAAAGGCAGCTTGCTAGCACACAAGGGAGCAGTGTGGGCGCGGGTCTGTGGATGTAGCCTTGTCTCAATACCTAGAGGCTCCTCTATTAAAGTTGCAGCGACGAGGTGCATAAGGCAAATCAGAGGCTTTTGCCTTCTTCAAGACCGTACCTTGCGAGAACACCGGAATGCACGACCCTCTAGAGCTCGTCTGAAAGGATACGCCTGAGGCCCAAGAATAAAGAAATCAGAAAGACGCGTAGCAAATAGTTTTGTTCTTTTGTGTTCATTTTGTAGGAGATAATTGGGCGCTGAACATTTAAAAAGCGTAAGGAACACCAGAAACTTTTGTTACGTTAATAGCATTTTCGGCGGAGGTTAGATCAACAATTTAATATGGAAAGTTTACGTGACGACACATGTGGGGCTAAGTAACGCAAACAGCGTCAGTGCTGCATACAATTTGGAAGGTCACGCGGAAGTAAACAAATGGATAAGTTGTGCTTTATCGGAACTTCACAACAAGTCGTGTTTTAATTTGCAGGAGTGCTTTCTGGAGGCACGTTTTGTAGATTGCATTCCTCAGATTTCATTTCTTCGACGATATTAAATTATGAACGACTAAACTTTTTAGGACGTTTTGTTAGGCAGAGGGCCTAGCTGGTCGTTTCTGCTCATTGTATGGCAGATTTCGTTTAGTTAGTTTGATGTTTACTTTGATGAAAACCTGACACCTGAACGCTCGAGAAAGGAAAGCGTCAATGCTTTCGTTTTATTGCAAGGAGACGAAGGCCCAAGATAAAAAAACCTGAGTGTAATTTTAATTGCGACTTGCGTTGGACAGTTCGCACGACTTCTCGGAGGTTGTTTTATTATTGGTCGGATTCGGTGAGTGATGCAGCGTGATTCGAATATAATCATGCGACATCGTATTATGTAAAGGCATGTCACAAAAATTCGGCCGCGTGCTCGGATGGAGCGTAGCTTTGAAGTAGCACCATTTAGAAGTGCGGTAGAAGAAAGGCGGAATAAGTCAGGCGTTCTGAGCCTATTTAGGAACGTGAAAAGGCTTGTAGATGGTTTTCTTTTTTGTTTATTTAGCACTTCGGAATGATGCAATGATCGTGTAGCTATCTGGTGCTAAGTGTTACAGTTATGAATTAATCAAGGCCAGTGCTCCTTTCGCGCTCCTGATCTATAAAAGCTATAATTCATGATTATTTACGTTCATTATATAGACCCCGTTTGGGGTTTATTTGTGAGCACACATAATGATAAGTTTCTTGGTACTTGTGCGGATCAGCGTGAACTTTGTCTTTCAGGGTTTTCCTTTTGATATGGGATTTTCGAATTATTTGAATAGGTACAGTGTGGCGATGAGAGTGGCTTGCATATTAGGCTTGCGGCATTGAGTGTGGCTGACAACGGTCGTTCCTCGGAGCTTGTCATCTTGCAATTATGCAGTCCAGTCACAGCCCACCTACCCAAAGACGCTTTTGGCCAGAAGATTTCCATCCTCGGAAGCTGCCGCCCCATGGCATTGAGCAATGCAGACATCAAGCCGGCCGAGCTGCATCGAACAACTCGACCTCCCGATGCACAATCTGGCGGCGGGGAAGGGGTGGCGGGGGGGGGGCAGGTGCTTTAGTGCTTCTTGAGCATTTGCCGGTGAAGCATCCCTCAAAACAAAGGATGCTTCTCCGGCAAACATGCGCCTATCACGTGTACTGATCACACCTCATTGTTCACTCAAGGCAGCTTAATCAGTGTCACCTGAGATTTACAGACAGGTGGTCATGTTCCAAATCATCGGCTTGTCTAGCGCCGGTCAAGTTTTCATGCCGGTAAGCCGCATAACAAGCGGATCCGGACGGCTGTGAGGGAGACGCTCGAACATGCATGTAGCATGATGCTTTAGCGTGTTGTTTGCTGCGAGCCTTGTCTGTAAAATTTAAAAGATGGGCGTTTTTTTATATATATAATCCTTTTTCTGTCCTCATAACCCTCTCTCGGAACCCTTCCTTCTCCCTTCACCTGGCCGGCACCATCCTTGGAAACGTTGTGGCCGCATTCTGAGCGTGCATATACATATATACATATACATATACATATGACCCCCTCGGGTTGGTCACATTTCATTATTTTCCTGGTTGGCTTTTATCAGCTAAAAACTGCATTCGCTGTAAAATTTTTGTCTGATGCAATAAGTGATCAAGCACTGAGCCACAGCCTAAAGATTATAGGGGTGGCATTGAATTTCTTGAAAGAAACGAAATTATCTTGTTTTGTTGCCTTACATGGCCGGTCTGTAGAGATGTAACACGCATGTATAGCCGCGGTGCTCGCCTCCACAGTGAAACATGAGACTGCTTCTTTCGTCACCTCCATGTGTACGCTTATCGTGACTGATCCAGTCTCCCACACTGTGGCATAATTTATATCGCAACCATTACCGCACCCGTTTTTAATGTGACCCAGCAACTGTCCCTACTCAACGTGGAGACCACGTACAACCCAGAAGTGAATGTCGTCTCCGCAGCTCGGCAACAGTCTCAGTGACCACAACGCACTCGATGGCTGCTTAGCCACCTCGGCGACTTTGTGCTGGAGTGAGCTGTGTTATCGCGCGTGTGCCGGTGTGTGACCGTGATGGACAGTGTGCAGAACTGTGCGAGAGTTGGTCAGTCAGACTGGGGTAGGGTGTGAGCGCCCGTACGTCATCTCCGGCGCTTCCTTTACGCCTACACGACACCAGGTCCAAGTGAGGCCCGGGCTCGTAGGCTCTGCCTTTCTTTCTCGCTCTTGTTTCCGCCACCACGTGGACGCACGCGTTTCTGTTGAGCGATGTGATAAACGTGTTTTGTTTAAGAAGTTACGTCTCTTTGACTTGCCATGCCACGGTAACGTCCCTAGCCTTCTCGTCCAGCCCTCACGTCAGGGTTAAAGGTATGTAATTACGTTCTCATTTAAACTACTACGCTTCGGTCCTATGTCCGAGTGTTCGGCCGCTTACAAAGCAGTTTCTAAGCGCGCCGAGAGGGGCATCGTCACCGGCGCGTCCCGGGCCCGACTGTTAACGTCATCAGCCTAAAGCCACGCGTCAGCAAACTGCCGCGCCCCCACAGGCTCACGAAAGCAAAGGCGAGGCGCAGCCGTAGCGCGCCATAACTTCGCTGGGCCCACGAACCACCACAAAAGGTCTTACATAATTGTTTCGATCGTGGCAATATGCTCTCTGTCTATATTGATTCCATGCTAACCACATTAGCGTCTCCAGTCATAGTGAGAGGGTTTTTATTTCCCACTTTAACAATCCTAGTGGCAAAGCACTGAAAAAGGTTGGTGGTTTCACATGCCGAAACCACGATATCATTATCAAGCGCACAGTGTTACGGGACTTCTAACTCATTTTGACCAACTCGGGCTCTTTAAGGTACACCCAATGCACGGGCTTTTTTGCATTTCGTCCCCATCAAAATAGGGTCGCCGCGGCCGGGACTTGATCCCAGGTCGGGGCTCGCGCGCCCCGACGAGGCGCGCGAGCGCCCAACTGCAGGCATAAATAAAGTTTCTCCAATCCAATCCAATTTCACGATACTGCGCGCTCCAATGGTCAGTTTAGCTGTTTGTGTAGCGTGACGCGGCAGCAAACGGCCGCGCCGACTCATCTTTGAGGACTGTTCAACTATGCCAATAGGTGAAACACGTCAAGTATGAGGCGTGTACTGCGGGCGGTAACGCTAGCGGCACCACTGCGAGGTCCGCGTGCAGCCAGTGTTGCATACCCAATGAACCATTTTGGTTCGACAGAAGTTTACGGAAACGCGGCACGTAACGAGTGGCACATGTCCTGTGGCAAATAGTCAAGCGTGCTTGAAAGAGCTTCATTGATGAGTGGCACATACCAAGTGGGAACATCCAGTCGCACATAGCTACTGTAACTACTGCACTATATCCACTGTCGTAGTGTTTTGGGTTTGGTATTGCGCAGCTAAGCCCGAAGGCCTGGAATCAAGTCCCGGCTGCGGCGACCCCAGTTTGATGGGGACGAAATGCAAAAAATCCCGTGCATTGGGTGTACCTTAAAGAACCTGAGTTGGTCAAACTGAATTAGAAGTCCCGTAACACTGTGCGCCTGATAATGATATCGTGGTTTGGCCATGTGAAACCACCCACCTTTTTCAGTGCGTCGCCATTAGTATTGTCAAAGTGGGAAATAAAAACCCTCTTACTATGACTGGCGACGCTAATGTGGTTAGCATTGAATCAATATAGCCAGAGAACATATTGCCACGATCGAAGCAAGTTATGTAAGACCTTTTGTGGTGGTTCGTGGGCCCAGGGGCTCTGATACATGAAGCAAAGTCAAAGATAGGACAAGCATTTATCCTCGACAGACGGCAACAATTACACTTAGGACGAGTTTATAAAGCACTGAATTATTTTTATAGGTCCACGCAGTCCACGACTCACGCGAGTTGACACAGCGCACGTCTCCCTGATGATACGACGAGTCTGAGTATCTTCGTAAGGTCACTCACAGTAATCGGCGATGTCGGGGGCGTTGGTGCTTGTGGACTTGAAGCACCGTTTGTACGATTTCATCCTACAAACGGCCACCAAACGGGCAGATGATGAACTGCTTGCGCGACAGCACGGTTGGTCCACGCGGTCAGCACGCTGCACCGTGGCCACGATCCCAGCAGGCGGTTGTGCCGGACCTTTTCACGTGGCTCGTCCGAACTTGTCGCTCCCGTCTAAAGCCGACTGGTACCGCTGGGCTCGGACGCTCCTTCACCGCAGGAACAGCACCGACCCGTTC
Organism: Dermacentor andersoni; assembly: GCF_023375885.2. Lineage (NCBI taxonomy): Eukaryota > Metazoa > Arthropoda > Arachnida > Ixodida > Ixodidae > Dermacentor > Dermacentor andersoni. The sequence continues at coordinate 139,764,365 of NC_092819.1, forward strand.
AGCCTAAAGTCCCTCAATCATTTAAAAGTACCGCCAGGCTTTGATCCAGCCGACAACGCCTGCGATAGGCTGATCGGTGACATGTGACCTTGCTCCGCCCCTTTGCCGCCATGAAAGTTTCTGCGCGCTGGGCGAAGAGCGCGCGTTTCGCCTGTTGTGCTTTGCACATCGCTGCGATAATTTCGTTCCGGGAGGTCCGAAATGCCTTGTTGCTGTGCGGTTGGGTGCCGAAACCGGACGAAGGATGGCAAGAAGTTATTTTGCATCGCGCGCGGCAACCAGAACCTAACCAGACGAAAAGTATGGTTACACAGAATTGCACGGACGGACTTTGAACCGTCGGTAACAGCACGACTATGCGAGGCAAGTAACATACAACGATACAAAGGTGCCATAGAAAGTATACACGTGCATGTGTCGAGCGGTGATAGTATTTCACTCGCGTGCATGAATGTTGAGGGCCGAAGTTTGTGGAGATTATTTATTTTAGTTCGCTGTGAGCCCGCTTAATAGATCGGCATGACCTAGGATGCGAAGGACCGAAATGCCTTGTTGCTGTGCGGATGGGTGCCGAGATCAGACGGAGGACGACAAGAAGTTATTTTGCATCCCGCGCAGCAAACAAAACCTAACCAGAAGGTAATTCTGGTTGCATAGAAATGGACGGAAAGACTGAACCGTCGGTAACTGCACGACTATGCGAGGAAAGTAACGTAGAGCGATACGAAGGTGCGAGAGAAAGTATACACCTGTGTGTGCAGAGCTGCAGTATTATTTCATTCGCACGCATGAATGTTGACGGCCGAAGTTTGCATTACGAGCCCGTTGACTTAGCAAGTGCAGTATGACCTAGCATGCAAGTAAATAGTGGGGCAGAAACGCATTAACTCACTGACAAATATCCGCATTGCGTTACGTGCGATAAAAAATAAAATTCAGCAGCGAATTCTACTTTTACACTTTCCTGTGTTTGTGCGCGCGTTGTTAACTGCGCTTTACAACATGTCCAAAATGTAATTTCCAATATCCTAATCGTATTTTGTGCATTGCATATGTGAATAAATATATTGCTAAGTGCCTGCATTACTCTGTTTTTAAAAACGAATACTGCATAGCCACAGCTACTGGCCGTCAAATAATAAAGCGTAATACAGTATATCAAAGTACATTACATACAGCTGCGAGCTCGTTCCTTCCAAGTTTCCCTTACACTCGAAGATGTTTCAGTGATCGGCAATGCCATTTTACTGATGAAAAACACACAACTGCAAATGAACATAAGAAAAACGCCACAAGCGATGCGCGGATTGCCAGCAAAACACAGTGCAGTAATAGCTGGGTCAATCCGCGTGCGTTTCGTATAAGGGCCCTCTAATTCTTACGGGGATTTAGCGGTGCACGGAGGCGAAAAGGGATAAACACAACAATGCGCGTCATGATTCGAGTTTACGCGGCGACGTCGCACGGTTCACGAGAACAGTCAACCACATTCACACACGCGCACACACTACGCTCGATGTTGGTGTGCCGCGAGATCAGATCGCGCTGGCAGCCCGAACACGATCGAGGAGACACGCTGACACGATCCATACCACCTCTTCATCATGTCACGACAGTTGCACTGGCTCGTAGCATTGAACCACAAGACACAGCAGTCGTCGTGTAATCGCTACACGACAGACACACTCAGCGACAAGAAGACTGTTGGCGCACTCGTTTCCACAAACACACAGGATGTTGTTTAGTTGCCGTGAGGGTCGCGCGCTTTGAGAATCGCACGTTTGAGCGACGTTATGTCGAAAGTTTTCCGGTCCAAGCGACTGTCAGCCTTCATTTTTACACGACTTCTTCGTTCAATGCAAGCGCTATGTGTACGCAGCACACTTACATGCAAAAGATTTCACAGAGCATACGGGATTAAACGTAAGCGATCACCAAGGCTCGCGCGGCGATTGAGCGCAAACGAACGAAATGTAAACACGCGGAATCGAGGCGATCAAGCCCTCATTACGCTCTCTTGAGCTATTTTCTTGGAGCACTTATTTGAAATTAAAGGACTAAATTTAGCAGTTCGGGTCCTTCTTTCGTTTTTCGCCACAGTCAGGCACCAGAAGCTTTTATTTCCGCGCGTATGCAGATATTTTTTCACCTCACGAATGCCGTGTTGCCGCGGTTTAGCGTGGGCGCCGTCTGCTACAGGAACTTCCTAGGTGGCGCGCGCGGCAGATGGCGCTACCTTGGAAATTATAGAGGGACCTTAGTTCAGCCTGGTCTGCATCACAGCTGTGACCGGAACACAGGATCACCGTAGGACACGCCAGTCTCTGGTCTGGCAGCACCGGCTCGGTCTGTGTCGTGTCTCAGGTTGAACCTGTACACGCCCTGGCTAGCCTGGCAGCGCAAGCTCAGCCGCTTTAGTTCCGGAAACGTGGATTTCCCAAGCACGTATTTCTCGAGCTCGCGCCTTCACTTCTTCGTCGTGGCATCCGTTTGCTTCTTCCAGGTTGCCATACTGGTTTCTTACTACACCTGTCTACTACAGCGGAACTCCTCTTTCGCATCTCCCTCGGAACACACGGCGCCATCTTGCGGAGGCGCAGCGAAGGCTGCGCATGATATACGAAATGGATGCGCGCCGGTGCATGCGATTCCTGAGAAAGGCGCAATGCGACAACCGCGCCTTTCTCTCGCGCTTCCTTCTAGACACACTGCGTCATCTGTTCGCACTGCCGAGAAGTCCATGCGTGGCCTCTGAGATAAGTAACGTGGCATCCGGTGCCTGCGAATGCTGAAAAGTGTACCCTCACATTCCCGTGACAATCTTTTATTGGGTTAGGCTGGAACACGGCATAACGTCAGTACGAAACTAAATATAACTATGCAGGCTTGATGCAATTCATTGAATCATTGCCACAGTGACCTACATATGAAATGGAAATAACCTCATTCGAAGACTTTGTGTGCCCTAAAGCTTCGCACCCTTGAATATTACTCCGATATATGGGAACATTACAGTGGCATTCCCTCGTTTCACTTCGATCGCTGCCTGTGGTAGGAAAAAGGTGACAGGACATGATGTTAGGCCGCCTTGAAAATGTGATCTTCTGGAAAATCCGCACAGGAACTTTTAAAACTGCCCCGTCCGATATAGGTTGGTCACGTGGCACTTCCCATGAGGCTCTGCGCGGCGCCATTGACTGGCCGCGTTCGGCGGCATAGAGTTTCCTACAGTAATTACTAGAGGGAACTCTGACGCTGCAGTCGTTGTACCACCATGGGAGTGATGGGAAGTACATGGATTTGTCTCATCTTTGTGCACGTGGATTCAGACGTTCTTGTGGCTTTGTATATTGCGCTCTATAAATCTTATTGGAGTAAGTTTCACCTCAATTTGTACTCTTCGAAGTGCAGAAGACGCCGCGAACACGGACAATTGCTGTTAATTGCAACGATTGAAATTGTCCAGGTGACCAAATCGAAACGCGCCAAGCGTGTCAAGGCTCTGGAATGCCCGCGATAAATTGATAATGGCGTTTCGTTCACTTGTCGATGCATGCCTATCCCAGTTTCATTCTGTGATCATTGTATGGTTATCGCAAACATTGGTGAAAAATCTGTAACTAATTTCCGACCACAGTGGGCACTCTGGAAGCTTAACTCCGAGCTCCTAAATGATCAAGAATTTATTAATCGCATGCGCATGGCCCAAACCAATTCTCTTTCTACTGACTTGCCATTATTTGCTGCTTGGGAACTCTTTAAACAAGAGGTTCGTACAGCGGCTATAGAAATTGGATCGGTGAAATCATTCTATAGAAAGAATGAAGGAAAAATGCTTCTTAAGAGCCTATGTAGCCTTTATGAGATTGAATGCGAAATGCTAGGCACTTACATTGTTGACATAGAAAACCTTAAATGTGAGTTACAGAAGCATGACGCACTGCGTTACAGAGGTGCGCGAATTCGATCTCGAAATAGGCGTGCTCTGCAGTCTGAGCAACCAACACGTCAAGCTTTACTTGACGAGCGACGTCACGGTATTTCCAAACTAATTCCGGAAATATAGTCCGAAGGTAGTCTTCTAACAAATACTAATGAAATAATTTCTTAGCTCGAAACTTTCTACACTATGTTGTTCTTGTCCGAGGGGACAAGATCCGCGGTTGAGGATCAGGAGAGTCCCAGGAAACGACGGCAGGAGGAGGTCAACCACCGGAGCGGGCGTTGAAGACGGGCCGTCGGGTTCCGGACCCGAGCCCACCAGGACTTCACCCTCCCGGGGCCTCCTGCCAACCTGTTCCTGTGCGTCGCCCGTCTACCTGAGCGTGCCGTCAGCTCCTCAAGGCCGGTGAGCTTTTGTGCCAGTGGGCAGGACGAGAACAGTCGGGCTTCGGGCCCGAGTTCTACGCCAGCTGCCCGGCCAGAACGCCACCCCCGTCTGCCGTGCCGCCTGCTGCCCGAGGCCGGCGTTCGAGCTTTCGCGCCGTGGGCGAGAGGGGAGCAGTCGGGCTACGGGCCCGAGCTCTCTGCCCGGCCAGAACGCCGCCGCCGTCCACTCCAGCCACCCAGCCGCCAGCGTTACCTCGCCTCGCCAGAGCTGGCGCGCTCCCGGCGCCCGGTCGGTCAACCTACGCCGCGACCTTTGGTGAGACCGGCGCCACTCCTTCTGCCAGCTTGTCGCCGCGTTGCCGCGTCGAGACTGCGACGCGTCCCCGCCCTCGTGGCAAGCCCGGACTCGCGCCCTCGTTAAAGCCCTAAGTGTCTTCCTTACCGCAATGTTTTCTTGAATGTTTATTTTATGCATGCTTTCTGTTTCGTTCTATTTGCTTTATGCCTTTTTATTTTTGATTAAAAGTCTTTGTGTGTGTGTTCAAACCAACGGCTTTGTCCTCAATTGGGTTCTCGGAGGCTCCGCCTAAGAGAACCATTAAAACATTGAGAACACGAACCTTTGCCCCCATAAGTGGGTCATCACAGTGCCCCTCTGGACGATCAGAATGCAAAAGTTTTAGAGAGTTTTCTATCTCTTGTAAAACCGTTGCAGGATGATGACTTTTCAGTCATCAGTGGTAGCCTTACGATCCAAGAAATTGAGCTAGGTATTGATCAGCTGCCTTTGTCGAAAACACCCGGCCCCAATGGACTTTCAAGTGAATTTTAGAAAGCTTTCAAATAAATTGTCAGCTCCATATTATTGGATATTTTATTACAAATTTAGAGGTTGACGCCCTTCCGCATTCTTTTTGCAAAATCCACGCAGTTTTAGTTCCCAAAAGTTCAGATAAAGAGAAACTGCGTTCTGTTGAAGGCTACCGACCAGTCATATTGTCAAACGTGGATTACAAAATGTTTGCGAAAGTTTTACCTAATAGATTGCAATTTGCGATGTCAATTCTAATTGGTTTCCGCCAGACGTGTGGAATCAGGGGCCGATCAATTCAAACTAACATACATGTCACCCGTACACTTCTTCAATACTGTTCTGGTTCCACTGAGCAGCTTGCAATTCTCCAGGTAGATCTTGCTAAAGCTCTTGATCGTGTTAGTCAGTCCTATTTATTTTCTCTTCTGGATCATATCAATGTCAATGTTGGCTCCATTGTGCTTAAAGGCGTTAGGCTTTGCTACACCTGTTGTACTACTCGTTTAGTTATTAATGGCCAACTTTCCGAACCCATTTCTATTTGCTCATCAGTAAAGCAAGAATGCCCGATGTCCCCTCTACTATTCGCCCTTTATCTGGAACCGCTATGCTTAAGCGTAATTCAGTCGAGTCACATCCATGGCTTCAATATACTGGGTAATGCAGTAAAAGCCTTAGCTTATGCAGACGATCTAGCGTTCTTCTGCACGGATAAGTCCAGGGTGGAAAAGGTAGTATCGAGAATAGAAGAATTTGGCAGCGTATCAGGAGCGCAAATGAACTCCTCAAAAAGTTTAGGCTTATGGTTTGGCTCACGATGCTATACACCAGAACAGTTTGCAGGCGTTGAGTGGACTGATGTCCCGCCAAAGTATCTTGGCGTGCCGCTAGACGCATATAAATTAAGCGCGCACTATTGGAAAGAACGGGTTTCGGCCCTGCAAAGTTACGCCCAGACATTCGTTCCACAACAACTTTCTATTTTCGGGAAAGCCGAAGCCTGCAATAAGTTCTTGGCAACAAAAATTTACTATGTATTGCAAGTTATTCATTGTGCAAGGCTATACATCCAACGCTTTCACCGTATCTTTGCAACCTTCGTATGGTCTTCAACTTTTGAGCCCATGAGGCGAGATAATATTTGTAGGCCTGTTAGTGAAGGTAGGCTGGACTTAGCACATCTTTATGTGCGGCAAATAGTGTCTGGTTTCTTCTGTTTTCGCGATACTTCGCATCCTATAATTCGGCCATACATGCAAGTCGCACTTGTTAATGCGTTACCTGATTTAGTTGTTTCTTCAAAATTTTCTTCGCTGGTAACAATAAAATTCAAACAGCGCTAGACGACAGGACCAGAAAGAGGAGGAGACAAACACGTCCTGTCGTCTAGCGCTGTTTGAATTTTATTGTTACCATGGAACACCAACTCGCCCAATCCGCTGCCCTTTTTCTTCGCGCTTATGCTTGTGGGAGTTCATGCAAGAAGTTTACTTGTCCGTTCGTTTACTGACAGTTCGGTTTTCCACTGAATACTTGTATTCTGTGTCGCGCAAGACGTTGTACAAAGACTTACTGTCCATGCTATTTCCGCCTCCACTTTACCGATCAATATACATTAAATGGCCAGGCCACGATGTACTAAAGCGAGTTCGCAATATGTATTTATCCCGTAGCCGCAAAACATTCTTTTATAAAGTTCATAGTGAAACCATACCGGTTAAAACATGGCTACAAAAGAAGGGTATCTTTGTCTCTTCTGTTAACTGTCGCCTTTGTGATGTACCAGAGACAATTGAACATTGTTTTATTAGCTGCACCGACGCCATCCTATTTTGGTATGTCCTCCAACGAACTTTAAAGAAAGACTTTGAGATTAACGCTCATACTGTGCGATACCTGCTGCCAACCTCTGATAATAGTGCACCTTTCGATATGTTTTTTGTCATGGGAATGCACAGTTTGTGGAAAACGCGAATGATGGACCGAAACGCGGAAACGGTGGTACCTACAAGGGTACATTTTATCCAAATGACCCTACACTTAAAGCGTGTTTATGATGGACTCGGTGTACAACCGGACTGGTACCCTATTTTGGTGAAGTGCTTATCCTTGCCACCCTTGTAAAGTGAAACGAACGTTTCTACTCGCAGTATGAACGCTGCCTAGTCTGTGTGTGACTTTCCTTGTGCCCTCCATTCTCTGACTATGCAGAACTGGTGAATGTCTGGTTGAATGCTGCTATAATAAATACCATGAAAGAAAAAAAAAACCTCCGTGGCTTAGTGGTTTCAGTATCAGGCTTCTGTGCTAGAGTTCCTGTGTTCGAATCCTGTAGCGGAACAATTTTAATGATGTTCATTTAATTATTTATTGCGCAGTACATTGTTGAAAATGTCGAGTTTGCAAAGTCACAAAGCCGTTTGAAGCAAAAAAAACGAAGTTTACGCAAATCGGTGTACCTCCCATAATTTTCATGCCGGTACGACCGCTCTCACTGCAGCTCCCGTAGACACTAGCGCCACAGTTCCCTCTAGTCATTATATTATGAAACTCTATGCTCGGCGAAGCAGGCGGTGCTCGGCTGACGGTTTATCAGCATCTGCGAAGTGGCGTTTCGTGCCAGCATTTCGTCTATTTTTCTCCCTATAATTCCCCCAATAAATCATTGTTGGTGCACCTGAAGCTCACAGTGTCAGCTTGATTTAGGTTAGATGTGATCACATTAATGACAACGATGAGTGCAAGTGCTACGTTTTGAAGTGCGGAAAAAAATGCATCAGCCTTTCCACTCTGTGAAGAAGGACGATCAGCTAATCTGTAGTGTGTTTTGCCTGAATCTACGTTTCTATGTAATATATGTAAAATTATTATTATTATTATTAGTAGTAGTAGTAGTATTGAAGGACCCAGACAACGAATCCATTCTTTGACTGTGGAGTGATTTATTTGTATTCTTTCATGAAGTAGTGACGTGTGCAAGTACCGCCGCATGGCAGACAGGAATTCCACAATATTGTTACGGAGGGATAAAAGAAGAGTGAGGAAGAAGAAGATCGCAAGACGCTGGCTACAGCGTGTTGTCGCTAGTCCGCCATCTTAATCTCATTGACTCTATATGTATATACATGGTAAATACAGTTTGTCTATCCCCCCAGCATCCCCGTAACCTATTGGTGTAAGGTGCGGGGTACCACGGCTGGAAACGGAGCTTCGCAGTGGACGTCGCATCCCCGTCCTCATGCATGAATGACAGTGCATGAGCACGCGGGATCAACGTCGTTGCCGCCTCCAACGTCACCATCGCCCTCTGCATCGCTGCCACCTTCGGTTGTGGTTGTGCAACTCAAGGATCCCGGAACTTTATGCGGGACTGATGGCACCGACGATGAAGAGTAGGTGGCAATGTACGAACGCGTGAGTGGAATCAACAGATGGGACCTTAAGCTTATACTAGCTAACCTGCTGTTCTACTTAAGAGGCACGGCAAAGGTGTGGTCGGAAAACCACGAAGAGGAGCTGACCAGCTGGGACCAATGCAAAGAGACGTTAACAGAGTTGTTTGGCAAACCAGCCTGCCGTAAGATTGCCGTAAAGCAGGAACTGGCCTCTCGTGCCCAACTGGCCTCTCCCCCACGGGGTCCTATGTTTCGTACATCCAGGACGCACGGGCGCTTTGTCCTAAAGCCGATCACGACATGACAGAAGCTGAGAAGGTCGGGCACGAGCTTAAGGGAATTGCTGACGACGCCTTTAATCTGCTCATGTGCAAAAGTTGCTCTACACTTGATGCTATCATCAAAGTGTGCCGACATTTCGAGGAGGTCAAGTGCCGACGCGGCTCTTACAACTTCACTGTGAACTATTTAATTGTGAAAAGTAGATGAAACTCGGCGTAATCTGAGAGTCGTCTCAGCGGGCAATTTCAGTATGATTTTCTCCAAGATAATTATTAACTACATTAGATTGAGAGCTAAAAAGCATTCACGAGAAACTGGAGACGAAAACTTCGTCTCGACGCGACACGTACACGGACGGACATCGACCACCGCCGGAGGGTAGCTATTATGCAACTTCGCTGTGAAAGGCTTAGGTATGAGCTCGAAGTAGCCGATTGACTTTTCATGTCGGCTCAGGTTTCTGGCTGTGCTTTGGTGTTGCGTGATCCTGACCTTTGTTCTTCAGTAAGTGAAATGTGACTTAGATGTCCCTGTTAGTATACACTCTTAAAAATATTTGCACCCTTTAAGTCTTGTCTCGTCCCACAACAATAATCGTCATCAATTTTGCCCACATATCCTTTCATTAACGCTGCGCGTCCGGTACTTCCAGCCACGAAGGGCGCGGCCTTTATCAACGGGACGTTGCATCCTTGACAGGAAATCAGTGAGCGCAGAGTTTTTTAAAGCAAGGAAACGCAAGAATGGCAGATTGCGATCATATTTGTGGGACAAGGTAAGCCCCAAAGAAAGATGAGGAGAAAGACGGCTGACCAGGGACAGGCCATTACCTTCGAAGCGAAGCGGGCCTGTTGCTCAGAACACGCGTGGGCGGCGCGAGGGCCTTCTGCTCGGTAAAAATATGCTCCTGTTTACTGCGGCTCCTCGTCATCACTGATTTTGCACGCCACAGCTGCAAACTTTTTAAAGTGTGTACGCTAACAACGTCCATTATGTTTGAAAGTAACGCGTAGCAATGGCAACAGCAGCTTGGAGCGACGACGTCCATGCGAGTCGCACATGAATGCCGTATTCCGACTTCGTTGCGGTGAGAAATGAGAAATACCGGAGTGCAAGCAACTCTCCTTATGTATTTGTGTACGCATATTCTCGCCCACGAAAAATGGAAGGACGGAAGCACATACTTTAACCTTCCTGAGCGATGTGAATCCAATTGTTATTGCGTATTTTTGTTTTGATCACTTCGTTGCTTCCGATGTTGCATTAGCATTATCTTATATCCCATACACTGAATGAGGAGCATACATGCTGCCTCCAGGTGTGAGCATCCGCTTGAAAGGTCAGCGATATAGCTCCGTTTCACAACCGAGATACAATGCTTGGACGTGGAGCAAGTAGTGAAGGAGGAGAAAATCACTTTATTGCGTGTCCTGTGAGTTGGTGGGGAGGGACAAACGCCCCGCCTAGGTGACGGCCAGGAGTTCGTGGGTCCTGGCGGTATCCTCGGCCTGCCGGACGGCCCAAAGTTGATCCTCGAGGGCGGGGCTGAGCAGCGCGGCTTCCCAGCGCGTGCGAAGGCTGTCGCAAGAGGCCGAGTTCTCGTTATTTTTATGTATCCCTCGGCGTTCCCATAATATATGTTCCAGAGTGGCTCCGGATTCGCATCTCTTGCATTTGTCCGTTTGATATATATCCGGATATATGACGTTCAAGAGCGCAGGATTCGGATACGTCCTACTTTGTAGCTGCCGCCATGCGAAAGACTGCTTTTTTGTCAATTTTGGGTAAGGTCGCGGGAATATGCCCCACTGTAACCTATAATGTTTCGTAATGTCATATGTTGTCATTCTGTCATCCCACTCCCACTCGTTTACTGCACCGTCACGTCCAGAGGGTGTCGGCGGGTCGCTTGCGACTGCGGCTCGGTCCGTAAGAACCTCGAGCCGCGTCGTGCGCCGCCTCGTTGTTGCCGTCCTCCGCGAGGGTGTGAGCGGGTATCCATGTGATATACAACTTTCTTTTGCAATTTTGATCTCCTGCAAAAAGAATGCTCAGTGCCTCCGGGGAGATTCGGCCGTTGTCAAAGTTTCTAATTGCCGTCTGAGAGTCGCTGACTATCACGGCTGCGTTAGTCTGAGCTATATACTGTGAGCGCTATGGCTACATCTTCCGCTGTCTCGTTAATTGTAGTGCGCATCGCCGCGCACGTCTTGCACTGTTTCTCGCTATCGATTATGGCTGCCGTAAACTCTCGTCTGCGACTGTATCGAGCCGCGTCTACGAAGACTGTTTCCTTGTCGCTGCCGAATTTCTTTTGTATCTGATTCACTCTGTTCTCTCGTCTGTCCTTATTGTGTTCTGGGTGCATGTTCTTTGGTATTGAGTGTATTAGCATTGTTTCCTTCGTCTCTCTCGGTATTTCCACCTTGACGCCGTGCTGTGTGTGGTAACCATATCTAGTCTCTCTAGGATGTGTCTGCCTGCTCTAATCTTAGAGAGGCGTTCATATTGTTACGCAGGAAGACGCAGACGAAAAGCTATGTACAAGTATATTTACAAGAAAATACGCTGCGCTTGGCCAAGAGGCAACAGCCCGCGCTAGCTTCTAATCGTCTAACTAGGGCCAGACACTCACGCTCAGTTATGGAATAGTTGCGCTCCGCGGGTGAGAGGAGCCTGCTGGCGTAAGCGATAACACGGTCGGGGCCACGCTGGTGCTGTGCCAGTACTGCGCCAATTCCGTGACCCCTGGCATCAGTACGGACTTCGGTAGGCGCAGAAGTATCAAAATGGGCCAGAACGGGAGGGGTTGTGAGAATGTCCATTAGATGTGAGAATGCAGAGGCCTCGTTATCGCCCCACTAGAAAGGGGCGTTTTTTTTTCAAAAGCTCGGTTAGTGGTCGTTCTATGGCGGCGAAATTTCTCACGAAACGGTGGAAGTACGAACAAAGGCCGATGGAGCTGCGTGCATCTTTGACACACTTCGGAACAGGGAAGTGCGCAACAGCATGGATCTTGCCTGGGTCCGGTTGCACTCCGTTCGCGTCAACGAGATGTCCAAGGACGCTAATCTGGCGACAGCCGAATTGACACTTCGATGCATTGAGTTGCAGACCGGCTCGGCGAAAAACGTCCAGGACTGCTGAGAGGCGCTAGAGGTGCTTAGCGAACGTTGGGGAGAATACGATAACGTCGTCCAAGTAGCACAGGCACGTGGACCATTTGAAACCGTTAGGAAGGGAGTCCATCATGCGTTCAAAAGTGGCAGGGGCGTTACATAGCCCGAACGGCATCACTTTGAATTGATAAAGACCGTCGGGTGTTACAAAAGCAGTCTTCTCGCGGTCGAGATCGTCCACGGCAATCTGGCAGTAGCCGGAGCGAAGGTCAATAGAGGAGAAATAGCGAGCACCGTGGAGGCAGTCAAGGGCGTCATCAATCCGAGATAGGGGATACACATCCTTTTTGGTAACCCTGTTAAGGGGCCAATAGTCCACGCAAAAGTGACATGAGCCATCCTTCTTTTTGACCAGTACAACAGGTGACGCCCATGGACTATATGATGGTTCAATAATGTTCTTGGCAAGCATTTTGCGAACTTCTGCGTGAATAACTTGACGCTCAGCTGGTGACACTGGATACGGGCGGCGATGAATAGGAGGGGCATCACCGGTATTAATGCGATGTTTGACAGCTGTAGTTTGGGCCAAAGGACGATCGTTAAAGTAAAAAAAAATATCGTGGTAGGAAACCAAAACGCGGTTGAGCTCACGAGCATGCTCGGGCGGCATGTCGGGCACAATAATTTTCTGTAAGTCGGCGATGGTTCAAGTTCCTGACTGCGATGGTAGAGGAGGATCGGCTGAATTGTCGTCTACTGCAATAGATGCTACTGAGTGTTCCTTGAATGAGCAAAGCTGGGCCAGGGACATCCCGCGTGGCAGCACTTGTGTCGTCAAGCCAAAGTTGACCACTGGCAGGCAGTCGCAATTCGCCGTAATAGATAAAACTGTAAGAGGTACTGTGATACCGTATGTAAGGAGGACGTCTTGCATAGGAGCCGCGATGTAGTGACCGTCGGGGACTGGTGGGGATGACACTAGGTCAACGTAGGTCAGTGCCGAAGGTGTCAAGCGAACGAAGTCGACGGAACTGAGGCGACTGGGGTGCGGTTCTGCAGGATCCAGAACAGGCAAGTCAAGGCGGCGAGTACTGGCGGAACAATCGATGAGAGCAGAATGTGCGGAGAGAAAGTCTAAGCCGAGGATGATGTCGTGGGGACAGTGGGCGATGACTGTGAATAGCACGATCGTTGAGCGATCGGCGAAGGAGACGCGGGCGGTACACATACCAATTACGGGGGCTGTTCCGCCATCGGCGACACGGACAACAGGTTTCGTGGCAGGCGTGATAATTTTCCTGAGCCGGTTACGAAGGTCAGCGCTCATTACGGACAAATGCGCCCCAGTGTCTATGAGTGCAAACACTGAAACACCGTCGACTTGCATGTCAAGAAGGTTCAGATGAGTGGGCAGCGTCAGCAGAGGATTTGGCGGCGTAGGGAGCAATGCAGCGTCACCTCGAGGCGCTGCATCGTCTAGGTTTCCGGCTGGGAGCGGCGTCCGAAGGGAGTCGGCGAATAGGAGCGACGGGGCTGGAGAGAGTGAGATTGTCGTCGTTGGAGCGAAGGTGAACGAGAATATGGGCGGTTCGGTGCAGGAGAATCAGCGGCGGCGTTATCGGAGCGTGCGGCATAGGGACGAGAAGGGCCACCTGGGGGGCGAGAGTAGGCAGTATAAGTAGACCGGGTCGGGGAACTCCAGCGACTGCGACAGTGCCGAGAAATGTGCCCGATTCGATGGCAGTGGAAACAAATGGGCTTGTCGTCAGCAGTGCGCCATTCAGATGGGTTGCGGAAATGTGGTGGGTAAGAAGATGCGGGACGGGGCGGAATCGAAGAAGCCGGGCGGGTATCAGGACGATGGGCCGAGCAGATGGTGTGAAGACCCATGTTTTCGAACTCTTGGCGGACAACTGCCTGGATCAGTGAGACCGTGACTGCAGACGTGTTGGTGGGACTGGAGTCGAAGGCAGCTGGATAGGCGGCCTCGATCCCACGCCGGACGATCCTGGTAACATCGGCAGTGTTGTTGGGACGAGGAGTGTCGGCACAGGAAGATGTCGCTGGGGTGTTGGGCAGACGGGCAAACTGCTGGTCAATACGTCGGCTTTTAGCGAGTTCCAGGCGGCGGCACTCTTTTATAACAGCATCCACCGTCGCTACGTTGTTGCAAACGAGCAAGTTGAAGGCGTCATCGGCAATGCCTTTGAGGATGTGGGCAACCTTGTCTGACTCAGTCATGTGGGTGTCAACTTTGCGGCAGAGAGCCAAGACGTCCTGAATGTACGTGACATAGGGCTCTGTTGACGTCTGCACGCGGCCGGAAAGCGCCTTCTGCGCGGCAAGTTGGTGACCGTAGGGGTTGCCGAACAAGTCTCGAAGCTGTGTCTTAAGTGAATCCCAACTGGTGAGCTCATCTTCGTGCGTGCGATACCAAACTCTAGGTGTGCCACCGAGGTAAAAGACTACGTTGGCGAGCATAATAGTAGGGTCCCACCGGTTATTGCGGCTGACGTGTTCATACAGGCTGATCCAGTCATCGACCTCTTCCCCATCTTTGCCCGAGAATACGCCAGGATCACGGGGAGCTGGGAGAGGGATGTAGGTCGTCGAAGTGGCAGCAGGTGTCGGAGCCGGCGGAGTCGGGTTGTCGTCGCCAGGAGCCATGAAGGAAGGCTCGACGTACCGTCCACTGCGAAGCTCCGTGACGAGTTACAGGAAACGTCCACCTCCACCAGATAAGTTACGTGGAAGACGCAGACGAAAAGCTATGTACAAGTATATTTACAAAAAAATACGCTGCGCTTGGCCAAGAGAGAACAGCCCGCGCTAGCTTCTAATCGTCGTCGTCGTCTTCACACTGCTCGCCTTTTCGTGATCGCACATATCGTTCCGTAGCAATATTGTACCGTACATTGCGCTTCAATGAGCTCGTCTATCGTGTTGTGGAGGCCTAATTGTAGAAACTTGTCCGTGCTGGTACTGATCGGTAGCCCTATGGCTAGTTTATATATTTTCCGAATGAGGCATTCTAGTTTGATTTTTTCCGCAACCTGCCATTTCAAGTACGCCGCTACGTATACTATTTTACTTATTACGAAGGATGTATTAACCTGATCGTGTTTTCCTCTCTCATCCCGTTGTGTTTATATGCTATCCTCCTGATTAGCCTCATGATTTGCGCTACACTTCCTTCCAGTCCTCTGAGGGTTTCTCCGCTGTTGCCCTTGGCTTCGATGAGGAGCCCCAATACCCTGATCCTGTTGACCTTGGGTATGGGTTTCCCATCGGCCGTCTTTAACTGTATCTCGGCTCTATGGGTGAGATCTTCCCTGTAGTTGCCTGGTTTGCGACCTCTGCGAGTCGGTCTGTAGAATAACAGCTCCGATTTCTCTACCGAGCAGGTTAGCCCAGTCCCCTCTAGATATCGTTCGATTGTTTTGACCGCTGCTCGAAGCGTTTGTTCTATTTGCCCGTCACTTCCGTTTCTTACCCATAAGGTGATATCGTCAGCGGATAAGGTATGGTTGAGTCCCTCGATTTCTTGTAGCTTGGCTGGCAGCCCGATTAGCGCCAGATTGAATAGCATCGGCGATAAGGCCGAGCCCTGTGGCGTACCTGCGCTGCCTATCTCGATCTCCTCCGAAACTAGGTCCGCTATCGTTGTCTTTGCCTTTCTACCCGTTAGGAAATTGCGTACATAATCGTACGTCCGTTTTCCCAGTCCTAGTTCCCCTACTCTATATAGTATTGTTGCATGTGTTACGTTATCGAAGGCATTCTTTAGGTCCAACCCGAGAATTGCCTTTGTCGATCTTTCCGAATCTTCTATGATCTGATGTTTTAGTTGTAACAGAGCGTCCTGGGCTGAGAAATTTCTCCTGAATCCTATCATCGTAGGTGGAACGCGTCCCAGTCCTCGAGGTAGGTGGTTATCCTCGCTAGGGCCACGTGCTTCATGAGTTTCCCCACGCAAGAAGTGAGCGATATGGGTCTCAAATTCTCAATCTGCAGTCGCTTGCCCGGTTTAGGTATTAACAAGATTTGTGCCGTCTTCCATTGCTGCGGAATCTGCCATGCCTCCCAGCGTTCGTTAATATATTCTATTAACACAGTTATAGACTCATCGTCCAAGTTCCCTAGCGTTCTATTCGTTACCCCATCTAGTACGGGCGCCGACCTGGTATTCAGTTTCTGTAGGGCTGCTTTGACTTCTGACTCACCGATTTTGCTGTCTAATTCGTCATTTACCTGCCCTGTGTAGTTAGGGTGTATGACGGGCATCGCTTGCGAGATATATCTTTTCTCGATTTCCTTGACGAAGTCCTCTGTCACTGGGTACGCTTGTATTAGCCGATTTATATTTTGCCTTTGTGCTGACTTGGTCCCGTTCGAGTATAACAAATATCGAAACATGTTCCACGTTTTTTTCCATTCCTATCTGACTGTCTATGTCGTTGCATTTTTCTTCCCACTGTTGTCTGCATAGCTGTTGGGCGTACTGTTCTATGTCCCTGTTCAATTCGGCTATCTTTATACGAAGCATCCGGTTGTGTTCTTGTTTTTTCCATTTCCGTTGCAACCCTGCCTTAGCTTCCACATGTGTAGAAGCCTATTGTCTACGTTATCTAAATGCGCCTCTGCCGGGACCGTTTTCGTAGCTGCCGCCACATCTCCCTTTGGTTTTTCGGTTCATTCCTCAATACCTTGTCTCGTGTCGATGGCCTCCTCCCTTATTTTCCTGAATTTGTCCCACTCGACAATCTTAAGTTGGCTACCCTTTGTCTTGCGCGGTCCTGCCCTTACTGTTATTTCTAGTATATTGTGATTGCTCCCAAAGTCATGTTGCGTATTTGTCCACTGCGTGTCCCGTATGTTCTTGGTGAACGTTAAATTTGGCGTAGTATCCGCGCAAACGCTGGTACCTATTCTCGTGGGAACCGATGGGTCGGTCACGAAAGTCAGACCTTCCTATTGCGAGAAGTAGTGGAGTAAAAAAAAATTGTGTCTTCGCACTTTTCGCTGTTATGAGCGCTGCTACGTGTCACGCTCATACGTAATAAACTCTTGCTACGCTACCACTATATCGCATGAAATAAATTTTGCCATGAAGCACGCATACTTGCATTTTACAGCGAAGCTGCTTACCCGACAGATCTGTATGCATGAGCCATATGTGTGTTGTCGTCTGGGCTGAGTAACATCCGTAACGGGAACAAAAAAGCTAACGAACGATAGTACGGCGCGGAAAGAACGAAAGCACACGTGATTTCACCACGCGCCGCCCCTGCACAGTGGGGGAGTGCCCCGTCGCTGGCCTCCGTTGCTGCCGGATGCCTCTGCTGTCGTCTGCTCTCGATAGAACATCGTGGCAGTTGCGGCCGGAAAACACGGGGATGTCCACGGCCATGTGTAAGAACCGCATTGTGCATTGGCGCGGTAGACGATTGCAACTGTTGCAATTACAACAAAGATGGAAAAGTGGGAAGACCACGCAAGCCGAGTACGTGGAGAGACATGGACTGCAGAGACGCGACTATAACCAACGACAACGTGCCCGTGTGATAGTGAGAATTCGGCCGGTGACTTTGCCCCCGAAGAACGTCAGTGACAGCAGATACGAGAGTCTCATTGTCGGCGTCGAGCGCAAGCTACCGATGAAGATCGCGAACTGGAGCCCGCCCGTTAGCGTGGAGCTAGGTTGTTTGAGTCTGCGCCCAAGCGGAAGAAGCGTGAGTTGCTACCCCCTTACAGTTTCGCCGAGGCGAATTCCAAATTCGAAAAAATGTTTCTGGATCCGGTGTTGGGCCATAGTTGCTCGGTCGGCGATCGACGGCTTCACTGGCTAATATGCCACCATACGAATGGTTCGGCCCGAAATTTCGTTCCATGCTTAGTATAAATAACGCACTACTTTTTCGACGCGAACACCGCCAATCTGCAAGATCGCTTCAGAAGTCACAGAATGGCATGCTAATTCTGAAAAACTATGGCATTTACTTTGCCCTCTGACTAGCATGAATTAACAGTGTTGCGTTCATTTAGGTCGTGTGTTGATTTCAGGGAGGCAGCTCTCATGTGTGCGAGCATGTGAGCCTTAATTATGAAAACAGCACAGCTGCTCGTTAGGCCGTTCCGAGGCTCACGATATCGTTACACTGGCAGTGTTGCTTTTGGTTGTGAGTCGCGTGTACATTGGATGTCTTTCAAAGTAGTGCATTGGGCGTTTGTCCAATGTTTACTTGTCATTGCTTATCTGCTCTGATTGACTTGTTTCGCAGAAGGTTACGCGGTCTTGTGGGCAATTTCGAAGTTTGAACTATGCCTTGTTAGAATCGCACCGCTGGCCCGAGTTGTTGGGGTCTCGGTGCTGACGCCCGATATTGCCAATGGGTCGCAAGCCCCAAGGGTAGCGTTGGCCTGGCGGCCTGGGGCACTGGAAGCATCCGAAGGTCCCGGCAAAGCAAGAGAAGACTGGTAACAGAACAACTTGTTTATTCTAACATAGCAAATGAGCGGCCGGTCAGGTCGACCGGAGTGGAGAGACGGGAGAGCACGTAACTCAACAGTACAAATCGGAGCCTCTCTCTTCGCGTCCGGGGGCAGCTGCTCTTATACTCCCGGCGTCGCGGTCCAAAAGGGAAGGAGGGAAGGTCACGGGATGAAGGTCACGGGACGGCGCAGCAGGAGCCCACGACGGCGCGAACTGTCGGGCCGAGAGACCTGCTGAACCGAGTGTAGTGACGCATCGCCAACCCTCACCCACACGACGGCGCGAACAGTTGAGCCGAGAGACCTCCAGGCTCCTCATTCGGGGAACTCCGCTCCCCGGCTGCCGCGCTTTGACAAGCGAGGGCACACACACACACACGCACACACGAAGACACGTGGCACTGAAACACGCCTGGGCACGCTTGGCGGGTAGGCGTCGCGGCGGCGTCGGACGGGCCAAAATGTCCGCCGCTTTGAACAAAGCCCCGGCGTCCGATGCATCCGCGCCGGCATTACCGCGCGTTGTAGGCGAAACGTAACAGACCGCCCCGCCGGGGGAAGGAGATCCCGATGGTCAGGGGACTGCATCCGCTGTCCGGAGGGATGTCGCTCGATGATGCTCATAACCGAAGTTGGGCGTCCTTGGGCGTTTCTTGAGCGCAGCGCACAGAGAAGGCCTCGTTCTCACGTTCAGGTGCACACAGGACACTGCAAAGTGACTTCGGGAGAGTTGACATTTTTGTTCTCGTTTCCGGCAAGCGTTAGAACCACGCCAAAAGTCAACCGCTCAGTTAGCAAGCACGGCACAACCCTCACTAAGCCCTGCCAGGCTCTTTCCCCTTTTATACTGCTGCCTAGTTCCTTACAGTAGTTTAGCAGCACTCAGAACGCGTCCACAAATCGGAAAAATTGCACTAAAAAGCACATCATCACTTTGAAACACTACACAAAAGCAATAAGTTAAAAAAAATCCTGCCTCAGGAAGAAAAACACCAGTAACAAGCAATTTTGAGGCTGATTCCCACGTTAGGGGCTTCGACTTAAGCCATCGGCGTTACCGTTGAGACTCCCCTTTTTGTATCGCACCTCAAAGGAATATTGTTGCAAAGCGAGGCTCCAGCGCAGGAGGCGGCCATTTTTGGGAGAGATGGTCTGCAGCCATTGGAGAGGGCAGTGATCCGTTTCAATGATAAACCTCGAGCCGGCTAGGTAACATGACAATTTCTGAACGGCCCACACGATACACGCACACTCTTTCTCGGTGGCGCTATACGCCTGCTCACGACTCGTCAGCTTACGACTAGCATACAGGACGGGGTGTTCTACTTCTCCATTTTCCCGTTGGCACAGTACAACGCCCATGCCTCGCTCACTAGCATCACACTGAACAACGAACCCTTTTGTGTAGTCGGGCGATCGTAGCACAGGCTGGCTTGTTAGGGCGCTCTTTAGGGCGCTAAAAGCTCTTTCCTTTGTCTCGTCCCAGACGACTGTTTGCGGCTCTGTCTTTCTTAGAGCATCCGTCAAGGGAGCCGCGATATCAGAGTACCTGGGGATGTACCTCTGATAGTAGCCGGCGACACCTAAGAACGACCGAATATCGGTCTTCGTGCGCGGTTGCGGGAAGTCTCGCACAGCGGCTACCTTTATTTCAGAGGGGCGGCGACGACCCCGACCAATCACGTGTCCGAGGTAGACAACCTCGGCCTGTGCTAACTGGCACTTGGGAGCCTTGACTGTCAAGCCCGCATCGCGCAGGCGGGTTAGCACTGCCCGCAAGTGCGCCATATGTTCCGGCCAGGATGCGGAGAATATCGCTACGTCGTCTAGATACGGTAAAGCGAATTCTTGCTGTCCCCGCAACACTTTATCCATGAGGCTTGAAAAGCAGTATGGCGCGTTTTTCAAACCAAAACTCAAAACTTTAGGACGGAATGTCCCCATGGGTGAAATGAACGCCGCATACCTACTAGCCTCTTCTGTAAGTGGAACCTGCCAATAACCCCTGACAAGATCTAGGGTGGAAATAAACTGAGCGCTACTCACTCTCTCAAGGCGCTCCTCGATGTTAGGGATCGGATAAATTTGATCCTTAGTGATGGAATTAAGCCTGCGGTAGTCGACGCAAGGATGAGGTTCCTTGCCCGGTACCTCAACTAAAATCAAAGGGGAGGTATAATCACTCTCACCCGCTTCAATAACACCGAGCTGTAGCATTTTCGTTACCTCAGCCTCCATAATATCGCTCTGGCGGGGTGACACCCGGTACGCCTTGGATCGTACTGGCTCTGGGGAGGTAAGTTCTATGTCATGAGTAAGGACAGAAGTCCTACCAGGCCTCTCAGAGAACAGACCTTGAAACTCTTGTAAGAGCTGGTGTAGTTCGGTTTTCTGCTCAGGCGACAGCGATGCTTTACTTATTAAGTCACTAATGACTTGATCGGTGTCTTTCCTGTTCGTCACTGAGCCTAGTCCCGGAAGCTCGACTAACTTTCCCGCATCGGGAATTTCCTCTCCAGTATCTGGTGCCTTTAACGCTACAGGCTCAATTTTATCCCGTTCGGGCGTGCTCTGAATACTAGCTTGCTGCGCCTCTGACCCTTTCTTATCTTTCAACAACGTCGGCCCCGCAACTACCGCCTTTGCAGCGAGCTCCCGAACCTTCGATCTGGTTAAGGCCTGAACGCTAGCCTCACCAAACAAAAGCCCCTTCTCGCGCAGGAGGTGATCGGACCTGTTCGAAAATAGGTACGGGTACTGGGGGGGCAGCATAGATGACACTGCGGCCTCCGTCTCAAGTGCTCCGAAAGGTCCTTCAATAAGCACTTTTGCTACCGGCAGACACACGCTATGAGCTTCCACTGCTTGCTTGATCCATGCGCACTCGCCCGTGAACATATCGGGTTCTACGTAAGAGGGGTGAACGACATCCATCGTAGCTGCGGTATCGCGAAGCACTCGGCACTCTTTCCCGTTCACGAGGAGGTCTCGCATGTAAGGCTCGAGAAGCTTGATGTTCTCGTCAGTGCTGCCTAATGAAAAAAACACAACTTTTGGTTTTGTTTCTGGGCACTGCGCCGAAAAGTGACCCGGCTTCTGGCACGTATAACACAGGCGCGCTTGCCTCGCCTCGAACCGCTTTCTGCGTTCGGCTTCGGCTGCCGCCGTCTCCTTACGTTCGGTCGGACACTGCGCCGAAAAGTGACCCGGCTTCTGGCACGTATAACAAACGCGCGCTTGCCTCATCTCGAACCGCTTTCTGCGTTCGGCTTCGGTTGCCGCCGTCTCCGTACGTTCGGTCGGACTGCTTTCACTCGCATCCGCACTACGTGTATCCCCCTTTGCTCTCATGGGTGTGAACTTCGGCCTCTCCAACTTGGAGCCAAATTCACCCTTTTGACCGTCCTTAGCTCCGCGAGCCCGACGCGTCACAAACTCCTCGGCTAGCTCAGCGGCTCTAGCCACCGTACTAACGTCTGGCCTATCCAAGACCCAGTACCGCACGTTCTCAGGTAACCGACTATAAAACTGTTCTAGCCCGAAACACTGCAGAACTTTCTCGTGGTCACCAAACGCTTTCTCTTCTTTGAGCCACTCCTGCATGTTTGACATAAGCCTGTACGCAAACTCTGTATATGACTCACTTCTGCCTTTCTCATTTTCCCGAAACTTCCGACGGAACGCCTCCGCTGACAGCCGGTACTTTTTTAGCAGACTCGATTTCACTTTGTCGAAATCCTCTGCCTCCTCTCTCTCCAAGCGAGCGACTACGTCGGCCGCCTCGCCGGGTAGCAAAGTGAGCAAGCGCTGTGGCCACGTTTCCCGAGAGAACCCCTGCTTCTCGCACGTTCGCTCAAAGTTAACCAGGAACAAACCAATGTCCTCTCCAAGCTTAAACGGCCGCATCAGGTCAGTCATTTTGAACAATACTCGTTCTCCTGCACCGTGTGCCTGACTTCCATTACGAGCGCGTTCCATCTCTACCTCGAGACGCTTCATTTCCAAAGCGTGTTCGCGCTCTTCTTTTTCTTTCTGTTCTTTTCGTTCACGCTCATCTTTCTCTTTCTGTTCTTTAAGTTCACGCTCCCTCTCCTCAATGGTCTCAAGGCATTCCGACAGCTCGTCATCCTCAGCTTCTAACTCAAGAATAGCCCTTAGCAGTTCTGGTTTTCTGAGTTTGTCTGAGACATCCAGACCCAACTCTCTTGCAAGCTCCAGCAATTTCGGTTTGCGCAACGACTTCAAATCCATGGCTGCTCTGAATGCTGCTTTCTCTACTGCCTACTATTGTCTTGCCGCAAACTAACCCGGTAGCAACGACAACCACAATTACCAGCTCTGTTTCTAACACTAACAAAAGCCTGGCAAAACTCAGAAGAAGAAAGTCCCGCACTCACCAAACCTCGCAGCCAAGACTTCAGCGCAGTCGTTCCGCTGCAGGCAACCAGTCATCACACAGGGCTCGTTGCGCTGCTCCCGGATGGTCGTTGTGCTGCTCAGCATACAGTCAACCGCATCTCTTCGCTGCTGGCCTCCGTTGTCGCGATCTCACCGCTGGCAACCAGATGTTAGAATCGCACCGCTGGCCCGAGTTGTTGGGGTCTCGGTGCTGACGCCCGATATTGCCAATGGGTCGCAAGCCCCAAGGGTAGCGTTGGCCTGGCGGCCTGGGGCACTGGAAGCATCCGAAGGTCCCGGCAAAGCAAGAGAAGACTGGTAACAGAACAACTTGTTTATTCTAACATAGCAAATGAGCGGCCGGTCAGGTCGACCGGAGTGGAGAGACGGGAGAGCACGTAACTCAACAGTACAAATCGGAGCCTCTCTCTTCGCGTCCGGGGGCAGCTGCTCTTATACTCCCGGCGTCGCGGTCCAAAAGGGAAGGAGGGAAGGTCACGGGATGAAGGTCACGGGACGGCGCAGCAGGAGCCCACGACGGCGCGAACTGTCGGGCCGAGAGACCTGCTGAACCGAGTGTAGTGACGCATCGCCAACCCTCACCCACACGACGGCGCGAACAGTTGAGCCGAGAGACCTCCAGGCTCCTCATTCGGGGAACTCCGCTCCCCGGCTGCCGCGCTTTGACAAGCGAGGGCACACACACACACACGCACACACGAAGACACGTGGCACTGAAACACGCCTGGGCACGCTTGGCGGGTAGGCGTCGCGGCGGCGTCGGACGGGCCAAAATGTCCGCCGCTTTGAACAAAGCCCCGGCGTCCGATGCATCCGCGCCGGCATTACCGCGCGTTGTAGGCGAAACGTAACAGCCTCTACTTGTAAAAATCCTCACGCGAACTGATGTGATACGATCCTTTATACTCCCTCGTTGCCTCGAAAACTCTCCGCCAGCACAAAGTCAACAATTCAGCAGAGACACTTAAGACTGCTTGCGTGTGGAAATTCGAGATAAATATAATCGCTTAGGTGAATTGTTTTCGATTGATGCTTTCGGCATGCATTAAAGTTCTTTCTGCTGAATGGGGTTGTGTTTGTGTATACGTTAGCCGCAGGCTAGAAACATTCGGACCATTTTGCTGCACAACGATGAATTTTACTTTATGCCTAATTGTAGGTCTGTCGGAACTACATCGCCTTCTTTTACGGTCCCCCCTTTGCTTAGTCGTCTGAGGCGGGCATCCGTAGGCGACCCCTTTGCACAGCTGTCACCGAGGTAGACGCTTCGGAGCGCATCGCAATAGACGCAGCACCGATGAAATCCGAAGAGCAAGTCACACGTGGGAAGTAGTGACGGAGACAGTGACATGACCGGCGCACTGACGAAAGCACCGGGCTCAACTTTAGTCAACCGTAACCATGCAGCCATACCATGGCGTCAGGGGAAGCGTGCTCCTCTCGACACCCCGAAGGCCTGGGTTCGATTCTCACCTAGACCGAAATTTTAACGCATTTTCGTTTCGAATACATTAGTTTACTTTGTTTACAGAAGCGTGCGTGACAAATTTGATGGCAAACCGAGCATTTCTTTGCGTGCTTCCACTCTTCGCGCCGTCGGCCGTTTTTGGTACCACGTTCGGGTCACGCCGCCGTCGACAACGCCCTGATTTTCGAGTAATGGGGCATATAATGATTTCGCATTCAAAAAGAAAGGGAGAAAATCTCCCTAGGCTATCTCGAAAACTCCCCAAACTATATCTAATATAGTTTCTATATATTATTCCCCAATGTTTGCGATGGAGTACATGGGCGTTCCAGTCACGTTTGTGTTTCAGAGCATAAAAGTGCGTTTACCTAAAAATGTAGGTGTAACAACAGTGCACCTTTAGGGTGAGTTTGATGGCGCATATATCCAAACTGGGGTTATTCTGTAGCTTCACTCCAAGTGCATGCATGTACCCACCGGCTACAAATAGTAAATTGGAATACCTGCCATAATTAGGACATTAATATTATTATATTGAGTTTCAATATGTTGAATGAAAAAGAAGGGAAATATATTTTTTTTATTATTCATAAGAAGCCAACAGACACCGAACAAATCGAAATCAAATCACAGTTCGCCCGCACGCCTTGACTCACAGTGTAATTATTCTTTCTTCTGCGTAATATTAGCGACCCAAAAATACAGTGAAACGCCCTTAGAGGTAAAAGTTCTTGAATCTCCAAAATGTAGGTTGCGCAGGTCACGTGGTTGTAAAGATCGAGCGTCGTTCGACTGAAGAAAAAGTAAGCTAGGTAGGTTCAATACAAGAAACCCTCCATTTAACGTACATTCAAAAGTGGCTTAGCGAACTCTGTCTGGCAGAATGTGCTGGGCTGCACATTCCTCGTTGCACCGAGATTTCCCGGCCTGCACAGCGCCGGAACATGTGAGCGAAGCCACATGAAGGCGCAGATTGTCGAACGCAGCTTCCGCCTTACTTGCCGTCAAAGCTATTAATCACTTGTTGCTTTCGTTGACATTCGCCCAATTTCAACCCCAGAAGGCTTTCAAGACGTCGTCGGTCGTCGGTTAGGACTGCGTCGTCAGGCGGTCATTGAGTGCTACGTATTCGTTGGTCGCCGTTCTCGATGCTGTGTTGCAGCAAGCTGCGCGTACAAGTTGGGTATTTATCTGAAAAGAGCACAGCAGGACAGCAACCGTCGCTGACATTGGCACGCTGGTCAAGTACGTCGCTAGTGCTGCCTCTGCCTCTTCAGAGCAGATCGCAGCTAAGTGGCGCCTGCGGAGGGAAGGCAGGAATGTGGAGTTTGTTCTGAAGCAACCAACCAATAGTCGGGGCTCCTAAATTCCTTGATTGAACAGGCAAGTTTGTAGTAGTGGTCTTCGTTGCACAGGCCTTTGTTACACGGGCCAGTTTGCTCCAGTGGACGGCCGCAACTATTTATTGATGAAAGTTAAAAATAATTTCGGAAACATTCATGTACTACATCAATGCGGTCACTTTCGATACAATACTTGTTAAATAAAATACACTGGTTCCACCTCAACGCGATGAATAAAGAACACAGCCCAACATGCGTCGTGCTGTGTTAGCATAAGCGAAAATATTTCCAGGTAAAATTTACTGAGACGCGTTGCACCCCATGCAAGATATGCTCATTAGTCAATGCACTGAGGAGTCGTAAATTAAAAAAAAGGCGATAGTTCGGATTCCTAAGAAATGTAATATTCTATTATTATTGTTAGCTAACCAAGGTAACTCGTCCTTTTCTTCGTTGAGAACGACTGGTTCAATTGATGCAAACGTCTGCAGTTGCTATGTCATTCTTCAATTTTGCCCGACGTACTAAGGAGGACCAAAGTCACACCCTGTTTAAGTTTGAACGTTACGAGTAGCCGGAAATAGGCAGCATCGCTATTGATGTTTTGTGTAGACACTACGTGTTTGGGTTACGGCGTACTCATTCAACATATATGCGGTGTCAGGATTGGGGGCTATATCCCATGGCTCGTGATGCGTTGTCAACATTGGAGTGGGGCATGAATTAGAAGGTAGCTGGCCCATGCCGTCGTCCAGCTTATCCACGCTGAGGACATTGATGAAGGGAAGGACTGCTTCTCATCGAGAACGAGGAATAAGGGTTTATTTACAGTATTTACATGCAGTTCATCAGTCTAGCATGACTGCGAGAACGTCAGTCTAACACGACTGCTTGAGAGAGTGTCTCAGTGTAACATGACTGCTTAAGAAAGTGTTTCGAGCATCCGCACAACAGCCGTTTATAAACACTTGGTCCTCCCCCGATTCCAAGGTGGCGCAAACGTTCGTCCAGTCATCGTAATCACGCCGCCTCTCCACGGGACGGTTTACACACACACACGCACACACACACACACACACGCGCGCAGCAGGTTCTCGGTCCGAAACCGACATCACACGAATTTCGTAGAACTTGGAGCCCCGCGCAGTGCGCCCGCGTAGCCTTTGTCTTGCGTCTTGATCGGCGTGTGGGAAGGGGTGTCCGACGACGCTCCCGCGGCAACTCCCCCACTCATAGCAAATCAGGTCCGCGTTGGGGAGTTCGGTAACAATAGTTGGCCCGCCGAACTCATTCAGTCACAACGGCGACGAGGCTAGAGCGTAACGGTGGCGGTTTCAGCACAAAGCCTGCTTCGTCAAACGCATCCTAGCTGAAGCGACGGAGAGTGGAGGACGCGCGTATTTTTCCCGACACAAAGTCGACTTAGTCACGCCGTGGCTAGAGGTTGGCGGCGGTGCTCCAGGAAAAGATGGTGCCCGCGGTCGCAACTGGTTGGTAAAACTTGCACTGCTGCTGGCCGTTCTTAACAGCGGGCACAAACGCAACATCACGCAAATCACCTCCTTTTTAAAGCTCATAGGATGCTTTAAATTGTTTTTTTGACAATTTGTCTCCTCTTATCGCACATTCATCAAGCAACCGAAGGCTAGGATGTGCATACTGAAACTGAAACGGAGTAGAAATATGTTATGGTTTGAGAAGGCGTATCTATGGAATGGCTTGACGGCGCATGTAGCGTTGTCGCTAGGATGTGCATCTGCAAGACTCGCAGCTCTGCTGCGAGCAACTACTGAAATGGAGTAGGCATACGTTATGGTTTCAGAAGGCGTATCAATGGCGTGACGGCGCACGAAGCATTATCGTTGGAGACAACGTCTCCCGTCGTACGGCTGTATATTGTTTCAGAGAAACCCCATCCTCAGATTACATTTCTGAACTATACTTTTCAAAGTATCTTTCAGAATGCTGCTCTGCCTAGTCAATACATAAAACGCGTGAAAGCATTTGATGCAAGCAATAAATCTTTTTTCCTAATTGCAATGAACACGATAAAGTTTTCTGGCAAAGCTTGGATTTGTCGTCAAAATCATGACTTGTTTCGCTTACAGCACGCAGACTACAATGTGCTTGTTAGTTTCGTTTATTTCTTACGTTTTCCGCTCTTGCTTCCGCTGCCATCGTCAACCGTATCTTTTTTCTTATTTGCATCTCCCACTTTCCGAGATAGTTCTCCTTAATTGAGAACCGCAGTGAACCCGTATGAACCCCTTCAAACAGATTCGAACGATTAAATTTGAATGCGACATCGTTATGTGCCCGATTAAGCGAAAATCCATCGTAGTCGGCATCGTGACCGAAGATGGCACCAAAAATGGCCGACGGCGCAGAGTACAACCACTTCCAAAAATGCTCGGAATGACGTCGAACTTGTCAAGGGGGTTCTGGCAAACAAATTAAATTAATGGCATTGAAAGTAAAGTTTCGTAAATTCCGGTCTGGTTGGGAATTTAACCCTGACCTCCGTGGTGCGACACGAGCACGCTTCCCCGAGGCCACGGCAGCTCCGTGGTTTTGTTTGACCAAAGGTGTGCCTAGTGCGTGCGCCATTGGACACGTGACGGCGCTGCCAATGGGGAGGAGGTGGTGCCAAATCATGAGTTTATATCGACGGTTTCACTCGCACAATCGCAGCAGCGAGAGAACGGCCCCAAAGAAATTCCGGTCACTGGCCTCATCAGTCTGCTGCGCCGGAAACCAAAGCGTGTTTTTTTAAGTTCTTCCACTGTGCAGAGTCTTCTTTTAAGTTTTTAGATAAAAAGACATCCACATTACGCCTTAATATTAGTGCACAAAATTTCTCGTATAACTTGCGGTAATCTTGACTTGTAAGATTGTCGTTACGTACCGAGGAAAAAGCATGAAATATTGGCGGGCTTAGATTTTAACGCACTGCTCCTACTCGTTATAGCGGCCAACGATTTTCTTGCTCGCTAGATTTAGCGGGCTACGTCGGTGAGCAAAACCGGCAGTCATCCCGGGACTATGTTTGTAAACAGTGAAAGGGTGTGCAAAAGGAAATGCGCGGATGTCCAGTTGCACGCCGATGAGCGGATTTTCGAGTTGGAAGCTCCTCGAGGCCAAGCGAGCGCGTTGCAACATTTCGCGCGTTTTGGTTTGGCCTTGTGGAGGCGCAGCTAGAACGCTGGCGGGAGCTTGCGCGGGCAAGAAACGTGCGGAAGAAAGCATTTCACCCAAGGGATGCTAATCGTCTCGCATTCCCACACGCAAGCAGTCGTAAGTGTTTCTGGCGAGTGTTAACGCGACAGTTAAGGGCCCCGTGTCGGAGAAAATCTGGCGTCAGAGCCGGCATCCGCGGCCAGAAAATCATGCCGAACCCCGCATTCGGTATCATGGAGGCCCTTCTCGTGGCTCATAGATGGTACTGAACCAATTGAATTTCTCCAAGTAAAATTCATCAGAAAATTCGTAGGTTCATGACAGTGCTGGATTGTATTTTCAATATAGGAGAAAACGTAACTGTGTTGCGCGGAAACTCAAACACAAAGCCATATTCTAAATGAGGGTTGAGGTCTGTATTAGTGGGAGTGGAGCGGCCCACTCGGTTACTTGCAATCCCATAAAACTTGGCAGTGGCTTAGCTCGGCTATGCCAGGATATACGTAGCGAAAGATAAGGCATAGCATGGTTAGCCTTGGTTAATCTTGATTGCAAGTCCAGGTTAGTCTGGTTGTCTAGCTACGTTGCGTCGTTTAGCCAGTCGTTCGGCGCGCTGTTCGTCTGTTTCCTGGGCGATTCGTTTCCTCTTCATCTCGTTCCGATGTCGATTCCAGGCCTCCTCCTGCTTATCAGAATTGTCGCCGTCCATACTGCCGCCTCAGCTGTGGTTGCGGCGCACGCGAGCTCTCCTTTTCAATCCTCCGACATGTTATCAGGCATGCGACGCAGCTGGCGATGCGAGCGGAGGCGAGCGTGACGACGAGGAAGACGGTGTGACGTCATAACAAACGGCGGCGCGGAAAGGCGCGGCGCTGCGCAGCGGCTGTACACCTGTGGCTCGGTGCCACTAGTGGCGCATGCGCAGTAGTGACTAGGGAGCGAGAGAGAGAGAGAGAGAAATATCCGTGGCAAGGCGCGCGTTGCGACGTCATGTGCCTCCTCGGAGCACCGCCATGGCGAAATCGCAAGTTCGCGGCGGTGCTCACATATGGTTGGTCACGGCAGCGGAAGCAAGAGCAGAAAACGTACGAAACCAAAGAAACGAACAAGCACACTGTAGTCTGCGCGCCACAAGCGAGACAAGTAATCATTTTGACGACAAATCCAAGGTTCTCCAGAAAACTTTATACGTGTTCGTTGTAATTAGGAAAAAATATTTACTCTCTGGATGAAATGCTTTCACAAGTTTTCTTTAT
The DNA here is from genome assembly GCF_023375885.2 of Dermacentor andersoni. Classification (NCBI taxonomy): domain Eukaryota; kingdom Metazoa; phylum Arthropoda; class Arachnida; order Ixodida; family Ixodidae; genus Dermacentor; species Dermacentor andersoni. The sequence goes on from NC_092819.1 coordinate 139,794,462, forward strand.
TGGCTAGGCAGGGAAGCATTGTGAAATATACTTTCAAAAGTATTGCTCAGAAATATAATCCTAGGATGGGGCTTCTTACAAAGAACAAGCAGCCACAATATGTGAGGCGCTGCCTGCGATGACAATAGAGCGGTCTTGTGACTGTATGTTCGATAGGTAGATACGCGTTGTAAAAGTATTGGGTTGCCCCCAGCAGAGCCAGCAAATGCGAGTAATGCAGATGCACATCCTAGCGGACGGTTGCTTGATGAATGTGCGATAACAGGCAGTAAAAGTTCTACGAATCCATTGAGCGCATTCTATATGCCTTAAAGGGGAGGTGATTTGCACGATATTAAAGCTTTCTCTTTAATCTGCGCGGCGAGGCGCGCGTTGTGACGTCATATGTGCCCTCGGAGCATCGCCGTGGCGAAATCGCAGGTTCGCGGCCAGTAAAGCTTTCTCTTTAATATCCGCGGCAAGGCTAGCGTTGTGACGTCATGTGCCTCCTCGGAGCACCGCCACGGCGAAATCGCAAGTTCGCGGCCAGTAAAGCTTTCGCTTTAAAATAAAGAAAGCAGACCGCTCGCCTTCGTGCATAGCGTTCGCCGCCAGCGTTGCCAGGAAAACATTACGGTTACATAAGCCGCAATTGCCGGGAAGCGTGAGGCGCAGTCAGGGACGTTTGAGTACTATCGCGTTCCACACTTAAAGGCGAAGCTTAAGCGTCCTCTCAAACTTTTAAATGCGAGGGTGAACATTTGCAACTTTGATAGTACCTATCTAGCCGCCTATATTATGGTCGTTTCGTTAACTTGGTAGGTACCGAAATTGGCATAATATGACAAGGGTGTATGACAAACATAAACGATTGGTCATGAAGTGAATATCCTGTCATTTGTGTCACGTAGATCAGGAAACAGCCGCCTACTTTTTGGTGTTCTCATGGGCATTCCGCTAACTTATTTGGTACCAGAATAATCGTTGTATAACAATAGTGTATGACAAGAATAAATGATCAGTGAGACATGTATGTCATGTAGGTCATGAAACAGCCGCCTATATCTGGGTGCTCTCATGGTTCCTTCGTTAAGTTGGTAGGCTCCCCACACACTGCTTCGCATAAAATCGATTCCCACTGGGCATGGTATCTGATATCTTTTCTTTTATCCGAAGTTGAACTGAACCGAAAAAGTAAATATGCAGAAGCCTGAACCCGAACCTTAAGTGAACCGGAAATTTTCGGTTCCACACCCTGGTTTAAACATGAAGGGGGAAGGTTTAGCCTCCTCTTTCTCAATTAAACTGCTTTCCTTCTTCACAAAAGGAGAAGACATGGAGCTGCAATATAATAAAATACAAGGGAAGCCTCATTCGTTGCACCCTCTCCTGTGTTCAAAAGGACGCGGTATCTTGTGCTGATTGAGCGCGACAGTTCTCAGACTTGAAATGTGCCGCCATGGAAAGGCCGAACGTATCACAGATTGTTTCAGAGAGAAGAAACACGTTGTTAACTGCGGTTTCTCCAGGCTGCGGCTGCATAACTGCCCGCCTGTGTGTCTTCGCGTTGGCATACATTGCTTGCCATTACGATAGGCCGCCTACTCCCTTCTGTCAAACTCCAACACGTCTACACACTAAACATTTTTACGCCCTTATGGGTGTTCAGAGGGGTGCTTTCTGCATTTACACCCCTGTCCACACCCTTTTAGCACCCTTTTCGGTCAAAACACCCTATCACAAGGGTGTACACTACACATAGGTCCGACTTTGCTAGAAGAAGGGTGTTAAATCGACGACTGAAGGGTGTTGAACGCATTGATGCATATATCTAAGTAACGTGTACACGTCCACGCATTGAGCAATGTGTGTAGGTATTGCATTTTTAATGATAAAGCATTTTATGGCCTTTCAGGTAGGAAAGATGGCGTTCTCCGCAACAACAATCCATACGGGACCCTGCTCATGTCAATCTTGTCATTTCCCTTGAAAGCATTCAGAAAGCATTCAGAACCGCGCCGCCCTTTTATTCTCTCAAATTATTCACGTCATTTTAGCGTGACGTCCATGAAAAGAACACTAGGTCAACCTGAAATTTGGTTACGTCGTAGGTACCTTCGTCTGTGTATTTTTCATAGAATATGGTACTTTAACCCTTCTCTTAAAGAAAATATTTCACCACACCAAGTTGTATCTCGTCTCGCATCGACCATCAACACAAAATTGATGTGCCATTCTTCCTTTTTGCCAAGAACAGCCACTGAATGGAACCGCCTTTCCGCCTCCACAGTCTCAATTTGTGACACCACTAATTCAACATCGCTGTTCAAAGTGTCTTACAGTTTAATTTTCTATTCTTGCCCTGCACTGCAAATATTGTATACTTTCACCCCTTCTTTCTGTTGTGTCTACTAGGCCTTGAAAGTATATTATACATACTTTCAAGGCCTAGTAGACACAACAGAAAGAAGGGGTGAAATTGCGGCATTATTGCATTATTTACCCATAATTGCTCATAATTAACGTTGTTCTATTTACTGCCTTCTGTATCACTACTGACGTCATACAAGACGCTGATGACGTCACATTTTATTGATTTATTATACAAAGCAATAAAATGTGAGGTCATCAGCGTCTTGTATGACGTCAGTAGTGATACAGAAGGTAGTAAATAGAACAACGTTAATTATGAGCAATTATAGGTAAATAATGTGAATTAGGGTGGAATAAATTCGGTTAAGGTTCGTACAAACTGTAGCAAGGTGGATTACGGCAGATGAAGGTAGAATTGTGAAGACACGTGACAATGTATGACGTATCACGGTCACGTGATAATTGCAAGTGTACATCCATGAAGTGATTAAGTTTTCGCATTCCTAAGTGACTGTCGATCTTTTTCTAGGATTCTGATGTTACTGGCATGACGGCCACTCCAAAATGTATCATCAAGAAAATGTACGCACTTTCACTTACAATTTAATTATCACTACATTTTGTGCTCACAATTATATTATCATGCAATTAAACACTTCTAAGACTAACTGCAGTAGCGGAATGAAAACGCGCGAGCAACTTGCACAATTCTGCACGAATATTTCGGTGCCCTTAAACGCCCAACAAGAAGTGGCGAAATTAAAGAAGCTGTCTGGATACATTGCTGAACAAACAGGGACGTGCTATTAGACGAGCCTCTGATGTACAATGGCATCAACGTACAATTTGCTTGGTGAAGCCATAACGAAGACATTTATAGCGGCGAGATCACGCTGGAAGTTCTCAAATCCGAATCTCCACGTACCTTGCCTAAGTTATTCAGAGTTTTACTGAGATACTGCTCTGCCTTCTAAGCGCATCCTCGGACACAGTTTGTAAGGCTCAGCCTATATATTAGGGGCTGGTGTCGTCAAAGCTGTAATTGCTTATCCACAGCATACGCTCTTACAAACGCATTCTTCAGTCGCCTCATGAATGCTTACGCGTCGCTGTCGCACGACCAAGATGTGAGGGTCTTTATCGAGCCAGGATATCGCTGTAACTACGCTGTGGCCTCGCAAGGTTGCTTCGTTTGGACGCAGCGAATAATATAATCGCACCAGCAGAAGAGCGCCGATCGTCTCGCTCACGGTCCCGATTTGTGTACTGTACCCTCAGTCATGCAGCGCAGACTGCGCCCCCCCCCCCCCCCAGAAAAAAAAAAAAAATATGCTCGGCACGAACCGTAGTAGCAACTACCCGCCTCACCGCTCTTGTTGGAGACCACAACGAAGCAGCAGCTAACAGGCGGCCATTCGAGCAAGCAAACCTGCCAGAATAAACGTTCAATTTGCGCGCCCGCCCCCTGCCCAATGAAAAGGGACCGGAAGTGACGGGACGACGCTGTACAGTCACTTCGGCGCGCGGCACGATGGGAAGGCGGAAGCTACGCCATTATTGCATTCTTTAGCTACGTGAAATGCGTTCGCGTCTCGCGCTGTGCGACATAATTTTAAACGTGTGATTAGTTTTGTGCGCGGTGTAGAAAAAGGTGTGGCCCGTGCTTTGTGTATTACTCGTGGTCCACTTCAAAGCAAAGCGTTCGTACGCACTGGAAGATGGATCCACGGACGCTGAGACGAGCAGTTGCAACGTGCCCTGTGTCGGCGGTCGGTAGTACTGCCATAATGGAAATTTTCAGGCAAGTGCCCATTTATTTGGTATTTCTTTGGTTTGTTACGTGTTTTTGTTCGCTCTAGAAGTATCTTAGTGTGATCTCGTAGCATAATTCACTAATGTAAGTGCAAGAGCAGCTGCACTCCTAGTAGGGCAAGTTAACTACCTCGATCGCGCCCCGTCTTACATCGGGCGTGATGCGCCTGCATAGTTACGCTTTTGTCAGCGCTTCAACGTTCATAGATATGCTTCTTTTGTGCGTTCAGCGCGGCTTCTTGTAATACGGTCGCTCGCACTTAAGTTAAATGTGGTCGACCACTTTTGCGTCGCGTAGAAAAAGGACGACTGACTTTGCCACCTTTCGAAAGAACTGGCGCGGTATTGGTTCTCCCTGATGCGGTCGCGTGCTGCTGTTGCTGCTTGCCGGGCGCCTTTAACATGTTTTCGGCTCGCTTTGTCTGTGCGTGTGTGCGCGCTCGCGCTCGGCTCGATTCGTGTGTGTGCGTGCGCTCAGCTCAGCTCGCTTTGTGTGTGTGTGTGTGTGTGTGTGTGTGTGTGTGTGTGTGTGTGTGTGCGTGCGTGCATGCGTGCGTGTGTGTGTGTGCATGCGTGCGTCTTGCGCGCGCATACATGCCGGTTTGTATGGGCCGGCGTGCTTGCGTGTGTCTAGTGCGTACGTGTTTTGTGAGCGTGTTTCTGTGTGGGTCACTGTGTGTGCGTCCACGTGTTAGCGTGTCTGCCTGCATGTATGTGTGATTGTTTGTGTTTATCAATGTGCGCGTGCGTGCCTTTGTGTCTGCGCTTTGAGAGTGCGTATATTTGTGTGCGTGCGTATGTATTGCATAAGGCCGGTAGAATTTTACTCGCAATAAAACTCTTCCAATTTGGTGCAGCGAGTGTTGCCGCCTGAAAGCCGAGTTTGGTTTCAAGCCAACCTGGACAACTGCTGTATGAGGCGCTGTTTCGCAGGAGGATCAGTGGGAAGGCGTCAGGTATACGCTTCCTCCTTTTTCCCGCCTCTGCCCTGATGAATCGATATCCTTGATTGTTATTCTAAAAGAAACGTTACATCCAGAGCACAAATAAATGGTTAAGAAATATGGTAGTGTGTTTCGCCATTACACTAATTCTGATCTTAAAGACGTGAATTTCCCATTAGCCCACATTTCCGTTGATGCATACAACCGCTGAAATTGTGAACAGCAGGTTATTCAAGACCCCCCGTCCTACGTATATAGCAATTGTCTTCAGGAGCTTTAATGAATTTTGAAAATTTGAAGTGTTGTTGCGCTTTAGAGGTATCATATGCAAGCTTTAGGTCTCTCCGGGTAGTTTGCATGCTCTTCGAGAGCTGTCGCCTATAGCCATATTGAAATTCGTAATTACAGTTTGGAGCACTAGGGAAGCTAGAAGGCTTGTCCTGGATCTCGAGAAAGTGTTTAAGCTGGAAGTGTAGGTTGAAGAGTTTAGGGTTGGTCACACGAAGGCTTTTTATGCCTTAGCAGTAGGAGTGTCAAAGGATAAAAAATACAGTGTGTCAAGCGTGGGAAGCTGCTTATGTGGTAGAGGCTTGTGCGTGTGTGTGTGTGTGTGCGCGTGCATGCATGCGTGCGTGTGTGAATTCGCTCCTCACAAGGGAGTGTGTGTGTGTAAGTGAGCTACTTCTTTGCTGGTGCTATTTGCCAAAAATTGGCAAGAAAACACAATAATCAATATAACTTGAAATAATAAGCTATGCAAAGCATGCTGGCACAGTAGCGACAGCAGCATATGAGCATACAAACATGCAGCTGTGTGACAATCTTAATGCATGACTGCAACATCTGGAAGGAAGCTTGCTTCTTTTTTAGTAAGCAGCGCAAAGTCCATATTTTTTGCTTTTCTCATGCAAACCAAAACGAGGCTCATTACCAGTGATCTTGTCTTTCATTCTAATAGCATTTGTTTATCTTAGTGTGTTGTTTCTCGCAGGTCATGCAGATGATAGCATCAATTTCACAATGCCCAGCCTTGGTGCCCTCCATTAAGAGCAAGCCACTTGCGTTCGCCTTCAGGCAGATGGTTGATGTCTTCTAGGAAGCAGTTGGGAAGACTACATTGTAAGTAGATATAGGTGTGTGGTTTAATATAGTAAGTCAAGTTATAATTTAAAACTCTGAGGCTCTTTGGCGGCCTAAGCTTGATATCATATGCAGTTGTGTGTGTTTTTAAATATTGCCGATTGTAGTGCATACTGCAGGTATGACTTGATCCAAAGCATACACTTGCATTTTCTTGATGGCCTTTCATAGCGAGGATTTTCTTTGTGCAAGAATATTCACAGATGGGGGCATTCCAGCATGATATTCTTTATTGTGCATTCAGTGCTAATTTCGTATGACCTTCCTGCTACCAATGTTTTTGCAGGAAAGGAATATTTCCTTACTCTATGCAATGAGCTTGTTATTTGCTCGTTGCATTACTTGTCTACCTTTAATTTAATCCCGTAAAATTCTCAAAACCTTAATATTTGAGCTGTTTTTATTTCAAATACAATATTAACATGCGCCGGATTGCAATCTAGACTGCAAGGGATTTGAAGAAATTACAAGAAACTAGGACCTCTCATGGGTGTTAAAAAACATTTCCGCAGGCATTGCACCTATTTCTTGTACTGAGCTAGCTGCTCATGAAAATTGCAACCATATGTCATTTCACACAGTTTTGCAGGATATAGCAGGCCTATCATTGTCACTAAGCACAACCTTTCCTCATTTGCATCATGAAAATCTGCCTCGTGCTTAATTTGGGACAAGTCTTGAAAAATGAATGCTTCATAATTTTGAAACTACACAAAGTATTGGTTGGGGCTTGGCAGTTTTCATACTTGACCATGTTGAACCTAGCCATTACAAGACGAGAAAAAAAACATGCATGCACAGGAGGACTCATTCAATCAAATGCAATGCTGTGGTCATTTTCCATGTGGCAAAATGTACTTTTAGGCGGGGGAGGGCGGGTAGCCAATTTACAACCATTGCGACTCATGCGGGTAGTGGCAACACAGGATGAGAAATGGTTGTGGCTCTGAGGTTCATTGAATATGTGAACACTTATATACAATCCCTCCCCACCCCCAGAGTGAAGGGTAACCGTGCAATATGATTTTTTTAGGAGACAAGAAATTTCAGGCTCTAGTTGAGATGCTACACAAAGGAGGACCATGTATGTATTCACAGTATAACATAAACTGCCTAGGAGGGGTATCACAGTTTAGAGCATGAAGTAGAAAGTGGGAGCATGACGAAGGATCATAAGTTTATTTAAACTTATGATCTTTGAGAATACTACTTGTCACCGTTTGCCAAGCTAACCTATTGAAAGAAAGGGGCCTGCTCTAAAAATATAGTTAACACATGCTAAATTTTCAAGGAAAGTATGCCGAACTGTCAATTCTTACTAAATTAGTAAATAAGAAATACACAATAAATTTTAGGATACAGAAAGGGTCTAATAAACTGCATTGGGGAGTTGGAGATTGTTGGGCTGGATGCATGTATTGCAGGGCAAATGATAATGCCAGTGGGGGTTCCCTCATTTTTATTTTGTGTGCACTCTGTAAAATTACTGTCTCCTAGTGTAATGATGTTGTGTAAAAACAGCCATTTTTTAATGTCTTGTGCATGTCAGTCTTAATATGCCATATCCCGTAAGGTTCTCAGCTGCAGTACTTATAAAGTGTAATGCAGAGATATATTCCACATTTCATGTCAATTTTATATTAAGGTCACATACACACTCTTGGACAAATTTCTGTTGTTGAGAGATGTCATTGGTAGTGTCCTTAAATTTTATTCACTCTTATTTTCTATGGTGAAAAGGCTACTGTAAATTTATTTGCTTTTGCTGCTGTATGTGCCTTGTATTCACAGTGACATAGTGGTTTAGTGTTCACAGTAAATGCAGTTCCTAAATTTGCAAAATAGAAATTTCTCCTACCTTTCACCTGTCTTGCCCAGTTGCCTGAGCTGTTCATTGTTCCCAGTCACATTAATTAAGTTTGTTACTTTCAGGAGCTTGTTGCCTTATCAAATTTTCCACAGTGCACATGTGTAATTACACAGACTGAACTCTCATGATTCTCTTATTTTGCTAATGCAGGATGCAAGATTCCAGCAATGCCATGCGCTGCATTTATTGGTCAAGATGCTCAGAGAATGGAGTCCCTGCACCTCGTGGTGAAACGTGAACATTTTCTTTCTTTTGGAAAGCTAAACGTCATTTGCTGTATCAATTGCATTCTTGCAGCTCAGATGTGTACTATATTTTTTCTAATTTTGAATCAATTAATATTCACTTTTCTGTATAAAAATGACGTACAGTGTGAAGGACAAGGACTGCGAGAGATGACATACACTGCGCTGACTTCCAACAATATTTTATTGCGTTGCCACATCGTGTGTTTATACACAAGAAGGGCCATGCGCAGAAAATGAAAGGCAGTCGCAAGGGGTGTTCTAACAGCAAGTCATTGTACTAAGAACATGGTCACTAAAAAAAAATCACAATTTCTATCTGTGGAGATACAAGACTTCACTAGGGGTCAGCGTGATAGAGGGGGCACTAACGCACACACTACCCATTTTTCTGGTGAAATAAGCATCAATAATGTACCGGGTGAGCTGTGTTTTGCTAGAACTTGCGTATCTTCAAAGAGGGGCATGCAGCGGCAGTCCCGGCAATGAATGCCCAAGTGGCCTTGAACAGTGTTATGGACGTTATAGTGCACTTTTAAACGATCATTTAGGCACCTGCCTGTCCGTCCAACATATTTACTGCCTTAAAACGGGAATATGGTAAACCACATTCGTTACACATATCGCAAAACGTTTTCTGTGCCCGACAGAGCAAGAACTCTGACACGATTTAGGCGCGTTTACACGCTTATAGAGCTTTGCCAGCTTTTCCGGGGCTGAGAAAAGGACTGGGATTCCTGGAGGTTGCCAAATCTTTTTTTAGCCTGTCGGACACATCATGCACATACGGTAGCACTGCGAACCAGTCTTTCAACCGGCTGGTTCCTTGACTGAGTGCGCTCATCACGTTTTGTGCCCTTCAGAAGCTGTTCTGCTATGGCTGAAATTAAGGCCAAAGGGTAGCCAGCCCAAGAAAGGCGATCAACCTGTGCAGCAAGACTATCTTGCATTTCATGTGAGCAAGATTTATTGAGGCTGTTAACGAGGCAAATCTTTACAATACCTCGTTTAACAAGCTTTGAATGGGCAGAGTTAAAGGGCAAGAGTGACTTTTTACTTCTCGGTTCAAAGCACTAGCCCACCTGTTTATTTGTAAGGCACTGCCTGAGATCAAGAAAGCGCAAAGAATCGTCAGTGGGGACCTCATTTGTTAGTTCTAGAGGCTGCAGCTCTTAAAGATCTCCAAGTCTCCCAAGCAGCAGGCTCAAAAGCATGATCAGTGCAATCAATAAATACCAGGTAGTCGTCCACAAACTTGCACACTTTGACAACGAGAGACGCATCTAGGGGACCTTGAATATTTCAATCATGATTAGCTAGATAAATATCACTCAGTGGCGGCGCCAGGCACGATCCTGCACAATATACAAATAAATGGTACTTGTATAGGATCATGCCTGGCGCCGCCACTATGTTATATTTATCTCGCTCATCATGATTGCAATATTGAAGGTCACCTAGATGCGTCTCCTGTCAAAGTGTGCAGGTTTGTGAATGACCACGTGGTATTCATTGATTGCGCTGATCACGCTTTCGAGCCTGTTGCTTCGGGAGTCTTGGAGATGTTTAAGAAAGCCTCTACAACTAACGCATGAGGTCCCCATTGATGATTCCTCGCGCTTTGTAGATCTCAGGCTGGTGCTTCGATCTGAGAAGTAAGAAGTCACTCTTGCCCTTTAACTCTGCACACTCAAAGCTCGTTAAATGAGGTATTAAAAGTTTTCCCTCGTTAACAGCCTCAATAAATCTTGTTCACACAAGATGCAACATAGTCTTGCTGCACAGGTTGATCACCTTTCTAGGGTTGACTACCCTTTGGCCTTAATTTCAGCCATAGTGGAACAGCTTCTGAGGGGCACAAACCGTGATGAGCCCGCTCAGTCAAGGAACCAACCGGTTGAAAGACATAGGTTCGCAGTGCCACCGGTGGGTATGTGCATGATGTCTCCGATAGGCTAAAAAAGATTCGGCAACCTCCAGGAATCACAGGCCTTTTCTCAACCCGAGAAAAGCTGGCAAAGCTCTGTAAGTGTGTAAACGCGCCCAAATCACGTCAGAGTTCTTGCTCTGTCGGGCACAGAAAACGTTTTGCGATATGTGCAACAAATTTGGTTTACCATATTCCCCTATTTTGAGGCAGTAAATATGTTGGACGGACAGGCAGGTGCCTAAATGATCGTTTAAGAGAGCACTATAACGTCCATAACACTGTTCAAGGCCACTTGGGCATCCATTGCCCCGGGACTGTGACTGCGAGCCCCTCTTAGAATATACGGAAGTTCTAGTGAGACACAGCTAACAGGTCATCCGGGAAACTAGAAGCAAATTTCACCAGAAAACTGGGTAGTGTGTGCGTTAGTGCCCCCTCTATCACGCTGACCCTAGTGAAGTCTTGTATCTCAAAAGATTGAAATTGTAATGTTTTTTTTTTTTCAGGTGACCACGTCCTTAGTACAATGACTTGCTGTTAGACGCCCCTTGTGACTCATTTTCTGCGCATGCCCGCTCTTGTATACGTACACACAATGTGGCAACGCAATAAAATATTATTAGAAGTCAGCGGTCTATGTCGTCTCTCGCAGTCCTTGTAATTCACGCTGTACGTAATTTTTTCGCATTAATTGCCAACTATCCCAAGAAAGCACCTTTTTCAGTATATTTATAATGTTTGATACGACCATTTGCTGGCAAATGTTAACAGTGTGATATTTAACTTGAACTTTTACATGACTGCCTGTGCCTGTGTTCTTTTAGTAACCAGAGTATGGCTAATTTATTAAACCACATTTGCTAATTTGTATACTCACATGCTACAGCAAGCCCTAATCTTGTATTACTGCATCTAAGTGCAAATAATTTAGAAATTTACTATGTATTTTAAAACACTGTCCACCTTTCGTGTTCAGCAAAATTGTTTAATCAACAGTGGTTTGCTTTTATCAGGCCTTTTACTGCACCTTGCAACCACACAATAGTAAATGTGGAATACTCATTCTTGATTTATGGTAAGAAAAGAACCTATTTTCAAACTGCATATTGTATATGTACCAGTGCCTTCGGGTTACAAGACAGAAATTTATAGAAACTGGAATTGTAGTTAGAAAATCTCCTACACAGCACTTTTAGCACAGAGAACTCTCGTTTCACAAAAGAAGACAAACTATGTAGGCACTAAAAAATTCTACATATTGCTCGTGCTCAAGTAATCTTGTTGGAAAGAGAAAATTAGCAATAATACTGCTGGCTTAAACCTCACTTAAAGCACGTCTATGCTTGGAAAGTATTGTTTCAGTCCGAAAAATGTTGGCCAGTTATGCTTACATCGACTTTCCAAACTTTTCATAATGCTTTGCGATTACATTAGTGTACAAAGTAACAGGTGTCTTGTGCATTTGCTCTGCATTTCAATTACTCCCCTAATTCACCTTTGCAATGTCCCTTTTTTTTTTCAAGGCTTCAAAACTTGAATTTTCGTTCATTGAGCCTTATACTGAAAATTTATTCCTTTATGTGGCCCAAAACACTGCGACGTCAACTCAGGCTCTTTCAGTGCTGCAATACATAGTTTCTTCTCTAATACCAGATTTGATCAATACTTATATTTTAGATACCTTTGTGGGAAGTGTACATGATCTTGTACTTACCGATGTGTTTGGTGATTGTGCATGTTTATATTTCATGTGATTTATGTATATATTGTACTCTGTATTGCAGCATGCAATAAATATATTTACATTTTTCTTGAAAATGCCATATATCGTACCAGTCTGTGTTGCATTTTATGTGGATCTGGAAATCGTGATAACCGTTGGTGTTGATATACATGCTCAAAAGTGACATTTGCTAGGTTGTATATGTGCAGCGAAGACAGGTTTTGCAATATACACCGTGAATTACTAATATGTAATGTGATCCACACGTATACGTGCGTGTGTGCCCATCGAAGCTTCAAGGCCGGCTGTTCGACGGTGTGTTTGGTAGCCGAACTTGAACCTTCTGGCACACGCGAGAGTTACGCGTGGATCGCTGTACATAGTAGTAATTGAAGGCGTGTACTGCCGAACCTGCCTTCCATACACACTAGCAATAAAAGGGTGTACACCCTTCCAACACCCACATAGATGGGTGTTAATATGGACTTGCACCCCTACACCCTAAATTTATTTTGCTGGACACCCTTCCTCTAGGGTGATATAACTGCACCCCAACTGTAGGGTGTAGACAACAGCACCCTAAGGGTGTTCGTCTGGCGACAAACTGATTTACACCCTTAAGGGTGTTAAAATGTTTAGTGTGTACTGGATGAAGCAGAATTACCTGTAAAAACTTACAGAATAAAATAGCCCTCCTTTAATTTCTTTGATATGCAGATTAAACCATGAATCCTATAGGGTGTGACTTCTCAATACCAACAGCTTGTTAAGTTTGATTTGAGCATAACACAAACGTGACCATACCGCGCTGTGATTAAGCATTATCAATAACGCGAATTGCCTGTTTCGATGGAGCAGGGCTTTCATAAGTATGGCTTAGGACGGCTGCAAGTTGGCGCTGGTGTAGGTTTGACTTTTACTCTGTCGCCTTATCGGCCTCGAGCGAAAAAGCGCGAATATAAATGGATTTTAATTTTAAGAGAGACTACAGCGAGGAAGGCCCGCCAAGCAGCGCTGTTCCTGTGCACCCCCGTGTGGAGCTGAAGCCATCACACAGGCGCCCCCCACCCCTAAAAGAAGAATAAATAAATAAATAAGAAATAAAAAGGAAGACAAAGGAGGTGACCGGAATGTTCGGCTTGAATAATACCAGCGAGCCGCCGCCTGCACGGCACACGGTGATCGTATCGTATCCTCTTCGAAGCGCCGTTCAGAATACATAACAAAAGTATAGAAACAGGAATATACAGTAAAAGACAGTGTACAGGAAGGGAACGGAGACTATATATGCCTCCGCGCGATGTGAAAGAAGAAACGCAGAAAGCAGCGAGCGAACAATAGAAACCTTTGAAGGAAGCACGCAAAATACTGAAACACGAGCCGGCGCTCGAGAAGCGAGAGCGCGTCGCCCCTCTGTTTGGACCTCCAAGAATGCGTACCTAATATCTCTCTTTCGGAAGCCGCGGCCGCCTCCTCCAGTGTCGCTCGGCCTCCTCGTCTTTTTAGCAATACGGGTCCAGAAAGGCTAAACGTGATCGTTGTACTTTATTTTCTGCTCGTATCACTCGTTTTTCTTCATTTCCTACTGTATCGCTGCCTCCATCGTCTCCCTCCCTTTTCTCCCGCTTATGGCCCACGCTTCGAAATCTGCTTTGTTCATCGGCTTTTTCTGTCTCTCTCTCCCCCCCCCCCCTTTTTTTTTCCGGCATGTACTGAGCACCAAGCGAGTGCAGAGAAAGATTCAAGCAGCGTATGTATCGCTTTAATTTTTGTTCTCTCTCTCTCTCTCTCTCTCTTATCTGCTGTATATCTTGCTTCGTCTCACGATGAGGGGGAGGTGAAGAGGCCCGTCGTCGTCTGCTATGCCGCTTCGTTGTCTGCTGCTGTCGCTGGCGTCTGCATCGCCGTCGGCTCGTTCGGGGTGATCAAAGAGCACCCCATGTATTACCGCCGAGAGGCACTCGGCAGCGAAGGGTTAATTTCGCGAACCGGTGACAAATTATGATGGCGCGGAGTGCTGGCGCTTAGCCGAGAGTCGACGACGACACGTGCGTGCTTTTGTAGGCCCGGCTGCCGCAGGGCGAAAGTCTTGCTGAACAGCGCTTGGAGAAGAAGAAGAAGAAAATGCTGAATGGCCGAGTACATATTCGTGTAAAAGAGCACTTCATGGTGCGTCTTTCGAGCAGCTCTTGATCTTGCTTCTTTGCGCTCGCTCGTTAGGATGCCTACAAGCCAAAAGCTCGCAGCATTAGTGCATCCATATTTTTGCCAATTTTGAATAAGCACATAAACCTTTCAGGTTAACGTTTGTGCAAGCTAATCTTGTCAACTTTTTTTTTTTATTTAAGAATATTACACTGATCCTTATGAGCCGTTAACAATATTGCATGTTCTTAGGCTCGCCTTTTGGGTACGCGCGACTGAAGAAAGTACTTCGTAACACTGCCTCTTAGGCGATTGCAAGCTACACTAAAATCGCACATGCTGCAACAATTCCACTTTACTGTTCGCGAACATGTGTTCCTCTTGTGCTGTACATATTCTGATTGAAGCTCGAACTCTTATGCTATCTCAAGGTTATTGCACGCTAATTATACAGCGGTAATGTTCCCCCATACATAAATTGAAAGCTTATTTTGTAACTAATATGTCTAAACGGAACCTCCACATTCAGTAAAGATAAACAAGACAAAAGTGCACGGAAGCTGGAGACGGAGGCATCAGCAGTGGTGGAACAACGGATACCTTTGGAGCCAATATTTCGATTGAGTGAAGTGTGGTCTTCAGTGAAACAAATCTTGTTGCACTTGTAGATGCAAGTTTCTTCGTTAAAACGTTGGCTCCAAAACACTTCTTCTACGACCACTAGCGGCTCAGCGATGACCTTTAGTTTTAATCTTCTTAGACAGCAGGCTATTCATGTCTGCTCTATTTCTTGTTGGAACTGAGAAGTGACGACAAGAAGGATTCGATGAAGGCAAGAGTTTTGCCACAGCGAAGTATCCCTAGGGGATACGACGATGTAATGTGTCCGAATTTCACCTAAGTTAGAAATACACATGCACACGTTACGTCTTGTCACACTGTACACCAATATATGCGCAAGGTTTGAGCTCGCAAAACTAATTCCTGGGTTATTATTCATCGTCAAGATTGTTAAGCTGGCTGTGAAGACATGCTGACACAAGCACGACACGGCCGCTGACTCCACAAACACGAGGTACGAAACTCGGATCGACTAAGTACGTGGCAAAAACCACCTGAAACGGCACATGAAACGTTCTAGAATTTATTGAAGAGAGTAATTTGCATAAGCAACTTTCCTCACTGTAAAAATAAGCACCATATGGAAAGAAAATACATATTTACTGAACGCATTTAGTTCATAGCGGTAGTGGAGCTATGACAAACAATTACACAAAGGACAGAAGTACGGCTAGATCGTTTCCAAAGTAAACGGGCTACTTCGCGCGTTTACCTTATATATTGTTCGGATTTGTGTCTCTGTCTCCGTGGCTCTCCTGGCACTACAGAGCCCAGACCTCTGGATGGTGAGTACAACAATTGTTCAGCCCCAGGGTGTTCAAACTATTCGTATACCACAAGGCTCACTTAAAGAGCTTGTTATCAGCTTGGCGGCCGCCTGCAACGTAGCCTAAAAACTTTTCAGAAAGATAGTACCTATAAGTGGTGGGGTCGGCGAGAGCAAGCTGCATCAGCTTTGTGAAGGAAAGAACTTGTCTTGACGGAGGAACAAGTCCCCTTGCAGTAACATCGGCTCTAGAGATGTCACTTGTTCGACCAATGTTGATACAATAAACAGGGCAAACTCGTCCACCATCCACTTGTAGGATATGCTGGATGGGTTGAATTCCAAATCACTTATTAGCCTCTTTTCTCTTGTGCGCAATGCCTAAAATTACCCACGAGAGGTTTTGGCAGTGATAAAAACTTCCATTACGAGGGCAACAAACCTAAAATTTTACATACTGCGGAATTTAAACTCTATACAAAACAACCCAATGTGTAAACTACGCGACGTTTATGCGGTAATAAAGAACGTTCAGACACTTTTGTTCGGAAAGCTGCAGAGACATTCCAGCTGTGGATGCGGCATTGTTCTAGACGCTCACCGTTATGGCTCTTTTGTAATGATAGTACTGACTTTAAGCGAACAGTACCAAATGCATGGAAAGTAAAGCCTAAAGGAAGGTTCTCTGCAACTTGTTCCCTCCAGGAAGCGACCCTCCAACCACCGGCGCCACAAAGGCACCTACAAGGCGCGAATTAAAGTTGTAGTGCGTCGGGGCCTGAGGAGGCTGACGTCACAGTGAGTGCTGCAGCGCTCAACAGTCTCAGTAACTATAGTTGTTTGAGCGGAAACTAGACAAACAGAACCGGCGGTAGACCCACCGCGGTGCACTTAGCGGCTATGGTGTGGCACTGCTAAGCACGAGGTCGCGGGATCGAATCCGCATTTCGATTGGGGTGAAATGCAAAAACGCCCGTGGCCCGTGCATTAGGGGCAGGTTAAAGATCCTTCTATGGTCAAAATTAATCCGGAGTCTCCCACTCCTGCGTTCCTTATAATCAAATCGTGGGTTTGGCACCTAAAACACACACACAAAAAAAGTAAAGAGCCGGCCGCGTATAGCTCGAATGCCAAAGAAGGGTAACAGGAGGAGAAAAAGACTAGAAGGTGTGGCCATCTCAAGATGCACATAAATCAGAGTGGTCGCATCGGAACTCAACAATGGCACTATCGAAAAAAACAGAACTCGTGAGTGTAGACGAGGAGACACATGGCAAAGAATGTAATCCAATTTTACGTGGATGTAAGGGGAGATTTCTGCCCATAATTTAAAGCTTGTGCGCTAATTACAGGTTTTTTAGTAAGCTGCGTATTACAGCGATCCAAAGCTTTGTGCACGCGTTATAATACAGACAAAATCTTACTGTAGCCCTCGACAGCGTGACATCGATAGCACAGCATTTTTAAGTTTGTCGCTAATGGGGACAAGTTATTGCTCATAAGGGGGCAAAATATGAAGGTATGAAGATATATAGGTCTTGATTACATAAATTAGAAACCTCTTAAAACAACCTCTCCAAAGAAGCGGCATCGCCGCGACCAGAGTTGTTATTCAGCAGGACAGTACAAGTGTGTCGTAAGCATTTTAAGTAAAATGCTTTAGACTCCCGGCATAATTTTCCCTCAACTATCTGGTTCCCTCCTTCACCTTGCAACTCTCAAACTTTCAAACTCTCAAACTAAAAAAAAAAGTAATTGTGACAGCTACTACAACCATACGCACAATTTTGGTTCAGCTACTGAGAAAAAGAAATTAGAAAAAAAATGCAAGAAAACGCTGTCAGTTTGGTTTGGTGAGTCAGTTCTTAACAGTACATGTCTTGAATTTACCTGAAAAAATAATATTTCGGTTATTACAGAAGAAATTGAAATGAGATGTTTTCCTTGAATTTTCTTGCCTCGGAATGCAGTGGCCTTACGTTAATATAACTTCATGGATTTCAAAATATCTCTGTATGCATGTAATATTTTTTGTTCACAAATGTCTGCAAGGCACTTTTACTTGCGTTTTACAGCGAAGCTGTGTATGGCTTGGGTTCGTGCTTTTTTCGTCTCCGTCAACAAATCTACGTGAGCAGAAACTATCATCATCAGCAATGGCTCCTGCCATTGCTCGCGGGTTCATCCTTGTGTTCTTTCAGAGCTGGCTCCGTTGCCGCTCATCATGCTAGCGTCACCATATTTGCCCCTCCTTCTGCGAAGTCGCTGATGGCCCTGGCTTACTGCCAGTCGGTGCGGCGATTTCGGTGTCAAATCCTTTGCCTCAATATGTCGCGAAATGAAAACACGAATGTATATAACGAATGCATAGTTAGAATGAACGCGGATGTATAAAAATAAATGTGTGTCCGTACCTTTCGTCACGATGGCCACCGATCAATACAATAGGTGTATTAGTACCTTTGTTCAAAATTCTGTGTCACCTCTTCGTCGCGTGCTACACAGCTTCGCTGGTCAACCACCTTGACAGAGTGGAATACCTAATGATTTTTAAATATAGTATGCCATACTGACTGATAATAAAAGAAAGAAAATGCCGTGTTTATTGATAAACTGTCAACTAAACTTAACCAGAGGCTCTACAAATTGCATGACACCACGAGGAGCTAGCACGGAATGTTCGTGTCTGTCTTTTCTTTTTACATCATTTCTGACTTACACAGAATCTGGTCACAGTAACACTGTCATACCATTTCTAGTATTCTGGAAGTTTATTCTGGAATTGTAACTTACCGTTCCTGTTCTGCGCCCATTTAACTGCTGGATGTATGGGAATGCAAAGCACTCACAGTACATGGCTCATGCGGCAGGACAAAAGCAGACACAGGTAACTCCAGTCAGGCATTACTAACCACGACCCATGAGAGAAAAGCAAGCAAGTCGACTCTTCAAAGGGCAAGCACGCGTCCCAAGCGACTGACTGATTTTTTTTTTTTTTTCAGCTACAACTTGCTCTGACGCAACTTGTGACTCTTGCTGAGAAGCAAATGTTCGACGGCGGTTTGAAGACCAGTTACTTCTTCAGCTTCCCGTAGGTAGCTTACTTTCATCTGGTGATTCAGGGAAGAACCAATAGCGCGTTTCTATCCTCTAACACGCCTTTAGAAAGACCGCACGGCAAATTTTTGAGGGGCACCAAAGGAAAATATTGGGCCATGTTGATTTCGATAGATTATTTGTCGCGAAGAATATCGTCATTTTCAGTGAGCCCAATACATTACTCTGTTATAGTAAAAAATAGGAACCAACGATCCCATGGCCACTCCTCAATTTGAGCAGCCTGCGCAACAAAGAGTGGCGTAATAATCACGTGACTTCTCTCTGTGGCGCTTTCCGTGAATGAGCCAGTGCTGACGCCGCACGAGAGGCACCATAATCAAAAACAGTGAGCGCCGCTCCGATCTTTCAGTTTTGTTATTTTCTCTATTACATAATCTGTTTTCGCTACGAATGGCTTGTTGCAGAAGCCTAATCTTTCAAACTAATAGTATGTAATATTTCCTTCTAACGTCCTGTTAAGGTGTATATCTTTATGGGTAAAATAATAACTTTGCTTCCGTAGGAACATATCCATGGCCTCACGAATGCCGCTAGTCATTCGCACTTTGGTCGGCTGATATGAGGCCTGTGCACATGTTAACATCGTAACGAACGGGATCCGGACCTTAGCAACGCAATTTCTAGCACGCTGTAGCTTACGACAGACAAAGAAGAACCGAAGTTACTATGAAAAGCATAGCCCCAAAGGTCTACCTTTGTTCTTTGCCATAATAACAATTAAAAGGAATATATCTATGGTTTTAAGGGAACAACATATAGAACACGCCTCCTAAAGGACCCGTAATATGTTGCGCGCGTGTATGCGCTACTGGTATCCCAGGCATATGCCACTGGAGCGTATGACTATAGGGCGGAGAATTGCGTTATTCCACCACGTATGCTGACTATATAAAAGCGTAGGTTCCAGAGTGGCCCCCTTACAATGGTGTCATCGTGTTTGCGTTTCCACGGCGCTTTCCAGAGCTGTCCTGCTTTCCTTCAATTTTTATTTTTTTGTCTGTTTTTTTTCCTTTCAAAGGGGGACTGAAAAGTCTTCCCCAAGTGGTAGCATCCCTGAGGGCAGTCAACGGCGTGAACATGATTACCGCCGACACGGGAACAAACAATGGCTAAGCGCGAGAACCCCATCCACTTGGTAGACGCGGTTATGGCAGAGTGTTCCGAGAGGAAAGGTGGCAGTTGCTCCACGGGTACTGTCATTCTGCATTTGTAACCTGCATGTATGACGCAGTGTCCGTGTTTCATAATTTTGCTTTGTCTGATTACGGGTTACTGAAATTTGTATGAGCACAACGTCTCTACGCTGCGATTCCTCCCCGTTTTAGAGCGCAGCGCTTAGGCGCCCGTTTCTGCGGCGAGCGTCGGCGTAACCCAGCGAACGAGCACAGCGAAGGATGAAAGAGCGAACGCGAAGCGCAGCGGGGATGAAAGACGCGAGGAGGAAAGCGGAGGAGGAGGGTATGGCGAAAGCGTGAGATGAAAAGTGCAGTGCGGCAACGATGGCTGCGAGATGGCGCCAGAGTAGCGCGCATCGTCTGGAAGGTCTGTCTGCGGCCGCTGCTGTAAATCACGCCCACGCGTCGCCCACGCGCTGCCTCTCGCGATCTGCAGATCAGCGAGGCAGTGGTACCACACTTCGCTCCGTTTGGAACGCGCCGCACAAGACAGATTATCCGCGCCAGTCAATATATCACGAAATGATAACACGTATAGAGCTGCGCTTCAACTTCAAGTTAGGGAGCATCGTAATCGTGGGTGATTTTTTTTTCCGGTTTCAGAGTACCTACCACTACAGACACTCGTCAAGGCAGCTTCATCGCCACCATCAGCCTGGTAACATTCATTGCAGGCTAAAGACGTCTCCTAGAAATCTCGATTCCACCTTCATGTCGCTGTTTGTTAGTAGCGTCTTTTCAAGTGCCGCCATTTTTTACTGAAATGATACTTGGCGCCAGAGAGTGGTACGGCTAGTGTTTGTTCTGCACTCCAGCAACTCCTATAATTTCCTTCTCCTCGCCCCCAACCACAACACCACACACATAAAGTTGAAATGTATACCACACGTTCACAAGCATATAACAAGGAGTAGTACACCAAGAAGTCACAAATTCCAAACGAGGCGTACAATATTGCCAATCAAATAAAGGAAACTCGCTATAAAATAGCGTAGGCACAAAATGTCCCAAAAGATAAAAATGACATACAAGATCACTGATTCTAACAAAAATGAACAATGTGCGGATCTCACGCGCTGTGAGAACCGGTTTAAGTTCTGCTTTCATTGGTGCTACCGAAAAATGCTGTTCGTGTTTAGAGGCCATCTGCAAATATAAACCGCACGAGTAAGTTGGACACATTATCACCGAAGAGTGGTTTGCTCGGTATGAACATGTCGCACTCATACGTATGGCCTCTAGCCGCCGTGGTGGCTTAGCGGCTATGGTGCTGCGCTGCTTAGCACGTGGTGGCGGAATCCAATCCTGGCAGCCGCGGCCACATTTCAGTGGAGGCGAAATCCAAAATGTCCGTGTCCCGTGCATTGGGGGATGGTCAAGGATCCCCTAGTGGTCAAAAGTGACCAGGAGTCCCTCACTATGGCGTGGATCCTAATCAAATCGTGGTTTCGGCACGTAAAACCCCAGACTTTATTCATTTCGTGGGACCTCCCAAACTACGACCGATCTATTCTACGAGTTACCGCCGTATTCCCCTCCTCATATTTCCTAATCTCAAGTATGCAAACATTACGGCGGAACTAATCTCACGATGGCCATCGACGCTAATGCGATTAGGATTTCAGTAATGTAAGGACACGCTGTAATCCCAAAGTCACCTTATTTAAGTAGTGGTCGTTGTGAGACGTCAGTTACGTCGGTTATATTCAACATTCACCGGTAGCGTGCCACTCTCCTATAGGAATAGGAAACTGGTACTCATTTCCCGTGGCCTCCCGTGACTATGGCGGCATGGCAACGGCTTCATGTCGTGGACACATTTACGAGGCGGCATGGCAACGGCTTCATATCTTGGACACATTTACGACGATAGATTCACGAAGGAAAAACATTATTGGAACAACAAAGCCTGACGACGGCATGATGGCAATGAGGTGACGATTCTTAAATTATAAGGATAGTGTACCGATGGCAGCATGACGACATGGGGACCACGTAATGACGACGAGTGCAGGACGACGATGACGGGACGGCGACGGTGTGACGACAAATAGACGACAAAGTTGGAATGGCGACGACGGTATGACAACACATGCGTGTTTACGACTGTTTGGCAATGACGCAGTGTCGTCGATGGCGTGGCAATGGGATGACGTTACTGAAGTGATGACAGTGGTAAAACGACAGCGGGACGACGACGGCAAGACGACAATGTTATGGCGATGACTCTGAGACGACGATGGCCTGAGGACGATGCATGGACGAAGGAATGAGGTCGATGGAACGACAAAGGCAGTATGATAACGACGCTAGGACGACAATGAGATGACGATTCTTAAATGATGAGGATGATATAAGGACGACTGCGTTATGGCGACATGAGAACAATGAGACGACGAATGCATGACATATATGGCATGATGACGACGGCATGAGGACGAATGTATGGCAACGGATGGATTATAGCGACTGGCTGACGACGACCCAATGTCGACGATGGCATGAGAACAGCGCATAATCACGATTTAATGACGACAGCATGATTACGATGAAATGATGAAGGACTGACGTCGATTAATCGACGACGGTGACACGATGTCGACGACATGACGACAATGGGATGCGGTTACTGAATTTATCACGGTACTTCGTGCTGCTTGCACGCGTGACAAAACGGTACACGTCCGCATGTGTTTGGCCCAAGCCGCCCTGGCGTGAAATATGGCTCCCTGCGCTTTCTCATCTGTTGAGCTATGGCCACGAAAGAGTAAAAAAAGTAAAAGACACCGCATGAAAGGAACGGGTGTGCGAAATAAAGGGGTACGTACACAAGCCTTTTTAACTCGAGTGGCCCGCAAGTATTAGAACGCTGCTCGTTTTGGGGGTAGCGCACGGCAAACCTCTGCTACAGCTGGGTTCGCGGTTCGCCCCACTCGGGGTTATGGACTCGGAAGCGCCTTATTAAACGCCCTCCCGCTTCCACCTTTATCGCAACGGGCGCTGCCCGGCTTTTCCACGCACTGCCCGTCGTTTACGCGAGGGTGGCGTTTTCCCTTGCAGACGCTTTCCGGTCCGCTCGGCCGTCATTTGTTGGTTGGGGGCGGTCGTTTAGAGGGTCTCCTTATATACGACGCCCCACGCCAGAGGGGAGTGCCTGACAAATGGCTCTCACATCGTGCACCGGACAGAGCGCCATATCACGGCAGAGTGCTCGTTGAGTGCCGAAAGACCGCGTGAAGAGCGGTGAGAAGATAAAGGGGCGCGGGAAAGTACCTGTATGCAAGTGCGATATCTCGAGAAGGGCAGGACACAAGTTAAGCGATGTGTCGGTGCGGTGATGAGATATGAACCGCGTCCTGAGAACTAGGTATATAAAAGGCGGATGTATAGCCTCCTCATGCACATCGATTTCCTAGCTGGTACTCGAACTAGAGTTGCTGTATATGGCTTCCCTCTGGAGAAATATACAGGGATACATGTCTGAAGCGTACGTTACAGACAGCGTGAGGTCTTGCTGTGTACTTAGGACGACGGCACGTGTCGCAGGTGATGAGCGGAGATGTACATTGGTGGAGTGCTTATGTTTTACTGACCGGTGGCTTAAGAGACTGAGGAAGCGCGTAATCAAGACTTCACAAGAGTGGAAGATAATTATGGCTGTCGTGTGGATGTTGTCCGTGCATGTGCTATGCACTAGGTGTAAGTCAAGTTTGATTATTAGTTGATTCTGCGTTGCTGCAGGAGGTCTGTGCCAGCTTGTTGTAGCAATTGTTTCAGCACAAGTCGCTTTATCCATTAATCATTGAAGTGTGTGCGTGTGCGTGTGTGTGTTTATTGAAACTGCCCTTAATTAACATATAATGACGTGACAGCCACCGTTATTTCTCGTCATTATGCACGTCGTAAGCACGTGCTACAAAACCATGACCTCTTGTTCTTTTTGGCATGTGTACCGGTGCCACTAAATGCTAAGCAGGATTATTAGACTAAACGTTCTCAGTGAGAGAATTTTGGTTGCCGAAAAGCTCGCTCGAATGCATTCCTTGCACGTTGAGCACTTCTTACGTGTTTGCTTATTCTTAGTTGGTTAGTCATAGTTAGTCTGGCGTGTTTCTCCATTGTAACATTGTTACATTGTTACAGTGGGGTTTGTATCACCGTATGCTGGGACTTATGTAAGACAGAATTTCCACTGATATGTAGTGCTACTGAGCACAGCTGCGTTCCGCACAATAAAATAAATCGCATCATAAAACATGTACATATATAGAGTAAAGTATATATCATAGCTATCTGTAAAGCACGTGGAACTATTTACGAAATACTACATGATATTGAAGTGCTTCCTTCGTTTTATTTTATTTTTTATACTTCTTCCTATGCGCATGAACCAATCCTTGGCGAAATGGGCAGAATAGAAAGGCGATGCGGACAGAGCATCACAGCTTAATATCTTTTTTTTTCACTTTTTGTTATGCAGACAGGTTAATTGTAGTAGTGAAGAAATGGGTATAAAATTCTTTAATATATTTAAAAAAGCGTCCCACTTAGTGGATACACCTCTCATCACGTTATTCCTTCTACAAACACCGTACATCGCCTTAGTCCTGACATCGCTGCGTCGACGTCTCACTTTGTGCGCATTGGCCTGATCTGGCGCTTGAATTTCACTATAACGTGTTAGCGGTCTATTACAGAAACATTAACACTGTACGGCATTGAATTTCTTGCCCACTGGATTCGATACACACAAACATTGCACCATGGGATACAGAGCAAAATGAATCTGCTAGTACCTACGCATCGCATATTTTTGTATAGCATTCATTTGAAACTTCATCGCATCTTTGTTTTGCATAGATTCCAATGCACGCGTAGGATCGGCATTATTTGTTATAGAAATATTTGTTGAAATCAGTGTCACATCATCATCATCATCAGCCTGGTTACGCCCACTGCAGGGCAAAGGCCTCTCCCATACTTCTCCAACAGCCCCGGTCATGTACTAATTGCGGCCATGCCGTTCCTGCAAACTTCTTAATCTCATCCGCCCACCTAACTTTCTGCCGCCCCCTGCTACGCTTCCCTTCCCTTGGGATCCAGTCCGTAACCCTTAATGACCATCGGTTATCTTCCCTCCTCATTACATGTCCTGCCCATGCCCATTTCTTTTTCTTGATTTCAACTAAGATGTCATTAACTCGCGTTTTTTCCCTCAGCCAATCTGCTCTTTTCTTATCCCTTAAAGTTACACCTATCATTCTTCTTTCCATAGCTCGTTGCGTCGTACTAAATTTAAGTAGAACCCTTTTCGTAAGCCTCCAGATTTCTGCCCCGTTGGTGAGGTGGGTTTAGATGATTTAGTGTACACACCAACGTTGCGAGTGTTATGGTTTCACGTGTACGTGAGGATGCAGCTCTCTCTTGCACGTTATAAGCAGATGCAAGAAATTACGTTAGTCTAATATTCATTTGTTCCTAATGGCATCGCATGCGCACAGCTCACGCCTATGTGAAAGGCATCTTTTCTTATAGATATGATGAATAAGTGCATCATATAGAGAGTAATTATTCCTGATTGCACTCTACGCACACAAAAGGAGTGCTAAAATAAAAAGAAAAACCAATTTAGCTAGTGTGCAGAAGTTAATAAAGTGCGGTTTGTAGCCCCTAATCACGTACTGCAAATAGGAAAAGAATACAACTTAAAGTGCAAAAGAACTAGCTCGATGATGCTTGCCGGCACCCCATTTCAAAGTATGTGCTCCCGCCTTGCATCCGTCCAGCAGCAAGTTAAGCCATCGCGAAAATACCGTAACAGGCCTTGCTGCTTGGCTAGTTGATTCATTTTATATAGTAAACATAAAAGCGCGCAAGAAGGAACATGAACAAGCCTGAACAAAAAAAAAGAGCGTCTTGTGCACTTGCGTTGTTCTATCTTGTCCATGTTCTTTATTGGGCTCTTTAAATTTTGCTTTACCGTTCGGATAATTTGTTTAAAGAGCTTTTTTCTGTGTTCATGCCATCGGTCGGCTAACATTCTAGGAAATACGGAAACACATACAGGAATGGCCGAGAACCGGCGATTTGCTCATTTGCACCGGATTACAATGTCACCACCGAAAGCTTCCAGTGGCGTTCTCCGTATACTTTTGCCGCTTACTCTGCAACATCGATGACGAGATGCTTTCGTGCAAAGCCGTAAACAGAATCACACGAATCGCAATGATTGCCTAGCCATCTAAACTTTTGGAACACGGCACTGCAAGAGAAGGCACAAGCACCTGAGAAGAGTATAGCTGGCGTCTAACTGCGCCAAAGTTTCCGCGGAATTCCACCATGGTATGTCGCACGGGACAAGTTGCCGTCTGACTTGGCTGTCACGAATAAGAAAAAGAAATGAACATCATTGCACCCGCTTCGCGAAAAAAAAAAAAATCCTCAGCGTAAAGAACTGCAGGCTAGAAACTTGTACGCCGCTGGGCCGTAACGGGAACACCAAGCCGGAATGTGCACCGATTTCCAAACGTGGACAGGCACGCCCGCACTCAAGTAAACCATGACGTGGTACGGGCAACGCAGCAAAGCGAGAGGAAAAGAACGGAAAAGCCTGGAAGTGCCGTTAGGAAAGTGGCACGAATGATCGCAAAAAAGACAACTGTCGAGAGACACGCAGAAACACGGCTCCTCTTGCTCCAAGAACGCGCTCTTCCTCGTCGGGATTCCTGGCCTAATATCCGGCATAAATCAGGGCCCGCCACTCGACCGAAGCTCTGAAGGGCCGTCGGATGCCGACACTTCTTCGACCACGAGAAACTGATGTTCCCGATTGGCGGTCTACATCAGTGCTATAGGAAACAGAAAGCGGGGTAAAGGCCGCTCGCAGCTCAAGCCACGAAGCCAGGAGAGGCTTCGCGGTATAGGTATAAACAAGGGAGAAAAGAACGGTACTGCGAATGCGCGCCATGCAGAGAAGCAAAAGAGACGGAGGTTGAGCGCTAAGCCTAATGGACGGCAGAGGTTCGATAAAACACGTATATCCACACGGACGCTCAAAGATGCGTCGAACAAACAGAGCGATTGGCTCACCGCTTTAGGGCGGTAACCAACCGAAATTCCTCGCCGTCGTCGCATTCCGCAAGACGCTGGATTTGGCTGCTCCGAGTGTCCGCACCATTCTCGTGGAACCATGGCCTTTTCCATTGGATACATCCCTGAGAGGAGGAAAGCGGCCGAGGAAACAAAACTTTCGGCCATTGTAGTCGAAGAGGCGGCTCCTGGAAATTCCGAGCGAGAAGCAGCCAGCGCGGTATCAGGAAGCCCGTGGCGATCGCTCTGTCTTTCCTCCTTGTTTCGGCGCCTGCGTTTTCGCGGCTGCGTCGACGACTTCAGCCTGCGTGCCCTTCCGATAGTTTTTTTTTTTTTTCCTTTTTGCCCGTTGCGAAGAC
The DNA here is from genome assembly GCF_023375885.2 of Dermacentor andersoni. NCBI lineage: Eukaryota > Metazoa > Arthropoda > Arachnida > Ixodida > Ixodidae > Dermacentor > Dermacentor andersoni. The sequence continues at coordinate 139,821,753 of NC_092819.1, forward strand.
TTCGAGGTCCGGTTGCACTTAGAATACTGGCGCGACGCGGGTCCTTTATTTATTTTATTCGTGGAGCTCCCTCCTTCGCCATGTGAGATATCTAAACGTAGAAGCACAGTAAGCTGGGCGAGTTGGTATGATTGGATCATGAAAACCAGTGCGCAAACTCGCGGCAATAGAAAAGGAGACGGCGCTTCGCTGGACTCGCAACTACGCTTATTCTTGACTCGGTTTTGCTGGATGCGCGCATCTTAACTTGTGGACTGCGCACAACTTGGGGCAGACCTAACGATTTTTTGTGCGTATATTCTTTGGCTTTTCTATGTACTTAAGCTTCGTTGAAAGCCCAGCAAAGTGTCGTCCTGTCTTTTCTCTGTCTGTGTCCTTGTGCGCTGGTTTTCATGTTATCTAAAGCAAAACGCCCAAGCTGCCCAAGCACCCTTCTTGCAAGAACTGAAGCGGTTGCCCGTATCGCTTATCAAACGTAAGTTCAGGCGCATAATTCTAGTCCGTACACGCCTAGGCTCGCATCTCGAGCCTAATACCAATTGTCGTGTAGGCTTCCTCTCGGGGCAACACAGCATGCCGTGAACGACGGCTCTAGTTTCTGAAGCAGAACACTTTTGGCAGCTCACGGGGTCTTTATGTGCAAGACACAATGATTGTTGGTCAACGCCTTCCCTCAATTTGTATTTACTTTGGTGATCTTCTATATACACTCAGAAAAGCAGCGTTGTATCTCGTTCTTGTCACTTTCTTCTATAGTAACTTCTTGACACCCACAAACAAGCCCAACCAAATATGTCCCCGATGTCCGTCCTTTTAAATGAAGCTTTCTGGGCATCTAAAATGTGCAGACTTGGTGACTTACATATTACGACGTGTACATGCCATGTTATCGTATCCGTGCGTGATTGCGCATAATACTGGTCGGCGGATGGTCAAGACGCGTGTTTAATGATTTCTATGTTGACAACCATTGCGTTCTACCGGTGCTAACATATGGCGCAGAAGCTTGGAAGTTAACGAATAAGCTCTGGAAGAAGTTAAGGACCGCGCAATAAGCAGTGGAACGAAAAATTTTAGCCGTAACGTTAATAGTTAGTAAGAGAGTGGTGTGGATCAGAGAGAAAACGGGCATAGCCGATATGCTAGTTAACATTAAGATAAAAAAGTGGATCTGCGCAAGCCATCTAATGCGTCGGGTAGTTAACTGGCTCGCCATTAGAGTTACACAATGGGTTACAAGGCAGGCACGTACGCAGGATTTTTTTTTTCGGGGTAGGGGGGCAACCCAAGGTAACTTTTCTATGCAAATGAGGGGGAGGGTACTTTTACTAGTACAAATGCGAATAATACTCACGATTTGCCATAAAGACGCGTAAAGCCGCAAAAGAGAATTGAAATAACGTGTACCTCACAGGTATGCCTGTGAAATACACCTCTTCTTTACTTGGCAAACAAAGAGCCACATCAAATGGACTCGCGCATGAAAGGTGCGCAGGAAGAACCTTGCCAAGAACAAGTTAACAAGCGAAAGTGCAAAATACAGATTTCTAGTAGCGTTTTTTTTTTTTTCAGTTTGCTCTGGAAGAAGTGTAGAGAAACCTATATTGCGGAACAAGCACAGTTCTTTTGGGTCCCTCGTTTGCTTCTTTACCAAGTAGCAAAAACCAACTCGTGTTGTCATTTGAGACGTTGCGTAACGATGCGTGGTAACCAGTCCCGTACAAGCGCGCAGAGCGCAGGACGCTGCGGTTCTAGACGTACTGCGCCCACCGCGGAAGGTTAGAAAAATTCCCCCCATTAGCACAGCAGGGAAGTGGCTGCGTCAGGCGGCTTGATTCATAACTGCAGAAGCGTCACTCAAAACACACGGAACTATTCTTCATTTCCGGCGGCGTTTTCTCTACTTCCTTTTTAAATAAAAGATGTTGATCCATAAATCTTCTCACAAACAATTTTCGCTTTTTCTCCTTGTTCGGCTGTTGCCTTGGCTTTTTCCCTTAGCGCATCGCTTAATTTCCCATCTTCTTGCGACTTTTGCATCCAGTTGCCAATTTTGCACGAGAATTGCCATTTGTTGGGCGTGTTGGTAAACTGAAAGCATATTTAGCGCCAGCAAACAAGGACGGAAGGAAGCCGACACCACAATGCGCTAACTTCAACAACCTGATTTGCAGGAAATACACCTTATAACCCATGCACAGGGGCGCCACCTCATCCAAATCTTAACCATCCAAAAAAGCCGTCTCCTTATCTAACAAGTCGACCGAAGGAATAGTGATACGTGTGTTAGTGCCCCTTCGGTCGACTTGTTAGCTAAGGAGACGGCTTTTTTGGATGGTTAAGATTTGGATGATTAGATTAGATTATGGGGTTTTACGAGCCAAAACCACTATCTGATTATGAGGCACGCCGTAGTGGGGGACTCCGGAAATTTCGACCACCTGGGGTTCTTTAACGTGCACCTAAATCTAAGTACACGGGTGTTTTCGCATTTCGCCCCCATCGAAATGCGGCCGCCGTAGCCGGGATTCGATCCCGCGACCTCGTGCTCAGCAGCCTAACACCATAGCGACTGAGCAACCACGGCGGGTAAGATTTGGATGAGGTGGCGCCACTGTGCATGGGTTATATAGGTTTACGAGGTTTGACACAAAAAGAACGAGACTGTGTGTACTATTGACTAGCTACCTCAAGGGGCTGTCAAGACTTATGACATCTTGATACGCTAGCGCGAGAAGCTTAAATTCACGCGTCTACGCCTATTTTTTTTCTGCGTTGGTTTACAGCAACAACAGTTGGAGGGTCGCTCATAAGGACTGAACATTGCACACAAACGAACGCGAGGCCCAGATAACGTGGTGGCAATCATGTATGCAAATAGGCACATAGGAGCGGAACCGCATGCGCATACTGCTAAAACTTGAGATTGAAGACCTTGTGCCCTTCTTCTCAAGGACACCCGCTTCCAGCCATGGAGTCTAGGTCGCACGCGCTGATACCTCTACGTCAGACGCATTGCCCGGTACGTAAGCGATCATGACACGTGACCACGGTAACTCGTCCATTCTCACATGCACTAACCACTAAGTGCAATCGCCATCAGCCTATAGATGCTGCTTAAACGCTGTCTGTCGATAAAGAAATGAGAAGATAACTAGCCCTGCAACTTTTTTTTATTACTCAAATACTACACACTATACTTATTTATCTACAATTCAGCAAAGGTGAAACTTCGTTGCAGTCGGTCTTGAATCGGCTCATTTGATGACCTCGCTCTTCTCTTCCAACTGTACCGTAATACAAACGCATAAAAAAACGGAAACACAGATCGCTGCTTCGCTCAGTGCTAACTTTAGCAATAGTGATGAATGGAGGTGGAAATGAGGAGCATTTGGCATGCAAGCTTCGCACCGTCGCTTTGACGAAGCAAAGTGCAGCATGCTTTTTGGCGAGTGCGTTCGCGTGGATCACTGTCACCGAGTGCAGCAGGGAGTCCTTTTTTTTCGGGCCAAGAAAGAACTCCTAAGTCAGCAGGTGCGCTTCGATGCCGTTTGCTTCATTCGGGTCCCCGTGGGCGTACTTTCCGCAAAGTCAGCGGATGCCTCACGATCGTTAGACCTAAGCGCAAGTCGGGAAGGCGGGAGGACGCTCCCACCGAACCGCCCGAAAGGAGAGCCCTAGCTGATTACTGGGGGCATCGCCGGCGTCCTATAAATGGCACCATCATCATTTAGGGCCAGGTCGCTTGAATCTCATTCGCCAGCTTCGCTGAAGGGCTTTGGATTGTTGCTCCCAGAGCCGCTATATAGTCGCCTATCAAGCACGCTTGAGGGGTTGACGTTTGTCTCGTACGCTTCTGCACCCCTTGCAGACGACGACAAGCTGGAAACTAAGCTGAAGTCAAGCGGCTGCTTACTATTTGAAAGACTCTTTACCTATTCTGGAAATGAAACTTAGTTATTCTTATACATGAAAAAAGCGCAGTAATTCTTTCATTAGACTGCAGGGAAACTGCCAAAGCCAAAGTGACGAAACGGGGCACTAAGCGCTTCATCGCGCCTTATTTCGTGACTTTGTCTTTCTGCCTTAGCACTCTTGTCATAACAGTGCAGTACCAATAAGCCAGGTCCTGCTTATTTTCTTGTAAAAATAATTCGCTTATTAAGCAAAGCCAGTGAAAAGCCCTCGAAAGAAAATTCATTTGTAATCACTGAGGACATTGAAATACGCCTGCGTCGCTCAAGAATCTCGAGAGAGTGTGATTCAAGGGAACTGCCCTAGAGAGGTGCCGACACTGGCCTTGTCATTAGCAATAATCAGCAACACTATTGACAGAGTTCGTCCTGCAATGTACGTCCTGCTAAGTACGGCCCGCCGAGTACCGGCGTCATTAGTACGTGCAATACTATGGCCACAGCGCATGGAGCTCCGCATGAGGGTCGAAGATGAGGAGTCGTCGCAGGTGAAAATAATTATTTCTCCCGTCCTGTTTTCATTTCCTATACGCAGGGAATAGAATGTCGCCTTACGCTGACCGCTGTCCAAATTAATGTCCTCTGTTCTGGGTCCGTCGCCCTACTTCTGCGTCATCTTGTATACCACCAACCGTCATTTGGGTCTTCATTCTTAAGAAAACACTGCGAAGCAACCCTAACCCCCGTATTCAGAAATGTAACTTAACTCGAAGCCCATGCTTGACTTGATTTAGATGACGCCTGGCGTTATCGTGCCCAAGAACGCTCACTGCGTTTACTTCGGCGCGTTCCCGATAGGCGTCACTTAGATCAAGTCAAGCATGGGCTTCAACTTAATTTGTATTTCTGAATACGGGGGTAATTTGGGTAAGTGTGGTAAAAAAACACACGCACACACACCCAAAACTCTGCTTTCCCTCGTTCGTCAAGAAGCTTGACTCTTAGTGATGAAACTCAAGGCGAAATTCCGTTTGTTTTTTCGTTACACCCTAAAAACTCAGCGGTCTAACATTAATGAATGAGCAGTATTCCGTCGAATTTGCGCCGTTTGAATACATCGGAATGTTCTGTAATGTTGCTTGTCTAACATTTTAGTTCACTTACAGCGCAGGTAATGGCACTTGACCGATAAAAAAACGAAGTGCACCCGAGCATGCGAGTTCTCAAAACGCCCGAAATAACGGCAAACTGGTGTTGCTTTACCTACCCTCATTAATTAGTGCTAACTAGCTCAACTAAATTATTTCGCAGGAGTTTTTGACGACGTGTTTCTCGAGCCTGGTGCTAGACACAAAATTTCTGGAAAATGAAAGATACTTTGAGTTTCCATCACTGAGATACGTGCTCAAGAGTTGACCACATAAAGCCACCAGACAATGAAGCCAAGGAACGCATCGGGGAAATTAGCTGTAGTTGAAATTAAAATGCGGAAAATAATGAAGAAAAGCGGAAATAAAAGTAGACGAAAAGATAGGTCGTCGCCGGTGGGAGCCGAACCTCGCTGGTTCGTAGCGAGGTTCTCGAATCTGGCAGCTTTGATGTCGTTAAGTAGCATGCGAGGGTTTACTAGCCACGTGCCCACTCAGCTAAGATGACGTGTTACGTGACGCGATCGAGCAAAAAAGGATGTTCCGCATCTGCCCACCAAGGCCCTGAGTGGCGCTGACTAACACTTCTAGGGCTAGATCTGGTAAACATAAATACCCAAGTGAGTGGACCAATTGATATCCGTCGCCATAACACAATTGGTAGTGCAATGCACGCGTAATGCGGAGGTGATAGTTTCGGCTCCCGCCGGCGACACGTTATCTTTCCGGCCACTTTCATTTTCCCTTTTCTTCATTATTTTCTGTAATTCAATTTCAGCTACAGCTATTTTCCCCGATGCATTCCTTGGCTTAATTGCCTGGTAGTTTTATGTGGTCATGAATAACGAAATCGAGCAACTTCTCTCGTGTGCTCTAGAGGTATATTGTTTACAATGTTAATCGTTCAAAGCGTGCTCGTCAGCCAATGTCACTATAACATTTGTCGTTCAAGTATTGCATCTACCTTTTTGAGTATTTCGTCTTAACGGCGCTGTCTGCATGAGAGCCGAAGGAAATCGTTAGCAAGTCAGCTTAAATTACTACATACATACATACATACATACGTACATACATACATACATACATACATACATACATACATACATACATACATACATACATACATACATACATACATACATACATACATACATACATACATACATACATACATACATACATACATACATACATCACTATTGTCAACACATGGGGCAAAATTACCTGGTCTAGCATACTGTATTTAATGCTATCGAAATGAAATGTGGGACAGCTACTGCTCAACTGCTTTGCCGCATTTGCGCCCTCGCACTGTATGCGCTGCATGTAAATTTATAACAGCAACACATTACGTCACCGTCAACAACTTAACGTCAGATGAAACGCACATCACATACCAGACCACGTGAAGCTTTAGCTTGAAAGAAAAGCTTCAGAGCATGGCTCGGAAATGGTGTTCCTTCTCTCTGCTACAGAGAGCCGTATTATACTACGCGTCTACCCAGCGCTCCGGCAGTGGTCTCCGTTCTGTTTGTCACAATGGAAAGGAAAAAGAAAAGATACCAGCGTCTCCTCAACACTACCATTAGAAAGGGCGAGGGGGGGGGGGGCACGAAAACCGATGACTACTCAATTGAGAAGGTCCCGAGGAGATTCCTCTCGTAATACATTTCCGCCTCGAGATATTGCACTCCGCTGGGCGCAGACCGGGAACTGGGCGCGACACACGCGACCGTAATCGACCGCACGTGCGAGCAACAGCCCTACCCGTATTCGCCCGCAGCGGCGCTCCCGTAATCCCCCGACAAGCGGCCACGCCGCGCGTTATGAGATTCCTTTTCACTTACGTATGGCTCGCGGTGGCGTGAAATCGGCTGAGCCTTTGTGTCGCGCGAACAAAGGGGGAGACTTGGTTGCCTCCCACATATCTGCCTGATGTCCGACCCCTCCTCTCCTCACCTCCACCCACTGAGCGGCGCTTGCGGCGCCGCTACGCACGCGTGGAGGATTACAGCTCGGTGTGCGCGCACTAGATGAATCATACCACATTTCCCCGCACACAAGTCGGCGTAAAATTTATTAACGCGTGTATTTGTGTGCGTCTACGCTCTTATATACACGTTTGCATGTATCCCTGTGTGTATCCGTGTGCAGGTGAGTGTCGGTGCCCGCGTGTGTTTGTCGCTCTGTGTGTGCCTGTATGTGCGTTTGTTTTGCCCCTGAGCGTGCCTCATTGTTTATAGCTGCCGTGCGTGCGTGTCTGTGTGTGCGCAGCACTGCCACGCTAGCGATCTTTTTGTAAAGTGAGGGGCACTGAATTCTTATTGGTTAGTGTTTTTGCATTCCACCGGCACCTACAACACCAACTGCCACTCCGGTGAGAGAGGACTCGCGCGACCAGTGTGTTCAGCAGCAGACCACCTTATATAGGTGCAGGCGGTGACGTCATTGCCGTAGCGACAGTCGGTCTTCATGGCCGCATGATTTACCGAGATAACTTTATGGCATGTTTCTTGAATGCCACATTTCTGTTGTGTTACAGGCGACAGCGCGTATAGTGCCCCTCATTTGTTCCGTGAGAAAATCCCAGAAACACCAACGTCACAGCAGAAGAAGCTGGCTTTTGTGCTAGCAGGCATTGGCAGGCAGACATTGTTTGACAGTACTGTGTTGTTTGCAATGTGTGACTGCACAGTAGAATCAAGAGCTACAAGGACTGCTCTGGACTATTTGAAAATTACCGGGCTAGACTTAAGGCTTTAAGGAAACTATTGCATTAGGTGGTAATTATTTATATGCATCCCTTCTTCCTATCCTACAGTCGCCCCGTCGATGCCGCAACCCGTACGCGCCGGTAACGACGATGGCGAGCGCACATAAGAAACGCGCGGGCGAACAGCGGGCGACCGCCCTTCTCCAGCGCATAGACATGAAAGTGGACGACGTCGCGTTCGTGGGCGCCGTCTACCGCAAAAACCGAGCTTTAAGCGCGGTCGTGGTCTCATCCACTCAGCGGACCCTCAACCCCGCCACGATCCTCACCCGAGATCCCGAGGTGGCCATAGCCCTAGCCTTGCTCGACGGCAAACGGGAAGTGATCTACAGCGACTCCAGACCGACCATCAAAGCCTTCGAACGTGGCGTCGTCTCCGACCAGGTGTTACGCATCCTCCGTAGCACGAATCCGGGCGCCCCCAAACGCGAAACTGTCATCTGGTTGCCCGTCCATCTCGGTCGGGTGCCAGCCGCCCCGCTCAACCTCAACGAGATCGCCCACGACGCAGCGTGCGCGCTTACCGACCACGACGTTCCCGGTAAACCCCACCTCGTCGAGCTAGAGGACTACCGGGACGCGCTCATTACGTACAGAGAAATTACAAAACACTTCTGCCTGGGGCGCGGCAAGATTCCGCCACCACACTCCAAACTTAACAGGCAGCAGGCACTAACACTAAGCTTACTACAGACGCACATGTACCCGAACCCAGCCAAATTACACGTTTTCTATCCCGACGCGTACCCCGGCGACACGTGCCCCTCATGCGGAGGCACGGCGACACTCGCACACATGCTCTGGGAGTGTAGAAACGCTCTTCTCAAACTCTACCTCGGCCAAGTGGGAGAAGTCCCTCAGAAGCTCACTACTCGCCAACCAGCAATGGGCCGTCCAGCAGGCCCGCGAAGCGGCCGCCAGGTATTCCCTGTTGGTGCCTACGTGGGAGAGGTCCACTAGGCGTGATGCGCGTCCTACAGGACCATAATAAAGCTTTACAGTCCAGTCCAGTTCTTCTTATGCTCATAATCTTTCGTCACTCTTTTTTGTCCCCTATCCTTTTTCGCCTGTGCAGAGTAGCGAGTGAGAGCATACTAGTTATAAGACCGACCTCTCTACCTTCATAATAAATTATCCCTCTCTCTCCCAGCGTCACACGCTATGTCGTAATTTTGTAACAGCGTAATGGGATTTTATCACAAACTGGAAACAATGTCATTTATTATTGAGAATCATGGAGACAAACGAGCGGGGCATATTTAGGAAAATGAAAGTTCTGTATTTCGTCGGATATGCTATGTCGGTGCCAAAGGTGAGGCGCCTAAGTTTCGATAATAAATAGGGTGCTGCTCCAGAAAAAGCCCATGTATTCCCAAAAATCTATTGCGACAGCTCTTTAAAAAAGTTACGGCAGGACTCATTTGACAATGTCTGACGGTGATAATGGAATTGTCATTCAAGCAATGTTGCGTCACACCTAATTGTTGAAGTCACGTTTATCGAAAAGCAGTAGTGGTCATGATGCGACTCCTACTGCCTCAGCTTTGTCACACACGCTGGTCATATTGAAACTTGCGTTGCTTCGGATACACGTAAACTACACTGTCTGCGGTATTGGCCCACTTTGCTAAGGCACTCACTTGCCAAGGTCCTCATGAAGTGGACGGCAGTACATTGACGAATATGAAACGAAAAAGAGGGGGTAACGACGGCATGAGTACAACCAGAAAATGAAGGTGGAATGACGACCGTGGCGCGACCACGACGCCATGATGATGAGAGCATGGTCACGGGTGCATGATATTGACTGTATGACGGCGCCGCAATGACGGATATGGTATAAGAGTGGCATAATCCTGGTTGAATGACGCCAACATGATTATCGTACTCACGAAGAAAAAAACGAATAAAGCGGTATGATGATGACGACATGATGACATTGGGATGGCGTTCTTGAAGAGACAATGATGGTAAAACGACCACGTAACGACGACGCTATGATGGCAATGACAGGACAACGGTTTTGTGATGAAAATGGCATGACGACGAAGGCATGACGAAGTTAGAATGACGACGATCGAATGACCACTACGGCATCACGACGAAAGTATGAGAATGAACTTATGCCGATGACTTCATCACGACGAAGCAATGAAGCTGATGGCATGACGATGATAACAGTGCAGTAGATGACGAGGAGGATGTGACGATGACTGTATCACGAAGACTGCACGACGATACCATGGCGATGCTGGCATTGTGAGAGTCCAATAACGAAGGAGGAGTAAAAACGATGAAACGACCACGGCCAAAACGATGGTATGGCCACAAATGCACGACGACTGTGTCACGATGATGGCCTGACAATTACGTAATGAAGAGAATGGAATGACAATGCCGGAAAGGTGACAATGCAATGATCACGACGTCATAACGCCATGTGCGCATGCCTAGTGCACAAGCTATTAAATAAGATAGACCACTTCGTCAGCTTGGAAGGCACGACAGCGGTTATATGATGGGCGTCAGATGACTAAACTTTAGTTACGATGATGAAACGACCACGACGGCCTCGTGACCAAAGTATGGCAATCCATGCATGACGACTGCGTAACGATGATCACCTGAAGACGACGACGGCATGAGGATAGTCGAATCACAAACCTGGAATTATGACAACGGAATGACCACAACTGTAACCCTGGTAACGAGCACACACATAGTGGCTCAAGCTATCAGACAACATTGGTCACTGTATCAACGTAGAAGGCACAATGCCTGCATGACGACAATTAGATGACTTTGCTCTAACGACGATGATGGAATAACCACGACGGCATCCCGGCCACGAGCACATAGTAGAACTGATAGTTGGGCGAGTTGGTGAGTATTCATGGTGAAATTTGTAGAGCGCATAATAACGAAGTATGCAGAGAAGGTGGATACATGAGCGCTTTTTTACTTTAATTTTGGACAGAGACAGAACTATTGTGCGCCCTATAAATTTGACCATAAACACGAGCAAATATTTAGAAGGCAAGCAAGTAGACTACTTGGGTCACGGAGTCGATGTCAGAAGATAGATAGATAGATAGATAGATAGATAGATAGATAGATAGATAGATAGATAGATAGATAGATAGATAGATAGATAGATAGATAGATAGATAGATAGATAGATAGATAGATAGATAGATAGATAGATAGATAGATAGATAGATAGATAGATAGATAGATAGATAGATAGATAGATAGATAGATAGATAGATAGATAGATAGATAGATAGGCAGGCAGGCAGGCAGGCAGGCAGGCAGGCTCAAAACGACTGAAATATGGAATGAATGCTAATTGCATTAATAAAATAAGATAAACACAGAAACTTGCCTAGTAGCGCTAGACGGGGAGAGCGATAAACGCGGTGGGAAAGGCAGGAGGTTTAACTGGAGAAGACGCTGGTTTGCTACCCTGCACTGAAGTACGGGTAAGGAGAAATTAAAGACGAAAAGAATAGCAGGGAGAAAAGGCTAATGCATTAAAAATAAATAAATGAGGCTTGGAACGTCTGTGAGAGCTAGAGTCTCTCTGTTAGCCCAATCCAACGAAAACGTTTCTGCGGACAGCAATGAACCAGCCGGACTCTGGGCCCTTTTCGGAAAGGAAGATCCTTTTATCATCGCCGTACGCGTTGATGGCACACAAAGCCACGAAAATGTTGTTGAAGTATGTCAAGTCGACAGGTCTTGGCAACCATGTGTAGACCCGGCACGAACCTCCAATGTGCTCGAAACTGCGCTTTCTCTATCTCCTCTCTCTGTTTTCATCCCTATACCCTTTCCCCCCGTGCAAGGTAGCAAACTGGACGTGCGTCTGGTTCACCTCCCTGCCTTTCCTCTCTTCTATTTCTCTCTCTCTCTTTATTAGGGCCTTGACTGTCTTGTTGTGTAACGACTGTACGGTCGGGCGTTTCAGGACTGTCTGCTCCGAAAGCGGCCGGTTGTTAACACATGCCAGCGCGGTCTCCAGTGACTGCCTGTATGCGCTGTATCAGGGACAACGGCAAAGAACGTGTTCGATAGTTTCCTCGTTGGCGCAGTGGTTACAGGCAGCACTAACTTCTGATAACTGTCGCAACTTAGAGACAATTGAGCACATATTACTAGAATGCCGCGCGTACCGCGACGAGAGACAATTTTTTGAGCACCAAATGGACATGATTTGCCACGAACCGTTAACGTTACCGAGCATCTTAGGTCCAATGCCCGGCCCTTCAAGACAGCGACGGGTTTCGGATTTATTGTTCAAATACCTGACAGAAATTGGTCAAATAGGAAAGCTTTAAAAATTGCATCCATCCTATACAAAAGCCTAAATTTACCCGCCATGTCACCTGTAAATATTAGTATCAGGTCCACTCGGACATTTCGTATTTATTTTTATCCTTTTTTTCTCCCACTCTTTTCTGGAATCTTTTAATCCCATTCCCCATCCCTATACAGAGTAGCATGCCAGCGGTTATATACGCGCCGGCAAAATTCTCTGTTTTTCTAATAAAGAGCCCTCTCTCTCCTCTCTCTCTCTCTTTTGACGCGGAAAGGAGGAGGAATAAACTTTTATTTTGGAAACAGTATTCCGGGTTAAGCCCTGGTTCTACTCTCGGTGGGCGGTCTCCTCATTCCAGGAATCCTCTGGCCTTCGCTGCTTCCTTGGCCCTGGCGACGAGACGTCGTTGTTGTTCCAGGTCCTAGGAGACGAGCTTGGCCACCCACGTTTCTATGAGGTCTTCACTTTGTCGGGCGTTGCAACAGTCTCTCGGTGAAGGTAATGCGTCTTTGTCTAGATGCCATGGACACTTGAGGATCAGGTGCGCTAAGGTGTCCAGTACGCCGCACATTGGACAGTGGTATCCTTGTAGCGTTGGGTACAGTCTATGCATGATGATTCCGTGGATATAAGTATTACTTTGCCGTCTTCTGAGTGTAGTGCTTTCTTTGTTGAGCTTTGGGTGAAGTGGTGGGTACACCCTGCGTTCCAGCCTGCGATGTTGAAGGATCCCTGAGTACGTGATGGGTACGGTCTCTCCCTCCGCTGGCGCAGACCGGGCGTCTCGAGAGTAGGAAGGGCTGGCCCGGCAGGTGCGGTCTCGGGCCGCGGCATGTGCCGCTTCGTTCCCCTCCAGCCCCTCGTGCCCAGGAACCCATGTCACGCAGGTTTAGGGGATCGGAGTACTGCGGTGCTTCAATAGCTTCAGTGCTTCTGTCGACACGCGACCCTTAGCGTAGTTACTTACGGCTGCTTGAGAATCGGAGAAGATGACAGCTGCGTCCATGCACGTGATAGTTTCTAGGGCGATCGCCGTCTCTTCTGCAGTCTCGGGGTTTTGTGCACGGACTGTGGCAGATGCTAGCTCTCTGCCCTGAGAATCTACGACGCTCAGGGCGTAAGCGTTTCTTTGCGGGTATTTGGCTGCGTCGGTGTATCTGGCGTCCGGATCATGACTGTGTCTTCGCCGTAGAGCATCCACTCGGGCTTGTCTTCTTTCCTTGTGGTACGTGGGGTGCATGTTGCGTGGAATTGGGGCTATGCACAGGGATTCGCGGAGGTTTGAAGGAATTCTTTCTTTTCGGTCCGTGGTGGCTATAAACGTTTCACCGTAGCTCAGCCGTTGCAGCACTGATCTTCCGGTGGGCGTGAGCTTCAGTCGTTCTAATTGACTGGCTTTGTGAGCTTCAGCTAGCTCTTGCCAGGTTTTGTGTATGCCCATCTTGAGAAGTCTCGTAGTAGAAGCAAATTATTTTATAACAGCGAGACCAAACTACAGGCGGTAAAGAAGCCCAGGTGGAGGATTAAGTAGCACACAGGATTCTAATCGATGCAGACGTGTGTGCTGGAAACTTGGGGTGTTGCACAACGATTGCATGGCGTCATTTGCAAGCATTCGAAGTTTTGCTGCTGCATCTGTTCTTGAGAACGGGATTGGTTCCTGCACGTCGTTTTCATGAGCAGGTAGATCAGCTTCATCGTCATATTCGTTGCCCATAACGCCACAGTATATAGGCAGCCACTGAAATATGACGTCATGTCCTTGCTCGACGAAGCGATGAAGGAGCTCTGGTATTTCTAGAACTAGTTGTTCGTAGTAGTTATTTACATATGCGGTTTCTCTTTGTGAATACCAAAGACGGCCCAACTTCAGCACACGACGCACATTGTGGAATTCCACGGGGTGGTGTCTTGAGCCCCACGCTCTTCAACGTTGTGCTCATTGGTCTGCTAGATTACCTGCCAAACACAGTGAAGTTGTCAATTTATGCTGATGACATCTGCGTCTGGCCATCTGGCGTGACGCGTCAAGTACGTGCAAGGCTCCAGAAATCTGCAATGTTGATAACGACGTACCTTAGCGAACAAGCCCTCAAGATTTACCCATAAAAATGTGCATTACTCGCGTTTAGCCAGAAACCAATGCATTTCTACGCCATATCCATCGATGGATAAAGTATAACTTGCGTCAGGACGCACAGGTTTTTTTCAGAGATAATCACCGCCCGTGAGCCCTGTAGGAGTATACTCATGTGGCCTACCTAAAAAAGCACCTGACAGCCATATCTTATGTTTTCAAGTTTCTTGGAAGAAAAACCTGGGGTACTTAAGTATACCCGTGATGACGCTACCGTAGAGGACGCTGTCTCTCGGGTATCTGAGGTACAACTTGGGACTGCTGATCAGTAGCTGCAGGATTATCATTCGTGCACTCGAAAGTGCTCTGGCCCAAGCGCGTAGGGTGTGTCTAAGGTTGCCACGATGTATACATCAACATAAAATACCATTGCAATCGCGCATGACTACCCAACCAAGATTCACATTGTTATGGAAGCGCTCAGAGCACGCGTCAGGCACTTGCTCGCGCCCCTGTTCACTATCTCGCCTCATTGCCACAATAACGACCACGCGCCTCTTTTTGTGAGACGATACTGCCTTGTTGTGCAAACAATACACCAGATTACACAGCTACAGCGAGAGTTTTGTTTCCCCCTTGTTGCTTGGCTCTGCCACAAGTTCAACTGGCAGTGCCAGGAATTCGAACGAGGGCGCAATATTTATCCGCAGCACTCAAGCAACTTTCGATGCTCTTTCTGTGCGAAAAATACAACAATTCTACCGATCTATATATATATACTGATGGCTCAACCACCATGGACGGTTCTGCAGGATCCGTGTTATTTCCTGCGAAAGTCACCACTTTGAAGTACATGACATCATACCAGACGACATCGACAGCCGCGGAGCTTGCTGCTCTTTGTAGCGCACTTCACATAACTAGAGAGGAACAACCTCAAAAAGGATTGTTTTCAGTGACTCCAAGGCAGCTCTACATTGTTTGCTTTTTTCGTTACGCTGTGGAGTGGCTCTACAAATTGCTGTTATGAACATCTGAGTCGGAATTTTCCTATAATCTCAGCAAACGGACTACAATTTCTCTCGAAAGACTATCTGCACTATAACGTTTTATTCCACTTCGTCTCGCGCAATTAAATATTGAGAAGATACGCAAGTGATGATATCGCTGGATTGTTTATATGTAACAACTAATTAATGTATACGCCAAAAAACACAAGCTTTTTCGCCACAGGCATTACTTACGTCAACTATAGTTCATAAAATACAAGAAAAAATATCTATTACCTTTGTTAAGCCCGCCAATACTTCAATTTCTTGTTTAGAATGTTCATATACAGATGTCTGCTCTAAGACATTGTCACCCGCCGTGGTTGCTCAGTGGCTATGGTGTTAGGCTCCTGAGCACGAGGTCGCGGGATCAAATCCCGGCCACGGCGGCCGCATTTCGATGGGGGCGAAATGCGAAAACACCCGTGTACTTAGATTTAGGTGCACGTTAAAGAACCCCAGGTGGTCGAAATTTCCGGAGTCCTCCACTACGGCGTGCCTCATAATCAGACAGTGGTTTTGGCACGTAAAACCCCATAATTAAAAAAAAAGACAGACATTGTTGCTGGGCTAGTTTGTACATGACGGTGAATGACTGGACAACTACGCGAAGCAGACAAGCTCGAAGAGAGTGCTCATGTAAACGGGCAGCGGCTTTCCAGTCTATGTGTGAGTTCTGTTGGTGACACACTGGTGCGAAGAGCGCCAGGACGTGATTAAGGGAACAACATTTCCTTCTCGGTTAGAAGTGCTACCAGTCTGCCCACGTGATAGATAGCGATGCTGCCGGCCTGTCGCAACCCTTGCCTTATTAGATGCCCGATAACTCGCGCCGTTATTTCTGTTTTATATTTTGACGTGGGGGTCGGCTATCTTTCTCGCTTTCCGTCTGTTCCTCGTATGTATTTCTCTACGTCGGATAATACATCCAATTGATAAAGAGCGCCCGTGTTATCGTCTTCGACTCCTGTTGACTGCGACGTTGTTGTTGTTGTTTTTTCAATACGTAGATATTGTTGTCTGCTCTAGATGAGCTGCCACCTGCATAGCAAACAATGATGCTTACGATAGAGAAATTCAAATTTGTTCTTCCTTATACTGCGTTTATTGTTTCGGTAAACTTGCACCAATGACTTCAGCTCAAGCAGCATGTTACAACCTCCGTGTACACCGAGAAAGACACTTAGTATGTGTAGTAATTGCTTAACGAACGCTTCATTGCATGGAAAATATTATACCGCTGTGTGAATGGGCTAAACATTTGGCTACTTCTAACGCGAAAGCAAAACAAACGAAAAGGCTAGACGATATACAAAGCTATACATTTTATCAGGTAAACTTCTTCGTCGTGTGTTTCCGCTCGAAATAGCCCCATATATTCACCGGAAGAAGCTTTATGGGCGAGTAGAACAAGAAAAAAAAGTAAAAAATGTGATGTACCGGCTACTTGGTTCGTCGGCACTATAATCCCGTACAAGTATTCGGAACCATCCTAAGTACGCATATGACCGCAAGCGAATTTTGACGGAACAAAAACGGCGAAGTCTGATGTACACAGGCGGTGGCGCCATCTCTCTGTGGGGAACGATAGCATCGCTGCGATACGAAAAATTGGCGCGTTCATGGGAGGAGCATTGCGGGCACCCACTATGACGTCGCAACGTGCAGCAGTTCAAAAATGGCCAGAACGCGGACGGAGGAGTTAGGGAAGGAGAGAGGCAATATTTGGATGGCGCCAATATTTGGATGCCTTTTGAAGGGCTTACGGTTCAAAGCTACTTAAGAACTGATGACTCTCCTCTGCGACGTACACAATATGCATTTATTTGAGGGTCAACTTCACGTTGTCGCGAACACGCCGTCAGGGTTCATACACCGTAAGTTGTATTTGTGCGGGCAGAATAAGCACCTTTAAATCTTCTTATTCGGGAGATCATTCCAGTCGATAGGTCCACGTAGTCACTCAAAATTAAAGTTGCAGACGCATTTTCCAAATAACGCTAAATTGCTGCCTCCAAAATATTTGAATGCTCTTTTGCAAGATTATTCGGCCCATTTCCATATAAACGTAATTGCGACTGATGCTTCCTCGTGTGAAGAGAAAGCAGGCGTGGGAATCTACTCAACGTTCCTCCACTGTCCTTTCTTTTCACATCAGTTTTACAGGCAGAGTTCTTGGCAATAGTTCTTGCTTTGGGAAAGTAACACTTTTGTGCCATCATTTGCTGCTCCTACTGCAGCGAATGGTGCTTCTTCCGTCAGCACTCTGTCGTTGTCCGTAACTGAGCAATAGCTAACATATCTTCTCAACCGCAATAATTATGGAGAAAGCTAATCGGTGTACCATTCTTGTTTTGGTCATGCGGAGTGATGTATCTCTGTTTTCTTCGGATATATTTGTGTGTTCCTTCTTTAATAAAGAACTCAGTCGTCATTCAGTGCGCTGGCGTGCGTACACCTTCTTGTCCGTCTTCTCGCGCTGTTCCACTGTCGAGTATGTGCCGACTAGCCCAAGCCGCCACGCTGTAGTTTCGTTTTCATCGCCTATGGTTTCCTTCTTGTGATATATCGCACTGAACATAAATAAGCATCAGCGATACTTGATTCTCTCGTTCAAAGCAACCACTTGCTCCCAGAAGCTGTATTTTACGCAGCACGAAATAATTTATTTCCCAGCACTTGTCTTTAAATTTTATTTTTAAGAGGGTTTAAAAAACCTTTAAAAAAAGGTTTTTAAAGGGACCGAGAAAGATTTTTTCTTATTTTTGGGTACAAAGGCACCGAGTCGGTAGGGTAGGCTATTCTTATCATTAAGAAACAGACTTAAGCGCTCCGCATCAAGCGTCTAATTTATTACAAGGCTATAAAATAAGGTGCATGTAATGTATGATGTATATAATGTACATCGCTACCGATCGCAGCAACGCCGGTCCCCCGCATTTTCAGCCACCACTGGCCACTCTACGTAGCATGGATGAGTGATGTCACTCGATCGAGCGATCCTTATGGCTGCCCGTGTTACATCACCGGGAATGCTTGAAACATGGCGCTGAATTAAACTTTTTTAAACGGGATAGCAATGCATACTTATTTATGTACCCTAAAAATAAGTACAGAGGCGTAATAAATGTAGAAGTTTCTCGAAACAGGTGCGCTACCTTCGTCTGAGAATGCCGATCGTCAGCTACAGCTCTTGCAGTAGGCAGCCGTCTGGACGCGGAGGGGTTTCCACGTGAAAGTAAGAGCAGCGATGCCTTCTTGGCGCCAGGAACATGAATAATACCACTCCTGCGTTACGCTACTGTTCCCCTGCAGGTGTGTATAGTGTGTAAACTGCATTCAGTACGCGCTGTAGAAAACTAGAGTGGCCGCACGTCGATGTCAACACCGACCTCCGTGGCCAATGCGGCCATCACCCACAAACTTGAACAAGAAAAGGTGCCTTTAGCGATAACGGAAGGTTCCACATTTGTAAGAGAGTGAAGCGCTGTGTTTAATTTGCCCTGAATGATAGCACAAATATACTCTTGCAAGCCGTGGTCTGAAAAACAAAACTGTGTTGCAAATGGAGATGAACGAGCCATGCAACATGTCAAATGTCCGTCAGAATGCCCTATCAAGAGTTAGGCTTTCTGTTTCAATTCAAGTCCATTCTATTTATTTACCAGAAAACCTCCTGGCTGGACTCCTGGGCTAAAAGCTGCGTGAAAACAGTATGACGGGGCCCAGGAGACCATACATACATGGCAATATGTGAGAGGTAAACTGACAATAGATGTTTAGAAGCATCTTATGCGAAAATAAACAAGTTAATTGCACAGATAGTACAATGTCCTTATACATTGATTAAGAACGTGCACCCGTACCCGCTGAACTGAAAAAATAACAATGCATTCGTGTTGCAATGCAAAATAAACAACTTCAAGAAACTAACAAAGCCCAATTCTACCATAATACGCAACACTAATTTTACTAACAGAAAGACATGGTAACACCACTAATACAAGAGCTAACCGCGATAGTATAGAATAACACCAGTGATATCGATACCAATTAACAAGAATAAAACAGTAAGGCACAAGTAATCAGAAACCAGAGTAACCTGTTTTAAATATTAATGTCTGTTACTAATGTAGACCCTACTTTAATAGATAATTGAATGAATAAATAAGTTAATAGTTCAGAACTATTCCTGTTTTAAATAACAATGTCTGTTCCTAATGTAGACCCTATTTTAATAGATAATTGAATGAATAAATCAATATAATAGTTCAGAACTATTTCGCGTAATATACTTACCGTGGGTTTCTCTAAGTTATTATGTTTATTTAGAATAAATGGAAGGTCATGTTTCGAAGACTGGTGTTGATAGTCGGTACAAAAACGGAGTATAAGCCACTCTCCCACGTTACGAGTATTGATATTGTCACGTAGTAGTGACGGTAAAGAACAAAGTTGCATTATTGTGAACGACGAAACTAACTTTTATTGGGTGAACCTGTGCCCGCAATAACAGGCTACACTTAAAGCACAACGACAGCGGCCAACACAGTCGGCAATGGTCCAATATCTGATCAGCGGGTCGAGAGCGCCGCCTTTTATACATCAGTCATCGAAGGTTCCAGAGTAATCGCTGGTGCCCGCATGTCTTCCAGAAAGTTCTACACCATTCGCGTCGCGCATACATGCAATCAAATTACACAAGGTGCGGTGACAACAGCCAGTGGATAGAACCATCGAATACATTCCAGAAACTTCCAATACATCAAGGCGCGTCCCGCGCTGAGCGATAACATTTGTTACCCGAAAAATACAAACAAGTCCACGTGTCAATATCATGATTGTTGCGCTGCAGAAATGCAGTAGTCTCAGTGAAGTGTTTCATGCCGAAGAGTAGACGTAAAATGAACGCAGGGTGCGGAACTCACATATCTGGGATTTTAATTATTCTGTGAGCGCGAAAGTATGTGTAGGACGTAGATAAAAAACCAGTGTTAGCAATGTGAGGCACAGCTTTCTTCTATAAAAGCAGTATTCTATTTATATCACGCTTAGTTGTAGTAGGCCAAACCAAACTGCAATAGTTCATGTCTGATTGAAATAGCGCATGATATATTTTAATTTCTATTTCTGTTGGGAGAGTTTCTCGGCAACGCGATAAAACTCCCGCAGTTAAAGAAAGTTTCTTACATAAATTATTTATGTGAGAATCCCGACTCAGACGAGATGAATAGTTACACTAAGGATCTTGTGTTCATCAACAATGTCGATTTTATGTTCTGCGCGCATATGTTGTTTAATGTTTAATGTCTTGTTTTTAGCTATGAAAATTATTCACTTTGTTTTCCCGGGGTTAATTTTAAGATTGCTTGATAGTAACCATGATTTAATGTTACCTGATAATCATATACAGTTTTCTGCCAACCCATCTGCATCTCCGCCAGACAGCAAGATTGTTGCATCATCACCTTTTATCATAAACTTCACTGTTTTGTCAATGTCATTTAGAAAGGCATTAAAAAGAAAAGGACGTAATACGCTTCCCTGCGGAACACCTCTACTAATCGGAAATGAAGATGAGTGAAAGTTTTCCGGACACACGCATTGTGATCTATCTGTTAAATATGATTTAACTAAAGCCAGATGAGTACTCCGAACTCCATGCATTTCCAGCTTATGCAATAGTATGTTGTCGTCAAGTAAATCAAAAGCTTTAGCGAAATCAATGAACAAACCTAACGTACAGAAGTTGTTGTCAGTGATTTCTAAAATGAATTCGTGGGGTCTTAACAATGCTAACTTCGTAGACCTTCCTTTCCGGAAACCAAAATGGGAATCACTGATAATACTAGTTTATTGAAAAAATTTGAGAACCGGAAATGCAACATTTTCTCGAAACATTTAGCAAATACTGATATAAACGTTATTGGGCGATAGTTTCCCAGCATGTTTTTGTCTCCACCTTTGTACAGGACGGATACACGAGAACGCTTCATTTGTCGTGGAAATTCTCCGGACCCCACTGTTAAATTAAATAAATTGTAGATATTACAACCACCAAGGCCAAGACCAAGAGCACCAGAAGAGCGTTAGCGGTGACCCCACTTCTTCGCCCACGTTCCTCCCCGGAGCGCTTGTGTGGCTCTCGGTCGCTTCCACTGCACCTGGCCTTTCGTCGAAACAATGGCCAAGTGTGAAGGCCCCTACCGCATCGTCGGACGCATATGTCCGGTCAACTACGTGATCGAGCCCGTCTAATCGTCTCGGACGTGCGACGTCGTGGACGACACATTGTCAACGTCGACCGCCTGAAGACCTAATATGACCCACTCATAATGACAAGCTGTTAGGTCGCCGGGTGGCACCATTTTTGTTCCCGGGGGTAATTGTAGAGAAGGATTGGGAATGTTATAGTGGGTCGTCCTCTTCGGCGCTTTTGCTCGTGGATGCCGCTCGTGCTGAGAGACCGTGCCATGCGCTAACAGTCGGTCCCAAACGCCGCTGACTAATAAACAAGTACCGGGACAACATAATTTAAAGGAAAATTTTAGGTCTTATCTTAAGATTGTTTATACCTAATGTACTGCTGTTATTAGGGCTCATAAATGTTCTATACGCTTCTGGTTCATCTGTGGGTTTAAGAAATATGCTTTCAGGGTGTCGAATAATTAAATGATGTATGAATGACATATCATTATCTGGCGCTGTACTGGAAGCGAAATTTTTATTAAAACAATCAGCAAGAATTACACCGGTCAATACGAACTGGTTCAGTGCAATTGCAACTGGCATGAGGTCTTTTCTTGCCGCGTGCTTGAACGCTGTTTATAGCTTTCCAAGTAGTGTCTGGCTTTCTTGTACTGCTACAAGGAATCAAGTTCTCCTAATGCGCTATCTTTTCCTGTAGAAGGTACCATGAAGATAGCACCACTATCGCTTTTGTGATGGTGGTACCACCTCCACCCTCCACGTAAGGAGTATGAGTTCGATTTCACATTTACAATATATTTTTCGTACATTTTACAATTCCAGAGCAAACGAACAGCCCATTACACCAATTTCACAAGTCAGCAGCAGCGCTTATTTGTTCCCGCTGACCTCTACAAATAAATCTTACAAGCGATCGTAAGCATGCGTATTATTTCAAATTTAGATGTTTCTTATTTACATACACTGCCATCTCATTGCGAGGTATTGCAGGGGTAGGCACATAAGTTGCTTACATAGGTAATAAACCAAGCATGGCACAGCATACATAAAATGCATGCAAAACATAAAACTGCATGACTGTGCAAGCAACAAAAAAGCATGTTACATACAAGCATAGTCCATACCAAAACAAGATTGCGTATAGACAATCACATATTTAAGGGTACATACATCAGAATAAATGAAAACAGTACACAAGCAGCTCTTCGAACTAATGCGATATATGATGAGACATTTCCTTCGCAAATTGCATCGGAGGTTATGGCCGAACTAATCCGTCAATATCATTCCATAGTTCGATGGCAAAGCATGTGACGAACAAGCATAGTTCATAACAAAACAAGATTGTGTGTAGAGAAGCATATATTTAGGGGTACATACGTCAGAATAAATTAGAACAATACACACGTAGGTCTTAGAACTAATGAGATATGCAATGAAACATTTCCTCCCCAATTGCGCGGGAAATAACTGCCGAAGTGAGCCGTCAGCACCATTCCATAATTTCACTGTTGATAGGGATATTTAACTGTTCGAGCGGGGTTGCAATCAAATGGGGTTAAGGCGGTGGGTGATTCGTGCTACACTGCAGGGCACTTCACGAATGAAACCGGTGCCGCAATAACCGGTTATCAAACTTAAATAATATCGGAAAAAGCAACTTTGTAGTTCGTCCGTCGTATATACAATCTCAGGGCGGGGCTAGTTTACGTTAAGTTTAGGTTCGCGTAGAAGGCGCTAGAATGACGCCACGTCTCACAGCGGTTGCTATAGGGCGTCGAGTTTCGTGGCCAGTGTTTCAGCCAATCGCGTTCAAGCATGGTTGCTAAGTCGCTGTGTCTTCTAGATTTGCAATATATGCTGCCGCGCAGGCTTGTGACTTGTTTACAGCGAAGCTGCACATGGCTGGTCCGTCGGTCGGTCGCCTGTACGCCGGAAACTCCTCCGGCGCAATCCCATGCGCATGCACTAAGGAACAAGAGAGGAAGGAGGCGAGCGATTAGCCAACACCACCTAGATAGCACAAGGCCTGTTTACTCCGATGCATGACGTCACGCTACCTGGCCCGAATTTTCGATTGACAAGACTGGCATGATGAAAGCGGTGACGTCAACGCCTCTGTTGCCTACGCGGCAGCATCCCCGTTAGACTCTATGGTAGTCAGGCCAGGTAACATGACGTCATGGATCGAAGTGAAAAGGCCTTGTGCTGTCTAGATGGCATTGGATTAGCCGCGCCAGAAGTCGCACCGTTACTCTCCGTCGCAGCCGAACGCGCGCGCAGCAGTTTCTCTCCGATTCCGAAATGGGTAGGCCATGCGTCATACGTACTCCTTAGGAGCAGGCAGTTTTTGATCAGCAACGCCGTGAGCAGAACTGTGAACGAGCTCGTCCCCGCCATGCCGATGCTGCCGCGCGGGCACTGGAACACGCTCGTGCAGCCGAGCGCAAGCAGCAACTGCATGCCTAAGTTCCGGCAGCCTACCAAGCCGTCCTTTAATGAACCGTCGGTATTAACCCAGTGATAAACACCGGGGCCGCACGTTTCAGCTTCGTTGGTTAACGAAGTGCTTGGGCGGTGATTTTTTTATCACACCTGGTGAATTTTGATGCCATTCATGTCTTTAATGCAAGCAAATAAATATACCGAACCAAAGGGCATTTTCTGATTTTTGTGAAGCGAAGCTTTAGTGAAGCAGTTCATTAAATTTTTTCGCAACTCAATGGGTTGCTTGCAAATTAGTTTCGTGTAGACGCAATGATGTCACAAGGGTCAAGGCGATATGTTATGTTCATTGAGGGAAATCTGGCAATGTGGAAACCACGAAGTAAAATCTGGTTGGAAGATAGCCTACGCTTTAACCCTTTAACTGGCAAGGTAAGAAAGACCTGATCTAGAATGTTTTTATTGCTTTATATCTTCTTGATATTGTCCAAATACATACGAAATGAAATATGAAAGGGTTTCTCTGAAAACTAAGTGGGTTACAGTGGCAAGAAAATATTGTTTACCAGCGCGTTAAAGGCAGACGTATGGTCGAAAACTTGTTTGGTAGTTCCTTTGAGAAGGTAAATGTGTGTGCTTGAGATGCGCATCCATGTAGAAAAAGAAACCATAGCTTTCTTAAACAAAGGAAAAAAATTCGCATTAACGATAATACGGCCACCCCGTTCGCTAGAAAGACAACGACGAGGTCTTCAAGTTTTGTCACCAAAACATCTGATGCTGCTCACGGTGGACATTTTTGTTAATACCACTGTTCAGCAGGTACATAAATTAAAGTAGATTGAAAGCTACAGACTAACATCTGGTTTTGTCTAGTGTTTGTAGATGTTTTTGAGAGGTCAAATATGGTACTTAGCTTCCAGTTAAAGGGCTAAGCCATGCATCCAAAACCATACTATGGGAGAAAATAATGTATTGTTTAATTTCTAATCCGCCTACGTAAATGAATGACGCTGCAAACGATGATGGCAAAACGTTTATTAAGAAGAGATGCTGATTTGAACAGTTTTTATAGGGCATGAGCAAACGGCATTTTGTCGGAGAAAGTGTGTTAAGTATGAGCAACCGATGCAATAGCCGCGACTCCCTGGGGAAAGCGAAAGCATAGCCGTAGGCCACGCGACGTTTCCCTATAGCGCGCTGACCAGCAAACACTTCACTTGGTACACGTGGGCTAAACGTACTGGTGGCTTTTAGGGCTCTCAGGAAGAAGTGGTGCCGCAGCCCGAGTCACGTAGGCCGCACTGCTACACTTACGCCAGTCAGATCTCGTACACATCCTCCGAACTTCCTTTATTTTGGGCACCTGTGGTTGATGTGCTTATTTATTACTAGTTTGTTTTTGCTTTTGGATTCTCCGCATCTATTCTTTCCCTCTTAATTTTATCTCAAGAACTTCATCTTAAGTAGCAAGCGCCGCAAAATATAGCAGGGTTTACATCTTCAGCTTCTGATAAAACGATGCTCTCTCTGTCTATCTAGACCGTCCACCGGTCCGAACCACTCTATCGTTGGTATTGTCTCTTCTGTCATGGCATAGCCTACATGACTTTCAATTACTGCCATGGTACAATGACATACACGCATGACATGTGATGAAAAGAGCATCTATGTAGGGCAGTAATGGCAATAACGGCATGCATGGATCACATTATATGCATGACATGAATGACGTGTCCTGACGAAATGCGCATGTATGAGATATGCGCATGAGAAGACATGCATAAAAAAATTTGACGGGCTCAGTTAAATATTTACATAAACTCAATCATTTTTCTTTTGTGAGTTTTTTTTGTTTGCTTTTTTCAAAAAGTGCACCAGACTATGTCACGGAGATACCCCAGGCTGTCAAAAGGAATCTAGGAATCTCTTCTAATGTACCTGCCATGAAACACAACACGTCTAGAAAACTTCTTGAAGTTGCTCAAAAGGCGTGCAGACAGCTTGGTATTCCTGGCAAGATATTTTTGGTTATGTTTTCAGAAAGTCCACCTCGCAGAGCATATTTGGACATTGTTGTTTTTGACCGTGAATACATTTTGGGACGTTTTTCTTTCTAATTTCTATAATTTTCAGAAAGTTTCAGAAAGGTAATTTTGGTTGCTAAAGGGATGTGTTGTCTCGATTCTCTACAGAGAGCTAGACGCATGCATTTAAATGCGCATTGCACCGTAGAATTCACGAATTGCATGAATATGGCCACCGGGTGGGTGAAAAAAAAAGAAAACGAATGATGTAATTACGGCAGGCAAATAAATTCTATATCTGCTGTGATACAATATATGACCATACACAGAATAGAGCTCTTATAACATTCTCCGTGTAGACATGTGTAACGACTGCTCATTTGCTGACAAACCTTGTAACATATATGTACATACATGAACACAAGAAAGTGACGGACCATAGGTTATATTGCATTACGTGCTATCTAGCGCACAAGGGGCACGCAAGAGTCAAAACAACCGAGCAACCTCCGTCTTCTCTTTTGTCTTCCGCACCCTGTTTTTTTTTTAACGCATTATGTTTATAGGTCTAAAGTTTAGTCTTCCTACGAAAAATGGGGCAGCTATTTTTTTTGCAGCCGCATATGGCTGCGCAAGTACATGAAACGTCGGACTCCCTGTGCATGGCATACGCAGTGATGCCCGCCTGTGCACAGCGGCACAAGATGCCTCCACTATTCCACAATTCAGAAAAGCTAACGTGGTCTAGTAATAAAGAAAAAATTGTTAACGTGGTCAAGTGGTTAAAGCGTATGACTCGGTATGCGTGGCCCTCAGTTTGAATCTTGCTGCAGTGCACGTTATTATTATTTTTTGCAGCCCAGTTCTTCATGTTTATGATCGCATAAAGGAGTACTGTTGTTAGTTTTGATATAAATTAATTCCTATTGCTGATATAAAATTTATTCCGTCAAGATGTTTTCTAGACATCTATTTACGTGGCGTTAGCACAACTACAGGAGGTTTTCGAGAAGTGTACAACATATTAACGTTTAAAATCAGGCTTCCTTTACACGTTTCCCTTATCTGGTAAAAAAAAAGCTTTTTAGACGTTTTTTAGCCCTTTCTTTGCTTCATGTGCATCAAATTAAATGACGCGTGCGTTGATTGTCCGAATTTCTGTCTCCGTCAGCAGAACTCAGCTTGCGGCAAGCCTGCGGAATATTGTCGGCACCACGGAGGAAGGAAACTAAGGAGAGGCCCTACCCCCTCCGCGCGCTAGGAGAAAAGTGTGGCGGAAATGACGTTTAGGTTCTCATTTTTTTGCTGCTTTTTTGGTTTTTTTTGTTGTATGGCCACGCCTTTTGGGCCACAATGGCGGCGTTGTTATGGTTTTGAGCGCTCACACGTGTTGCTGTGGTAGGTTTCGGGCCGTGGCAAAGGCGCTGAGTGGGCGGGTTTGCGTTAGTCACCGTGTCTTGTTGCGCTGTGTTACCTGCACCGTGCTCTGCCAGATGTTGCGCGAGCGCGCGCGACACCACGCGCAACGCGGCGTGGTTTCGCGAAAGATGTAAACAAGAGAGGAGGGTGGCCCAAAAGGCGGAGCATCGCCATGAGCAACGCCAAATTCCGGCTTCACTTTTGCTTCACAAAGAGTGACGTCAGGGCCTCTCCTTAGTTTCCTTCCTCCGTGGTCGGCACTTACGACAGAGGCACAGGGTTCGTCGACGCTCCATCGCCAATGAAGGGCACGCTACGAACTTTCAGACGTGTCATCGGCTTCGATTCAGTTCTGTTTGGGCTGTAAAGCAAGTAAGCAAATTGTAAACACGTTTTAAGGGAGCCCGCCACTGTCGCGTCGAGAAACAAAACGCAAAAATTTTCCCACTGGACAGTTTAAACAATTGTTCGGTTATCCATCAACTTGCGAGACATTTCGGAGCTCTGACTTAAGCGCGCGCAAAGCTTCGCTATGTGTTGACCGAAACATCGATCATGTATGGCCTCCGAGATTTACGCGCGCTGGCAAACCAGCTGGTGTGTGCAAATCTCGAAGACCGTAATTCATGAGAAGAGCCTTGGCTCGACGCCGCGCGACGGCGCCACCATCTCGTTGCACACTTCAACACTGTTCCAAGTTCGGTTCCCGCGCGCCCGGTGAGTGGCTTTACCGCATTGCGTTGGAACAATATGGCGCATGCATGCGCAATTCTGCTTCCTTTAGAAGCATATACATGAACACTAACTATCATTACCCAAATTAAACGCGATGTTCCCCTTCCTGACTTCTCTGTTCCCGACGCTGTGTTGCCTGTATTGCCTTTTTCATAAATATTGCTATAACTCGAGGTCCAGCGGTTATTCGCTTGAAATTCCTTCTCGCACATCTACTCGACTTCATAACCATTTCAGTTTCCGACACATTTTTGGCCGCACACAGTCACTCAATTACTCTGCGTTGCCGCGTGCCGTCGCACTATAGAATAGCCTTCCAAATGATCTTGTTTCATTAAAAAATCCTGCCAAATTTCGTGAACAATTGCAACTTCACCTGTTCTCTAGAGTTCTTTGTTTTACGACTTTGTATTGTATTGTATTCTCCTGACTTTATATTTGTATCTACGTTAACCAGTGGTCATTTTTTTCCTTCCAGTGTGCAAATTTGTTTCTCCTACTATGTAGTTCGTCTTCTTTTTTTTTTTCGCCTTAATTATTGCCGCTTTTCTGTAACCCCACCCCTACTCAATGCTCCTCCGAGACCTCCGCATTTACGACAGCGAGGAACCGATCGCCATCCCTTAATGCTAAGCCCATAGCGCCGACGCTTAATAGACTGAAGAGGGCGATGAGATAGCGATTCAACCCGGTAAATGAATCGCCATGCCTCGATCTCTGTTGGACGAGTTGTTCCAGTGAAGGCAACAATGACTGATTCTGTGAGGATCTTCTTGTTCTCAGATAAGCGAGAGCAACGAAATACGGTCACGGGCTCCGGCCACAGTAAACATTTATAAAATCTCTAAAGGGGAAAGGCTCGAGTCAGCCCCACGAACTGGTCCTTTAACGCAAATTAAGTGAGCAGGGATCAAGGAGCTCACCGGATGGGAGGTAAACGCTGTACATTTAAGAAGGTGAGTGATACAGGTATGGTCTGGCGAACAAGCAGAGAATGCCACCGTAACCAAATTGCCGTACTTCAGTGATCAGTTGGTAGGGAGGTGTCGCCTTCTGAAGTTGTTTCTGAATGAATTTGAGGTTTTTCATTCGAATTGACTCTTCATTGTACGGTACCAGGGCCACAGGAACGTTGGTCAGTCCGATGCACAAGAGAAGTTCAGTGGTATAATCATGAGATGAAAGAGAAGCCGACCAGGCGGCGTTTGCCTGGCCGGGAGAAGAAAGAGACATCAGTCTGGTATGCCTAGGTCAATCACCACCCGATATCCCGCCGCTCCCCGAGAGGGTACACCAAGACATCAGGAAGGAGCCTCTCCGGTGAAACGGTTCGCAGAGTCGCACGGCGAGGCGAGGATCCATCGAAGAACCTGGTAGGCCAACGAGCGAGCAGCCCTTGCTTGCTTCTGGATGGCAGAGGCCGAATTCTTGTCTTGTCTTGTCTTGTGTCCCAGACAGTGGCGCGTACCCACTATGGGGGATTGGCCAAGAAGCAGGCGGTTTTCCGTAAGGTTAGAAGTATAGAGAAACTAGATTTGAATAGTGGAGCGTGGGACGATAGAACTGTAATTTAGACTTGCAATGAAAGTATTGGTAAGAATTTCGCTAAAATAATTTAACGTAAAGGAATTAAGTAATAGAAACTATGGATAATTGTAGAAAATCAGCAAGGTACACAGAGAATTCTTCTTCGTTGTCGGAAACTACCTATTGGGGTCAAGATATAGATGTAGATGGTGCTTAAATTGTTCTCGAGCTTCTTTGTCAACCTCCAAATTTCTGACACATATGCTAGTACTGCTAGAATGTAACGATTGTACACCATTCTTTTCAACGATAGTGGTTAGCTCGTAGGATACTTCTCCATAATGAGTCTACATGTATTAGTTCTACAGCGAAGCTGTATATGGCTAAGGTCCCTCGCATTTTTGTTCTCCATGAACAAAAACTATCATCAATGGCTCATAACCCCGTAAGCAAGCAAAAGATGCAATGGCTCAAAGCCCCGTAAGGCAGACGGTATACAAGCACTCAGCAAAGGGAAGCGAACAGTGCTTAACCACGCATAGAACATACAGAATAGCATGTCGAAAACTGTCATCATCAACGGCTCATACTTCCATGAGCAATGCCTTATACCCCCGTGAGCAACGGCTCATACCCCTGTAAGCAAGCAAAAAATTCAATGGCTCATATAAGGTTCATGGCTACTCACTTTGCGTGAACTTGAACTAGCTGGGATGACACTACCCCTATTGTCGTTAGAGATTTCAATGTGAATGTGTGGGTAACGAAAAGGGAGCGGTTTAGGTGTTCCATGTTGCAGACGTATCCCTTGCGAAGCCGCACCGATCCGGCCCTGCCGACCACCCAGCGGCGTACGCGCATAATTAACACCGATTACGACAATAAATGAGTGTGCGTACCTTTCGTCACGATGACCACCCATCAAGATAATGAGCTCGCAACTCTGTTCAAAATTGTGTCACCTCCGTGTCGTGTGCTAAACAGCTTCGCTGGTCAATCCCCTTCACAGAGTGGAATGGCTCATGTTTTTGTATTCCAGATGGCTTCGGTATGCTTATTATTCATGCATTGTTACCATTGTTCTTTGTATCTGAATTTCAACTGCATATA
Source organism: Dermacentor andersoni (assembly GCF_023375885.2). NCBI lineage: Eukaryota > Metazoa > Arthropoda > Arachnida > Ixodida > Ixodidae > Dermacentor > Dermacentor andersoni. Next base: position 139,852,508 of record NC_092819.1, read on the forward strand.
TCAACTCTAATATTATGTACTAGACTGCTGCAACTGCTTACGTTTCAGATTTTCTTTTTTTTTATTGCCTGTCATGTTTCATTATGTATGTGTTGCTCACGGTAATGTTACAAGCCAAAGTAACAAAGCGTATTTTCGTCTGGAGAAAGAAGAGCTAGTTCAGCTAGCACTTTTTCTCCACATTGACCCCATTGGCCCCGATGACAAAGTCATTATTACTTGCAACATAATGAGTCCGCGTTGGCGAAAAATGAAGATACAGCCGAACAAACTGGCTATCATCCCACAGCGATACCACGTTTCTTGCCCCTATGACAACGCGCAGTGCCTTCTGAATTATTAAAAGCACACAAACCTGTCAAAACATAGGACAAATACAATTTGCTGGACCTAAGGAACCAGCTTAAATTGTCTATCCACGACCGCAGACCATTGCACTTGCGGAGCAGCGACTATTTATATTTAGGACATTCAAGTGCAAAAAGTGCGCAGAATGTTCTTATATAGGGCGTAATAAGTCATAAGGGAGAGCTTTCTTTCAACGCGTCATCTGTCGCCAGTCTTGGTCTCCCGGCTAGTCGCCAGCGACAGCGTGTCAGTTAACTTGACAGCCGTAGTTGGTCCAACGCGTCGCTAGTTTTCTGTATTAACACTTACCTTCGCCTCAGGGATGGAAATTCGAGTCTGCGGCAAGGTCAATCCAAATAGGTCGCGAAGCTTCGGGCGAAAAGCGGTTCAGTACATCACCGACATCAGCAAGAGTGGTTATGGGAGCAGCGATTGAAGCGCGACTATGTTTGGAGGGAACAAATATTTATTTATTTATTTATTTATTTATTTATTTATTTATTTCTAGTACCTTACAGGCCCGTTTAACGACATTGTGTAAGGGGGGACACAGTGTTTCAACAGGAGGAAACAATATAAATATCAATACAGGCAGTCGCAAGATAAGTAAAACAAAGTTCAAGAAAATGTTTGTCTAGGCTAAGCTTTAGACCGCATGAACACAGTAATATACTCATACACATAAAAAATCCAAAAATACAAGTGTGAAAAACAGGGAAGGAAAGCAGGTCAATAACATCCTTGGGATGTTATTGACCTGGGAAATATTGGGAAAGAAAAAGCTTTAATTAAAGCAACACAGATCCATGCAAAGAAAATAAAGTTCCTGGTCAGTTTTATATATTCGGTAGCAGTAAAGAAATACGTTTATCTTATTTTATTATCAATAAATACATTTTTCTTCAGCACCTACCGTTGCAGGGGGCGTTGACGCCGCTATCAATTGCAGTGCAATGCAGCTCTTGAGGTGTGCAGAAAGTTCACCTGTTAAAATACGCCCCCCTCACACGTTGTGCTGTTGTGCTTGTCGAAGTTTGTCTGAATTTGTTGACGCGGGTAGCTTCATCGCTTCTTAACCTGTTCAGTCAAAACTAGTGAGTTACGACCGCCAGATAATTGTTTAGTTGTTTTCGTGTGACTGCGTTAGCCCACGGGTTTGGTGACCGACGATAGAACCTGCACTCTACACCTGGAACTTTCGTCGGCCTCCAAAGAAAGTATGTTCTGTGCAGGGGTGCGATTTCGACGACCGTTTGGCAGGCCTTTTCCTGCATCGCATTCCGCGCTGAAAGCTCGAAACGCTCACCTAGTTGAATGGCGGGGCACTTGAATATACAGCTCTAATGGCAAGCCACCAAAACAAATTCCGGGCCTTCGAAAACAAAATGACGTCACTTCTGTTTTGAACGAATATGGCGTCACATTATTTTTTCGTCCACCGGAAGTGTTTCCTCCACATACAGATGGCGCTAAGCCCCATGAAGCGCAGATGAACCGCCATGTTTTGAACGTACGGGCTCTTATGGAAGCTTGGTGGCATGAGATGCGTGCCCCTCTCGAAAACTGCGCTCCTTTGTTCCAGCGGCGGCCATCATACGTGATCCTATCGTGCTTTTTGTTATATTTTGAATGCGCTTTTTGTTGCAAGATGTTCCATGGGCTAAAATACGCTGCGAAGTTCCATTATGAATGACTATGGATGGCCAAGAACAACACGTGATTAAGGACACGCAACGCAGATACTTGTAAGAAATATGAGAGCGCATGCGTGTCGATCCTCGTTAAAGCCGTTTGCTTTGTTTGTTTGTTTGTTGGTTTGTTTGTTTGTTTGTTTGTTTGTTTGTTTGATTGTTTGTTTGTTTGTTTGTTTGTTTGTTTGTTTGTTTGTTTGTTTGTTTGTTTGTTTGTTTGTTTGTTTGTTTGTGTTTGTTTTACAGCGAAGCTGTTGACCTCTACTTGGTCAAGATTTTTCTTGCACCTGCAAGGCTTTGTGTTCGTCCGCGTTTCCGCATAGCGCAGTCATGTTTTTCATACATTCGAAATACAATCCGGTGCTATCCCGTCTGTATGTTGTGTGAAATTTTACGAATCTGACGAATTCAATTAGTTGAACAGCGGACTTGCGCTAGGCGAATGGCCTGCAAGAATGAGGATGTATGCTGTGTTATAACAGCTCCGCCACCTATAATGCAATAACAATCGGAAGCCATCATGTGTGCAGCTTGTGTGTAAGTCCCACTTTACGCATTGTTGTGACGCATTTTAGTTTTAAGCGGTCATTTAGCTCCACACCGCACTTGCGCTTGGTCGACGGCCTAGAAGAATGAGGATGCATCTGCATTTTCGGACAGGTGCACGCGAGCGTTACGTAGGTCGCTTATGGTGGTGTGTAACGTGAGCATCACCTTCGCTATACATCCACTTTGACAGGGTGGACTGGAGGCGGATTCCTTTAAGAACCATATATATATATATATATATATATATATATATATAGAACTTGAGTGGTGCTACAAGGTAAACAGAACAAGTATTTAATTTAAATACTTGTTCTGTTTACCTTGTAGCACCACTCAAGTTCTTTACGTTTGAAAGGTAGCCTGAAGAATCCCTCTTTGCCTACTATATATATATATATTGAAAGAGGTAAGCACTTCAGTTCCGTGCGCCCTCGCAACGCTTAAAGGTAGCGCATCCAGAAATAAAAATATAGAGAGCATTGAACGACTCAGTCTATTTCCCTGATGGAATGTCTATGACGACGGGTTCTGCAATCGTACGCAGTAGCGGCCACCTCAGATATTGGCAAGCAGCTTTGTAGTCGTCCAAGTGAATGTCGTAGATAACAATGGGAAGTAAGCCCATCAGGTAGCCGCTCATCGGTATGCGGCGCTTCCTCAGTTCTTCTACTCCAGCGAGGGCCACCACCTAAGCGGGAAAAGTTTCGTGAAAGCTCAATGCTTGCGTTCGAAGAAAATTAAAGTGATAGATAATGAGATAACTCGTCGGAAGCTCGCGTTATCCGCCATTGAGGTGGCGCCACAAAATAAAAGCATGAAATGGCGCGCATAGGTTACGGCTGTATTCCAACCAGCACTTCCCTTGTGAGCAATATAGCTAAAGTACTTATATTGGCCTCCAGGACTTGGCGAGGCACGCTATTCTATGCTTTACCGGATCGCGGAGGCGATTATTAGTACGAGTTGTATCGCTCAGAGTTCCCAGATAATGTACACTATTCTAGCCGCCATTCTGGCTTCTTCAGACGCTAATAACTATGTGTTCCTTCGGCTCCACTTGTAGAGTCACATTCGATCCTCAACTCAGATGCATTCCTTTCTCTTGCGCAGGCACTCTCACGTTCACTGCGTCGATTGCGCTATCTCTACGAACTTATCAACTATATACATAATATACGGCACTCATAAACACTCGGTAGTCACCTTATATCCGGCATCACTGGCTTCAGTCGTAAACATGGCGCATTCATCGGTTTTATGGAATTTAGGCAGGAAGCAAACATCTGTGAAGCGCACCTTCGGGATGCCTATTTCGTCGCCGTAGAAACAACTCAGTGGCTGAGCAGGAGCCCCAATTTCCAGCTTCTTGGTCCTGAAGACGTCCCCGCCGAGCTGCGTAAAGGATGGTCGCGCATTATGGCTACGCAAGCTGGAGGAAGACTATGCACTAATCAACGCGCAGGCTAGCGCAGTGCGTATGCGTGCAACAACGGATTCGTAGCTAGAGGACAGGCGCATAAAAACTGCCGAAACAATTAACTATAATCCTGCTTGTTCGCATGTTTTAGCTGTACGGCAATTAGGAAGTCATTCATAGCGAACTTGTGTCCAAATACCTGACTTTCTGCACTAATCTTCAGACTTGTACTGTTCACGAGAATTGGTAGGTGTTTCAGGAAAACATTACTCAGCCATGAACTAACCCATTCTGGTTGTTTCTATCAGAGCTTACTACCAAAAACCTCGGTTTTCAAAGAAGGCTCCCACTTTCGTACCCGTCGGTGGTGTGGTCGCCACATCATTCCAAGGACATCGACATGCTTGAGTCTTTTCAGAAAAAACGCCATTAGGTTTATATATAAACGTTATGACCGCCATTTCTGACCGATATCACATAGTAGCAAGCTGCTACTGAAACTTCTGGCTCATTGACGTACTTGTGACCGTGTTGTTTTGCTACATAAAATTGCTCATGCCGAAAACTTATGTCATTGCACCTATTTTCGCTAACCTGTCTTATCGGCCCTCCAGAAGAAGTAATGGTCTTAATTTTGTTCCTTTGAATTCATGGATTGATTCTTTTAGGTATTAGTTTTTTCCAGATACAATTACAATTTGGAATGGCCTTCAGATTCTTTGCGCTAGTTATCAAGTGATGAATTCGCCGACCAATTGCCTCTTTAGGTTTATTAATTACCTGGCTCTTCCTGATACTGCTTTTTCAATACTGTTTGTTGCAACTTATTGCAAGTTATTGCAACTAAAATGTACTCTTCAATTGGCTGAAATATGTATGTGCTCACTTCTGCAATATCTTGCGATGCAAGATGGCAGTATCTGTAAATAAAATAAATAAATAGACGAAAAAGGTTTGAAAACAAAACAAAAAGGAATTTCCCACAAAGCAAGAAGCTTTCTCCCACGACCTGGAGTAAATATTACGGCACATGGCATGCTTATCTCTCCAGTATTCGTTGACCAATGTACTTGTTCTCTTATCACACTTTTCCTAGCGTCCGAAGTGGTAGCCCTGAAAATTCTGCAATTTTTATACCCCAAGAAATCGGACACCATCAACCATCGCCGACCGTAACGGCATAGCAATCCCTGAAGGAGACTGCTGGTGCGTTTAACCGTGCATTTTCTCCAGTCTTCACCACAGAACTCGATGCTACTCTACCTGCACCTTTGCTACCTGTCACGTCATCTGACGCCTCCCGTGAGCGTGACCTCAAGATGATAATTGAAAATCTCAAATACATACATACATACATGCACACATGCATACATGCATACATACATACATACATACATACATACATGCATGCATGCATACATACATACATACATACATACATACATACATGCATACATGCATACATGCATACATACATACATACATACATACATACATACATACATGCATACATACATACATACATACATACATACATACATACATACATACATACATACATACATACATGCATACATGCATACATACATACATACATACATACATGCATACATGCATACATGCATACATGCATACATGCATACATACATACATACATACATACATACATACATACATGCATGCATGCATACATACATACATACATACATACATACATACATTTTCATCATCATTTAGAGCAGATGATGTTTTGTACGAAATAAAAGCGTCTCTGCAGCCTGCGTCTCACAATCGCGATCCTCCAGCAGCATCCTCCTCGACGGGATGAAAGGGCAGGTTACTCTTTTCTACAAGCCAGGTGACAAAATCTCACTTCTGCACTACCTACCAATCTCTTACTAGCGTACCTTGCAAAATGATGGAGATTTTATCTGCACCCAAATCATGCGTTTTCTTGTCTCAGCTCATTCCACCCATTCATTGTTTCTATCCTATGCTCACTGCGGCTTTCTAGTAGGGCGTCATACAACCCAAGCAACCATTGATGAGCTTACAAGACTTCAAAATAGATTTCTTAACATAGTTGCTAAAAAAGTGTCTCATCATTCCGTTATTTACACACAAAAAATATAAAGTAATAGGCATGCAGGAACATTACAATTACAACATCTGTAAGGCGATACAAAAGGAACTTAAATAACAATAACTTCTGAAGTGGCCAAACTAAAGTCCACTGGAAATATGATACACGCCAGCATAATCGCTGCTTAGTACCTGGATCGCGCACTAACTATGGCGACCACATGTTAGGCAATGTTATTGCAAAGATGTTAAATTATCTTCTAGGCAGTGATGTAAACATAGAAAATATGACTTAAACAGATATTATAGCATGGTTTTTATAACCTTAGTGCTAATTTATAGCAGCCATTCATTAAAAGTGTGATTTATCCAATTGTATAAGAGTAATCCAATTCTGTCTTTACAACATGCGTTTCAATGCTTGAGCAATAACTATTCTATCCTGTTAAACATTGTTTTGCAATCATTGTATTGTATTGTATTGGGTTTTATGGCGCATAAGCAACTCAGGCTATCATGCGCCAAACATGTGGTGTAATTTATTTCAAAAATTGGGTATCCTCAGCTAAGTCCTTGTCCGGACAAGGACTCTGAGAAGCCCAACAAATCAAATGGAGACCTCAGCCTTTTTCTCAGGACTGAGAAAATGGGTGACGTGCATCATAAGATGCGTGAGAAAACTGGGTAAGAATTTTTAGAATTAGTAGTTCTGTGATATATTATATTTCGTTTAAGATCGCTGCGTCTTTCAAAAAACTAAAAACAGATGAAGTTCCTACAAGTGGGTTATCTCCTAAAAGTAGACTGGGATGGAAGGGAATGCGTTCCTTGTAAAATACAGTAAAATATTTTTCCTTAGCCGTTCGAGTTGTGTGCGCGAGAATAAAATGTGATTTACAGTGAGTTCATCTCCCCATTTCTCACATAAGGGTTTGTCTTGTTTTGTCAGTAGGAAGTTATGTGTTAGGTGTGTGTGTCCGATGCAATCATTCTTGATTATTGTTGTAATAATTAACCGATCTCATGTTTGATATCTTATGTTTACAATTAGCTGTCACTGCTTTGCGGTCCTTTTGAGGTAGTGGGAGCTAGTCAGGCTGCTTTTGTGCAGATTTTACTCTCGCCATCCCCCCCCCCCTTCATGTACAACATATGATAATAAAGATTCAATTCAATTCCAACAAGGCTTCCTTATAGACCTTTCATGCGGAACAACTACATTAGTGTATAACTTGTACCGTAACCTCATTTTTAAAGCTTAGATTGATGCTATTTTCCTGGATTACAATAAAGTATGGATTTGATAAGCTCCCTCACCAACGACTGCTACCGAAGCTCTCTCAGCTTAGCCTACACCTTAATACATTAAATTTGATTGCTGTAATTCTGTCTAGTCGCTCGGAGTCCATACACGTCAACAATCACACTTCTGGCTCCTTCCCTGCAACTTGTGGCGTCTCTCAATGAAGTGTCTTAGGACCTCTATACTTTCTTGTCCATAAACGACCTCCTTGTTCAATTTCGCTCTAAAATTCGTATGTTCCCTGACGATTGTGTCATTTAACGTACAAAACCTCTAATTTTAGTGCTTCACAACATGACTATAACAACGTGCAGGACTGGTGTAACGACTGGACAGTGACTCTCAGCTGCGCTAAACGCTAAGTAATGTGTTGTACTCCCCGCCAAACTTTTCCTATACTGTATGGCTTACACTTCCTCGTAAAATCTGGCCACATTAAATTAACTGGGCGTCACTGTAACCTGCGATTTGTACTAGTGAAGCACATAACAATCACCGCGACTACCAACGAAACAATAGGTTTTTTTTAAAGGTCTACCTATCTCACGCACATCACGATGGTAAGCTGCTAACCTGGTAAGATGGTAACCTGAGTACGCTTCCCTCGTCTGATTCCCTCATCAAACAAACGTTACGAATGCACTCGGAGGCCATCCAGGAGGGTCGCGCAACAAGACTTATTATTCATTTGTGCCATTCGTATCACACCTGTTCCTTGTTAAAAGCACAGTCCAGTTCAAACACGCTATCATCCCGGCGCCGCACCGATTCACTGATACCGCTTTTTTTTTTTTTCAGATTCTTTATTATAGCTCTCTTCGTCGAGCTCCCTCATCGTTGCCCACACCACTGCGCATTTTCATTCTCATGGGGCATGACCTAATCTGTCGCCTCAGTCACACTGCGACCTTCCCCGCATGTTTCCTTTGGCGAGTGCCGAGAGTCTTGGAAGAGTCTGCCCCGCTACATCGCAGAAATAACCTGCCATATAGTAATGCCTCGCCGAGTTCCTAAATAGACGTTATGATGAGTGAATTTGTATGGCCACAAATCTTGAAGTTGTACTGGCAAACCCAATCTCTCACTACCACCATCGAAGGGTCCTTAAGGAAATAAAGGAAATAACGGGAAGAGTTTATGCGCTCAGGTTATGTCAACAAATGGCAAGCATGATACTAGAGAGCACTGAATGTCTACAGCCAATACGGCCTAAAAAAGACAAGTGTGACAAGGGAGTGTTGTTCATCGCAAGAATGCGCTGCTCAAGAATCCGGCTCCAGATTCCCTTGCCGACAGGAGCTCGCGGCAAATGACAAATGACACGTGGACTTTTTTTGTTATCGCTCAGCGCGGGACGCGCCCTCATGTATCGGAAGTTCCTCGAACGTTATCGATGGTTCTGTTGTCACCGGCGCTTGTGTAATGTGATTGCATGTGCGACGAGAACTGTGTAGAACTTTCTGGAACACACGCAGGCACCAGCAATTACTCTGGAACCTTCTATGGCTCGTGCGTAGAAGCCGACGCGCTTGACCGGCCGATCAAATTTCGACGATTGCCGACCGCTACTGTTGTACTTTGGGTGTAGCCTGTTTTTGTGGGCACTAGTTCGCCCAGTGAAATGTCAGTTTTGTCATTCACAGTTTTACAGCTGTATTATTCACCGTCACTACTACGTGACAATACGAGAAGCACGTCGCCACTAGGGACATCCATTCCGTAGATTTGCTGGATGAAGTAGATATGGGGGCGTAGTGCCGACGAAGTTGCAGGAGGTTCCAGTCGACAAGCTTCCGCGGCGGTTGTGTTTAGCACCAAGCGTAGCAAGTTTGTCAGTAGCACGGAAACAGTAACCAGGCTTAGAGGCACCGGATTTAATTTCTGATCACTAATATCAAACATGCAGTTTAAGATTTTCACTAGGATTTCAATATTCAAACAGGATTCGAATTTTCTTTGGCTACGTGCTCATTGCACCTAGCTCGAGCTCTACACTACTGGGTGATTCACGAAGTTCGTTCGATGTTCTTTAACATGAAGCTTTAGGTCCGGCCCAACTCCGATGCCGCTGACAAACACATGTGAAACGAAGAAACGGTTTTTTTGGGTAACCATTAGGCTGACTTTGTTGCATTTTGTTGCATTTGAGAGAAATGGATACATTCTAATGACTGTTGCAAACGGAATTTCGATTTAAGGTCCGAGTTTTCTCAAACAAATTTTCAAAAATTGGCAAGGTTGAAAATACTAGAAGCAAATTCACAAATTCGTAACTCTGGACCGAGAACAGATATCGCAGTACTGTGGACTGCTTTCGTTAGAGCATCCAAAGTGGACAAGTTTGATACATCGATTTGCATTTTATATGAATTTGTTAAATTGTTTAAGGTTTTCCAATGTCCTTGTCACATATTACTGGTATACTTGAGAGCCATGTATAATATTTAATTGTCTTCAGTTTAGATATACTATTAGATTCAATTGACAGAATTGAAATATCCTTTTTTCATTGCTGAGTTCCAAAGTTATAAACTTCTTGCCAGCAGTCACGTGACTCTCGAAGCGTCTACTATGGCCGCCATAGCTGCGCTCTTCGGTGCTTTAGTTGCCCGTATCTGTGTTCAGCGACCGACATTGATCACGCTGTAAAAAAATTTCCAGCCTTAATTTCTTCCCTTTCTGCAATAGGTTACAAACTCTTAAAGATGACGCGCTTCAAGTCCCATTGAAAGCAATCCCACGGCTATTTGGTCACAAAGTTTACGACTATAATTTACATAATTACTTCTTTATTTATTACATGCTCGTCATTTTCAAACATATCACCCTGCGGTACCAGCATTATCAGATAATACCGTTTATTTTAACATCTTTTCTATTTCTACCTTAATTTCGAACTTACTTTGTAAAACAACCAGTATAATAAGCAACTAAGTGTGGCTTCTTCCTCTCGGCACTGCCGCACTGCCTACAAATAAGCACGTATCTCCATATTGTCAACTGTAAAAATTAACAAAGCCAACCGTCTGAACAGAATCACCAACTGTCCAACTTAAGAAGGTTCTTGTTCTTCCCTAATCTCATCCATCGACCCCCCCCCACCTTCTATAGAAATATGTCCCCATTAGGAATGCCTGTACTCCGCACTTACAAACAATTTCGGCCTGAGTTCTTTTTCTTAATACGCGCCCTGGTACATTTGAGAACCATTTTCTATTTGCACCGAAGCTGTATATAGCTATACCCCCCGGCGTTGGTCGATGCTCGTCCGCCAACAGCGTCGCGTCGACGCGATAAAATTTTCGGATCCAGTTTCTCGCCAGTGCTCTGTAGCTCTCAATATAATGTAGGTATCTTGGAAAAAAACGGCCGTGGCTTAGCTTGGTTAAGCCTGGTGATTGCGAAGCAATAGTGTGTTATTCTCGGATCAGCTGGTAGTAATTGATTAAATATACTCAGTAATGCCTGAGACGAGCGGGAGTTAGGCCGCCGTTGGTGGCTACCGCCTCGCCTCGCGACGGCGTGAGATGGGGCCCCGTTTTCGCACAGTTGGTGTGACGTCACACCGACCGTAGCGCCCCTGTTGAGAGGAGCGGGAGTTAGGCTGCCGTTGGTGGCTACCGCCTCGCCTCGCGACGGCGTGAGATGGGGCCCCGTTTTTACACAGCTGGTATGACGTCACTCTAGGTCACGTGGTGTGACGTCACGCAGCGAGGTCACGCTAAAGGTCAATGGTGCCTACCACCGCCTCGCCACGGAACGGGCTGAAGTGCGACCTAAAGTAGTATTGCTTCGCAATACAAAAAACTCAAATTGGCCGCTAGGACAGCTGTGTCATTATGTTGAGTTTCAATTACTTGTCGCGATTAGTTCACAGGGAAGTTGTAAGCCTAACCAAATGTCCGTCAGCTGCCAATACATGGACGTCTAAGCAGGGAGTATGGTTACAGAAAACGGGTGCAACTATACTATTTTATCGAAACTATCTCGAAACGAATTATATGACAATTAGCCTCTAAGAGGACTTAACAATACGCCGAGTTTCATCTACTTTTCGCAATTAAGTAGTTCGCAGTGAAGGGGTAATTTATGTGGGATTCCCGTCTTCCACGCGGAGGTACTTTCACGCGTCACTGCTTCACAAAAGAATAAGATTAAATCCCTCCACAGTCAAAAACTGTTTTCGTTGTCTATGTCGTTCAATAATAGGCTGTTTTAGCAGAACGTTTCTGACGGTCCGCTCCGCTCAGCGGGCTAGCGGAAGCGCAAGTGCGCATGCGCGACCCGTTCAGCCGTGAGCGGGCGAGCGGACGGGAGCCCCCTCTCCGCTAGAAAGCTTTCTCAGCGGAGCGCGGCGAGCGCGTCAAGCGGGTCTAGCGAAGCAAAATGGCTGCCCCCAGTGCTGCTGGCCCGTCAACGAGCTCGTTTGAATCGGGATTTGTAAAGAGTACACTTTAGGAGACACGAAGATCTTCTACTTCGGGAGGTTGTGGCCATGAACCCGTTCCAGAACCCTGCCATGTGTGCACGTTTGTTTATGCGGACCACGTTTTAGGTGTACTGAAAGAGCAAAAAACCTTGTCTTGGCTACAACACAGCGTAACGGCTTTGTTAATGTAAGGATTATACATATATATATATATATATATATATATATATATTTAAGAAATGAAAATGCAATGCATTGCGTGAAATGCCTTCAGACATTTGAGTAATTCCAAACATATTATTTTATTGCGGCAATTCTTGCAACTTGAGTATTATGTTCATAGCGGTTTTACCTTCTGCGGCAAGGTGGCGCGTCAGGCGAGCACATGCCTTTCGGACGCAGCCGGGCGCTCCGCTAAAACTGATTCTTCGTCCGCCGCTCCGCTAACTGTGCGCGGGTACGCGAGAGCGGAGCGGACCGTCAAAAACGTTCTGCTAAAACACTCTAATAATAATAATAATAATAATAATAATAATAAAAATAATAATAATAATAATACCTATATATACATTGATGGGTCGATTGAGATAAAACATAGCACAGCATAGGTGCTCTTCCTTCTTCAGAGTGGAAGAGGTGATTAATTTTTTGGTGGTGACCTCGTACTTTCTATCCCGCAACCCTAGCTGTGCGATGCCAGCGAGAGTACCCGTGTGTAAGTTAACTCACCGCTACGCTGTAGATCAGTTTTTTGTAAAATACCGGCCCCAAAACTTCGCGGACAGTCCAGTACGCCCTGGCAGCTCCTTTCTGACCGCCGCCACAGGACACGAATCCTACAGCTCGCAGCCTGCGTTCAGTGTACACAAAAAATGCCTCAATAAAAAAGAAATGCAAGCACTCTTTGTAGCTTACATTTAACCGAAACAATCATGCGGCGCCCGAGCAATAGCGATTTATAACCGCTCTTCAGATAGAATAACGGAAGCAGTGTGTCAAAACTGAGCGTAACATTAGAAATGACAACCGGGCTGCGTATACGGAGAACATATCCCCTACGCGCCAGGGGGTCAAAGCTACGCGCCTATTGGCTCTCGCCGCAGGCCCCTTCCGCTAGCATGGCGGCACCCAGGGCCGGGGCCTCCGCCGTTGCCTCCGAGATTTAGGCTTGTTTACGCTCCGACGCTGAGCTGCCGCTGCGGTGAACGCGATGCAGCAGTGGGCATCTGACGCCCATTTGGTGATACGAGCCCGCATCGCTTGCATTGTGGCGTATCCGATGTGCGTCAAGCAACTTGAAATGCTTCGAGAAACGCCTCTGCAACGTTGCGGAAGGGTTGTGTGCATGCAGGCCTTTGACAACACAGCGCCACACTGCCGGAAGCCGCATCGCTCCGTTTTCAACGGCGCTGAAAAAGAATCCATGCGGAAAGTGGACACGCGCCAGCGAAAAGGAAGAACACGGCAGCATGATCGTGGGGCCATGTGTTGATGCCACAGCGATAACGATAACACGATAAGTTTTAGTTGCAGTTCAGAGAGCATATTTCCGAGAACGTGAGTACGATCAGGTAAGACAACGCCGCGTATACGTTTCGCGGGGCGCGCACTTGTCCAAAATTTTGCGACGCCGCACCGAGTGGCGGAGTGCGGGCTACACGGAATGAGAAGCGCGCATGTAATGTGCACGTCCATAAGCCCTCAAAGCACGCTTGAAACCATAAGCACTTTCCTGCTGCCGCGCGTGCGGCTTAACTCTGAAGCCCCATTCTTCGTGGGATATGATTTTCTTATAGCCGCTATGCGTGAAGGAAAAGCGCGTGGCCAACACGTAATTGTCTCGTCTCTTATTGGTGAAACGTAGACCAAGGGGGGAAACTACTAAAACACCGAGCTCGCTGCCATTCTTCGGTTCTGAAAAAAAGAAAGGAAAACGGTAATTGTGATGGCTTCAACGCATCTGAGTAATGAGATGAAGCATTTAGTGTATTGCAGTGAAGCGAGTAGGAATTTGCGCGCGTACTAAGTGTAAGGAACATGTTATAGAAACTGGAAACCCCACTGGTACACGGTTGGGCTCTTTATTATTATCTCAGGTGTGCACCTGAGGCCGCCGTCTGCAGGTATTTTTCTTTTCGCTTGCTATACAATTTCAGAGCAGTACATGTAAGTAATGTGGAGAAGCCTTTTAAAGCACATATTCACCGTCATGGCTGCTTCTGAAACCCGCCCAGTCAAGCTTTCGGTCATTACCTCTAGGTTATTTTCATCTTCCAGTTCTAAAGCTGCATATTTGTTCGCGACCACCAGCCTGAATTCGTCTGCTTTTAGCCGTACACCGTTTCTCAGGTGAAATTGAGAGGCATCCCTAGACCCGACTAAAACTTTGTCCTGCCTAACACTTCTACATCCTGCACTATGCTGGGGTCGGCTAACAGTATGAAATCTATTTCATTTCTTGTTTCTCCATTAGCGCTTTTCGAGGCCCATTTGCTGTTGCTGCGCGCTTCCTGAAGAAGGTATTCATTATTCGGAGCCTATTCTCTTCAATGAATTATACCGACATCTCTCCCCTCGTGTTTCTAGACTCGATTCCGTAGTTACCATTTGCTTGTTTCCCCAGCCTGCTCCTTCCCCGCTTTTGCATTAAGTCGCCCATGACAAATTACTATTTAGTCCAATGTAAGCCCTCGTCATTATGAAAGAGAACACTATATTTTTGTTCGAAGCCGATTATTTTTTCTCGTGTGGACTTGTGTGAGGAAGACTTTCATGAGCAAGCTTCTTCAACAGGATACCAACATAATGGCTAGCAGGGAGTGAGCTTCTGACATGCATGTTTGGAGAAGTCGCGGTGAGAAAACAGGTGAGGCGTCACCTGTCACAGCGGCTGAAGGTGTACTTGGCCTATTTGGTCTCTAACGTCAGGAATGGAGAGAAATTGCAAAAAAGAATTCATGTGCGCCATTGCGCGCACCGCGAATGAAAGGGATATTTATTTGACAGAAGCATCCCTTTCTGTCGCAATATACACAACCGCGCACATGACTTGTTGACTTGTTTGGCCGTATGACCTGAGCTCCGTCGTTTTCGCGTTGCCGGTTATAACGACGTAGCCGCGAAGCGCATGAGCCGTTCAACAACGTGGCCCACTGTGCGCTCAAAATAGAGCGAAGCTCTAGTTACTTCTTTACGCGCGACAAATGGCAGTCTTCGTTAACTGCATTTTAAGCGTACGTTTGCTCTCATACAGAGTACGCTTAATCAGCTTGAGGCCGGATAGCGAGAGTGCAATAAGAGAACATATAACTATTAGAATGAGTAAATGATTGGGCACTGATACCGGTGGCTTAGTGTCTATAGCGTCATGCCACTGATTATTACAAAGTTTTAACATGGAGAAAGAAATTCAGCAAGGGGCGATATTCGGCAAAAACTGGCAACAGGAAACACTTCACGCCTAGTGTTAATCCCATCCGTTAGTTGACGCGAGCATAGGAAAAAAAAAGAATGTGAAATGAACTTACAGACAACGTTGTATTTTTTATTTATTCTTTCCCGCTGAAACTAAGAATGTTTTGCGTATAAATGAAATTATACTTCGCGACCTATTTTTCTTTTTCTTGCGTTACCTAGCAACAAGCTAGCGGCACGCCAGACGCGCCATATATGATGTGTCATGCGCCAGACGTGCCATCGAAGCGAGCGAGGATGTAGCCTGTTTGTTGGGCTCCCGGCGTATTCTTGCGTTTCTCCTGCACTTCGACACGGCACCACTGCACTAATGGACTACGGCAAGGTGAGAAATTTTGTTTGACAGTCTTCGACGCATTTCCGGCAAATTTAGGCTTACGGCACAAAACCGAGACTATAGTGACGCATTAGCGAAAAACAGCTCGGCTGTTCTTTCGCATTTAATTTAAGTTGACTCGTACTGAGAAATGTTGCTGACGCTTTCTGTGAACCCCAACATTATTGTAACTTATTTCGGTAGTTTTGGGGCACGCTTGCCGCATCCGACTATGTGACGCAGTTAGCGGTAGTGAAAAGCAGCTCGACCATGGTGGTAGTTTCGCATGTACTGAATCTCATTGGGACAAGTTCGTGGCGCTTTCTATGGCCCTGCAACAACGTATACCTTCTTTCGGTACTCACGCTTGTCGAAAACGCGACGAGCGATTGCCAAGAGTGATAACGCGGGAGTGTGTTGCTTGCGCCGGCAGGACGCGCGAATAATAACACCGAGGAGTTCAAAAACCATGAACTTGACAATTCTGTCTTCTGAGCGACTGAAAACAGGCTTTGCGCCCACGAATTTGTCTTGAGTGCGACTAGAAGTCATTTTGCGAGCGTGTAAGATGGTCTTGCTGAGAGCCTGTGTTGTGGCCACCTCTGTGTACTTGGCGTACCAAAGCGTCGACTGAGGCCAAGTTGTTTTGGCAACGCGCAGCCACATGTGTATTTGTGCTCGTAAAGTGCCGGAAATAATGCCCGGGAAGGGATCGATGCTTGAAAATCATCTTTCTTCATATTTTATGGGATTATTTGGGAGGAATCTATTTGCTACAAAATGTATGTAAAAGTGAGTTTATCTGTAATGCCACGCATTCACAACTTACACACCTTTCTCCTCTACACGCATTATTCCTGCAGTGTTAGGTCAATATACCAAAATAATACATGCTTATAATTTTCTTTTTTTTCAGCTGATGGCATCCAGTAGAGCTTCGTATGGCAACGACTGCTGCTTACCTGGTGCCACAACTCTGGATGAAAGCACAAAGAGCCCGAAACGAGCATTTAAATAGAGCAAAATAATCATTTCATGATTTCAGAACACTTCTTGCATTTACTTTATGAAATTGCGCATGGCACAGATTCGGTGGAGGCTTCCAAAGATCGTTCAGAATCATTTTTACTAAATACTGAAACGATTCCGCGCCAAGGTCGCGCGTGGTTCAGCAGTAGAGCGAAAAAAGAGAAGTGCCACGCCGATCAGTGGAGCTGGCGTGGCGTGTACCAGCTGGCGTTCAAAACGTGCGCGCCCAAAACGGAAAGCGGAAGGTGTTAATCCCACACGCCTGGTGCGCTACAGTCAATTCGGCTTCTGGGCTCTGTGGAAGTGTCCGCTCTTGTAGAATTTCTTTATGGTTTTAGGTTCGATTACCGGTGGTGGCGGTCCCAACGGAATGCAAGAGCATTTGAGTACCAAGCTTTCAAGACATGTTAGATAACCGCAGGAGGGTAAACTTATTCCGGAACCCTCGACTATGGCACGCCTCATATCCAACTCGTGCCTTCTCAGAACTTCAAACCCATCAATATAAGTTTCGACGTAAAAATAAATGAGCTGTCATTTGATGCTGAAGCGAAGCTGTTTGCAGGAGACACTCAGATCTCCCACGAACGATTAGCTACCAAAATATCCTTGTATCACTGATTTCAGAAACCAAGCGGCCGTTACTTTTTGTGCCAGGAAATAATAAAAAGGCAACTGGTTCACTGAAGACATTTTGTTGGGGCAAGGAAATAGCTGGGGCCGAATCTTATAATGGTTCGGAATACGAACCGTTCGTTTCGCCGCTTACTTCACTAAATGTGCCCCTCCCATGCCGGTGGTGGAAGAAGGGGGGGACGTGACCAACAGATGACAGGGTGCCACCTCTGAAGTCTACGTCATCATATGATGAGCTAATCGAGGAATTGCAGAATGTTTCTCCTTGCTAAATAAATGTAAAATATAAATTAAATATTATACGCCAAGTTCCGAAGTATAAACATGTGGTGCCGGACGTTTAAGCAATGCAGAAGTAATTATTAACGTCATTCTTTTTCATTGTCAGTCGACAGGCGGTATCGCAAGCGTAAATGAGTTGGCAGAGCGCGCAGCGTTATGTCTTCTGCTACCAGGAGCTCGAACGATGCACGCAACAGGAACGCACTGCCAGCACTTCTTAAGTATAGCGAGCGCGACAAAACCGTGAACTGGTTCTTAGGGCCACCTTTACTAGCCGACTATATCAATTTTCGTTCTTTTTTTCGCCCTTCGTCATCGGTTCGGACATGACTCGCTCGCCACCGCGCTGTCGCTATCCCTGCAATCTGCCCCACGGCGCGGCGCGTGATAGAAGCAATGGAACTTGAAATCGAACATTACGATATACGGGCCCTGCATTGCTTGCGCAAAGTAAAATTGAAGCGTGTGGTGCTGACGGTGCGCGCTGTGCCCTGAAATTGTGGAACAAAGTGGGGCACTACCGAACTAGAGACAAAAGGGCAGCAAAATAAGAGATCTCCACAATATTCCCATCCTGACTGTAGAGTTTCATCAGCCGAACAAAGGAAGCGCTGAACCAGCCTAGGTTGAACCCTTCTGATTGCTGAACGGCGATCTGCGAGCTATTCACGCTGGCGATAGCACTGGGGATTCGACCCCACCATGCAAATATCTCCTTGGCTTTGGCTTTGAAGCCGAGGTCACGGGAAAGCTGACCCAACCCTTCTACCGACCAACACTTTGACTGCGAGAGCAACTTTGTGGATAGTGTCGGCCGCAGAGATCTCGACCATTCCGATGAATGCTTCGCGTCCGACCGACCTCTGGGAGTTGCAGGCCGGTGGCGATGAACCGCAGCGCGCAAGATTCCTTCCTCTGCGTGGAATGACCACTGGTACGCTTGCACCCGAGTCTCCATTTAATAGCGTATCCTGCAAAACGTCTACTTAGAAAGCCGGCAAAGTCGGTGCAACTCATTATCCGTCACTTCTTCAAACGCGTATCGCACTTCCAGCCGTGGTTGACACCGAAAGGGCAACGCCAAGCAGGCGACGAAGGCAAGCAATAGCCTCCGAAGCAACCAACGCACGCGTGTCTCCGGAGTCGAGCGACCAGCGCGCGCGGCCAGGGTCGCAAGCCAACAGCCAAGCCACAGCAACGGAACCCAAAGCGGACTATACCTTCGCCGGTTCCTACGAGCGGCTCACTTTGAAGATGATTGACATATGCGTGACGTATTCACAAATTCCGATACCGCCCCGCTGCCTCTGACGACCTGTGACGTAACCAAAATTTTGGCCAATCAGGTGAGGCCAAACGAACGGTTCCCCAACCGAATCGTTATAAGATTCGGCCCCTAGACACCGGTTGTATGCCAAAGCAGCATATTGGTATAAAGTTTGTAAACAGGGATAAGATGCCTCAGAAAGGCATCTTCGTCAAAGGCGGCCTCGTCATCCTCGGCATGTTAGTTTTAAAGGGTTAGTGCAGTGACGTCACGTGCGGGTGTTGTCGCTGGCGGCTGGTTTTAAAGGGAGAGACACTTCAGAGGTAATCAGCGCTATCGTCCGACGTCTGTGAGCTTCGTTCCCAAGACGAGGGGACAAGAGCGAGAGAGTGGGAACGCGGGGAGAAAAGAAAAGAAGCAGAGTGCTATTCCATCGGTCAGCCCCTTTCTTGATTTTGGATTTGTAAGCAGCATATCGTAAATGTCAACAGTGAGCAGCGTCTTCAACTGCCCTTCCTATTTTGTATGCTCTAGCGTTATTTTACTGTACTGATTTTCTACTTCCTTAGGAGAGCGAATGCTGTCAAACACTTTTATATTTCGCGCGGATGAGGTCTCACAGCAGACGTTCGTACATTACCTATGCGTAGCGACGATGACGTACTGGATGCCGCTGCTTATAGAGCTTAACGAATTGAAGTATCGCTTCACAATATCGGCATCTGGTGGCACCGTGAGCAGCACAGGAACTTGGCGACCTAAGAATTTGAGTAGGTCGTACACGTTTCTGCCTTTTGTCTTGTCGTGGGCGTCAAGCGGATGGTCCCAGTCGACATTGACACCCTGCAGAAACATCGCTGCATCAGTGGAAGAGTGCCATTGCGGTTTGTTCCCGTAATAAACACCTACCGACTAAAAGTGGAAGTGCCGCGGGCTGCGACACGCTTACTACCGTTTGACTCAAATTTGATAGCGTACGTTTGCTGTGTCTCAAAGGAATGCACCCATGCCATTAGACAAGCGAGGGTATCTTGTTATAAAGTGAGTGGTAATGGTCGCAAGCGGAATAAAATATCTGGCATGCAGGTGATTTCACAGAGAGTTCCAATACGAGGCACATGAAGTTTATTCACCAGGCTTGTAACTCCGATGCCTATTTTCTAAAGGGGTGGGTTATATACTTAAGCCATTCAGAGATAAGCACTAGTTGAAACCTTGCCGCGCCTAACCAACGTCTGTTATAAAAACACGAATACACCGCACGAACTCAAGAGTCACAGAGCAGACGATATAGAATACAGCATTCAGCGGTTTCAATAGCCTTAGATTGGCTGGATGCTGACTATCACCGCTTGTGTTCGCGCTTCTTTGTCAGGGCTAAACAACGTGAAATTGGAACCTGAAAGGCAATGCTAAAGTTTCAGCCCGCTACACTAAATTTTGGTCATGGAGGCCTGGTTACCGTTTGCTAGGGCTAGGCAGTATTTTAGATGCAATGGGCACCATGAAATTTGCGTGTATCAGAATGCAACCCGCCCCTTTCCCCTGAAAATACTTTTGGGGACATCCCTGCGTACGGACAGCCTTTACAGGCAAATTTTCTCTCATAACACCATGTTTTCCCAATCACAAGCCGACATTGGTACCGAGCGCTTTGAGTTATCGCAAAACATCCATCTTAATTTCATTCTTTGCTGTTTGATGTAGTTGTATAACCGACTTTCTCTCCATCGATCGCGTCTATCCAATGCGCTGTTTTTACATCTGTGACTTAGGTCAACAGCTTGAACGCAATATCCGATAGTTAGTTTCACGACCTATCGTTATCGACACTGAGTCAGCCTCTCTCCTTTTTCTTTTCCAATGCCTTCAGTGGAATAAGCAAAAAAGCAGTATATTAAACATATGGTGCTGTCACCAAATGTGGAACCGTTTCTGATGATATATCTTCTTACAATTTCTAGCGAAGGGCTTAGCATGATTGTTGATAGTCGACATGCAATCTTAGATGGCACGTTATCTGCTGTTCCTCGGACTACCATCTTCTTTTTTTCTGGCATGTTGCAATACCATCGCCGCTGTTGCACGCACATAGGCACATTGTGAACAATGATCCAAACCTTCTCTGCAGTTCTCACAAGAGTGACTTGTTGGATGGGTGTACGTACATGGCATTAGGTAACGCCATGCATGCAGAAACAGATGATCTGTTTCTGCAGACACGCAGAAACAAATAAAGTGAGAGAAATGATGCTGTCGTTATTAATTTAGGCCAGTTTCTGCTCCTTCAAAAAATTGAGTGTAAGGCAGCGTGTTTTGTTTATGAACTTGTGAGCATTATCAGGGGCGCCGCATTGGCAAGCTTCTGTTCAATTTCTGGACTAGCCCTCCACGATCGGTCAAAGTTTTCGTAACGCCTATTTGTCCCGCGACGTCACAAAAACTGCGACAACTTTTCATGTTATATGGCGCGTACACGCTGATTATGCAACATTAAGCCAAAGCAAAGAAGGTTAACTATTTTCAATTCTACGCCTTTTTCGTCATTAACCATCTGCTACTGATAATTTTTTTTTCCGGCTGCGCTAAATTCGCCTGTCTCGTGCGACGCCACAAATCCGCCAAAACACACCCCGTCAAAGTGACGTGTACGCAGTACAGATGCATTAATATGACGGAAAAGGACATGTTTTGGATGGTGAATGGCCGGAGACTGCCCTAGTCCCGAAATATAAGATGGCTGCGCGCCGATTGTTCTGGCATGGGCTTCTCAGAGTTGCCGCCGGGAATAGTTTCCTTTGCGCTTAAAGGGCCCCTCACCAGGTCTGGCCATTTTGAGCTGACAAGCGCAGGGCATACAATGCACTATAACGAACGTGTCTGCAAGTTATTGCATCACTACGCGCCGCAGAAAGATCTGAAATTTCAAAACGGATGCCGTTTTTCCTTCTCCTCGCGGCCGCCGTGCTCCAAGCCGGAGGATGACGCACACGTGCTAGTGCGCCTACGTACACGTGTTTGCACTGTGACGTCGCTCGTGCTGACACGTGACTTCGAGAATTATTCAAGGCAACATCTGTTATTTGTGTAATATGTTGCTCGAATAGACGAATTAAAGCGTGGAGGAATAATAAAACGAAAACCGGATGTCTGCATGTTTGTTTTACTTCGCACCGCAGCAAGAGAGGTGTACTTTCGTTTCGTCTGCTTGTTCCCACATCGTGCGGTCGCGCGCACAGGCACCGAAACTATGTCGTTTTCTACCGTGTTCCAGCTCAGGATCATGTTCTGTGATCCGCTTGCGTCTGCCTCAGCAGTCGTGTAGCACTGACTCATACCGCTAACCAGGTATCCTCGTGCACAGCGTGCAAAATTGTGAGCTGCGCGAAACGACATAATCACAACAGCTAACGCGCGACGCCATCACCAGATGCGAGGAGAAAAAAAAATGAAGGCGGGGCGTGTGACGCATTCGTCACGCGATCCAAGAGTTCCGGTATGGGAGAACGCAGGGAAGACATTTTTCTTGGGGAGCCTAGACGGGGCGCGTGGAGAGAGTGTCTCGCTTGTCAGTAGAGCTCGCATACTGAAATCATGGGATCGTGGCACTGAAATATTTCTATCTCGGCTATTTATGAACCGACTTGAAAACGTTTTGCGGCAGAACACTCCCTAGAGGACAAGTTAACAACTTCCAGCGTATGACCAAAATTTGCTATGGGGCCTTGTGAGGGGCCCTTTAAGAAGGACTTGTGCGTCGAAATATAACGTTGTCCAGCCCTTTTAAGCGCATTTTCGACATCGCTCTAGTTGCCAACTCTCCTTCGCTGAGGACCCGTTCTAGCAGCATTTTTAACCTTCTGTTGCACGCTGCAGAGGTTTTCGGCCAGCCACTGCAACCAAGGGGAAGCGGACCAATCGCAGACACCAACACCTGCCTGCTCATCCAATTGCCTACTTTGACTGTGCTAGCCCGGATCCACCAAAACCCTCTACTCTTCTACATGCTGCTCGCCGCGTGTCAGCCAATTAAATAAGAAAAACCTGTCATGGTGGGCAATGCTCTTCGCTTTCCAAGAAAGCAAAATCCTAATCAAAGAAAGAGTTTCCTTGGCTGTTTGTCGGCGGTAACGTAAATTTGACGACAGAAGATTGGAATGCAATTGTAATAGTTTTACGCTTCACCGCCCCTGGACTCTGGCCTTCCTGTTCTGTATTTTGAATAAGTGCAAACCTATTCAGTGCATAATCAGAAGGTTCACATGGGACGATTACGAAACTATGCTTGTGAAGAATAATGAACAAATAGTGCGTTGACCCATTTGATAAGTGGTGAGCAGATGACTACCTCGTACTGATGATCTGAAGGTAGCATGAAAAATTTGTTGTTTTTGCACTGTACCTTGATTGATTTCTGGCAAAATTTTTGAGCGATCACTATCGGCGATGCGATCACTATAGAGGACGCGATCACTACTAGGGACACGATCACTATCGGGGATACAATCACTATAGCGGAGGCGATCACTTTCGCAAAATTTCGCGTGATACGGCATCCAGCACATCGCCGTTGCGGGCGACAGCGTAATTGACACAGTGCCTAAACGGCTTGCATGGCGGTGTGCGGGGAGCGCTGTCGTCCGCAGACACCGACGCATGCGGTGCGTAAAGTCACGAAATCTTTCGAAAGCGATCGTATCGTCCAAAGTGATAAGTCGAAAATATTGGACCTGATAAATGTCTTAAAAGACCAACACAAAGTGTAACGAAACCGCTGTAGAGTGCCTTATGAGCACAAGGGTTACGATTTACTAAAAATTGAGAGAAAGATCTAATGGGCAGGACTTGAGGAATTTCTCAGCCAGCTATTGTGCACGTACAGATGTTATTGCAGTGACCCTTTGATAAATTAACTGATGTATCGCAGTATCTAAACATACAAATGGGGTGTATCGTAACGGATACAGTTATTCGTCTAGTATCTTGTATCCGAATCTCAAATGTCGCATCCAAACTTCCAAATGTCGCATCGTGACTATTTTTCGCGGAATGCATTGTTATCGCGACTATCTATTTACGGCGGAATGTATTCTTTTCCTGAAAGTGACATCTTTCTAAAAATGTTATGATCCACTCCTCTTTATCTCTGCACCTTATCCGATATCGGTTCCAACTGCTCCGACAGTCTTGTAGGCAGTTTTTGTAGACAGTAGCATACGAAAAGGCCGATATACCGGTAGTTAACACCAGTGCTGGGTAAATACACTTTGTAGTTATATCATGATACAGATACATTATACCGACGCGATAACTACAGAGTATATTTACCCAGCACTGGTGTTAACTACCGGTACATCGGCCTTTCCGTACGCTACTGTCTACAAAAATGAAAGGAAAGAGCTGTGAAGGCGTCAAATTAGCCATTGTATACGTCAAAGTAAAAAAAAGCGGCCTATCATTAGACAGACTGTCGGAGCAGTTGGAACCGATATCGGATAAGGTGCAGAGATAAAGAGGAGTGGATCAGAATATTTTATGCGAAGCATATTAACGTAGGTTTCGGGCCTTCGCGCGACGCCCGGCGGTGGCCACCATTGACCTTCAAGTGACCTTCAAGTAGGTCACGTGACATGACGTCACGTGATGACGTCACACCGGCTGCAGATGGGGCCTCATATCGCGCCGTCGGTCGCCTCCCGGCGGTGGCCACCATTGACCTTCACGTGACCTTCAAGTAGGTCACGTGACATGACGTCACGTGATGACGTCACACCGGCTGCAGATGGGGCCTCATATCGCGCCGTCGGTCGCCTCCCGGCGGTGGCCACCATTGACCCTGAAGTGAGATCACATGATGTGACGTCACGTGATGACGTCACACCGGCTGCAGATGGGGCCTCATATCGCGCCGTCGGACGTCGCCCGGCGGAGGCCTCCACGCTTCGGTTCGCGCCGTCGCGCGCGACGCGGCGGTGGCGCCACCATCGCTGCATCACGTGATATGTGACGTCACGCCAGGGATGAAGCGGCGCGCGCCCGCCGTCGCGTCAGTCTCTGTGCCCGCAACCGCGCCAGCGTCTTTGCGCCGGGCGTGTATGCGGTCAAGATGCCTCCAAACGCTAAGGATACGCTAAGGTTAATCCCAGTGGATGCGAAGCATCCACTGGGCTTAACCTTGATAAGCCTCCAATTTTTTAGAAAGATGTCACTTTCAGGAAAAAAATACATTCCGTCGTAAATAGATAGTCGCGATAACAATGCATTCCGCGAAAAATAGTCACGATGCGACATTTGGAAGTTAAAGCGTCGCAAAAAATTGAAACTGTCTTTACATATTCTACCCTTCACGGGATTTTGTAGGACGCTGGGATGCTAGCGTAACTTGCAGTAACCAAAAGTTAACTAGGTATTTTATATAAGAGAAATATTAGTTATTTCACTGAGAAAAATAAAACAGTGACTTATTACGAGGCTTTCGAATTCGAGTATAACAAAAGCACAGAGGTAATTAATAGGTCCCTGTCAACAAGAATTCACGACACCGAAATTGTAGCCAAGCGAAGGGCATCGACAGAGCGAGATTGTGACCACATGCTTCTTTAATGGCTGACGTTCGCAATGGGGTTGCCTCCGTTAGGCTGCTGAAATTTGACAGCTTTAGAATAGCGTTTGTCACCTTACGTACGTTAAACACCATCACCTTTGCGGGGCGTTACGTTGCACGTCCTTTCAAGACCTTTTGTTTAGCGTACGGGAATGCAAACGTAAGGAAGACGTTATAAAACGGCGCCATCTGGTCCCTCGTGCCAAACGTATCTAAGCCAAGACAATCCATTACCAACCATCCTGTTGTTGCTATGCCGACGCGCCTTGTTAGGCCTACGGGGGCCGAAATCGCCGGACGATCTCAGGAATTGGACGCGCTATGCGCTCATAACCAACGTTTCAGGTGAGTTTAGAGAAATCGAAAGCTAATTTCAGTAATTACTGGCGACCAACGCGAGTCAGAGCGCAGTCATCACAAGAATTCACGCCGAAGTGGGAGCCATGGGCGCCGCCATGTTCGACAACGCTATTTCTTAGTTTACGTAAACATTTGAACGTTAAACTCACCAAATAACTTACGTTATCATAGCTCACTTAAACCTCAGAAGCCCAATAACGTTCAGAGCATGCTCAGTGATCACAACGCTATTTCTGTACGCACGTAATGCGTTTACGTTTCGTAGCAAATGTTAAACTAATGCGGTCTATTAGGTTCGCAATAGTCATGGAGATGAAACAACAGTTGAAGCAGTTCTGCTGAACCTTGTCAGGCGCACCACCATAGGTTGAATCACAGAAACACTCGTATGCGTTTCTCCGAGGGAAAGCTTCATATTCCAAGAAATATATATATATTGCTCCATGGATAACCATGTAATTTTTCTTGAGATATCAAGCTTTCCCTCGGAGAAATGCATACGAGTGTTAGTTTCTGTGATTGACCTATGGTGGTGCGATTGACAAGGTTCCATTTCATAAACCTTTCTTGAACTTGCGCGTTCCAGCAGAACTTTTTCAACCGTTATTTCATCTCTATGACTATATATATATATATATATATATAGTATACGCAATGGCAAGGAATTAGATGGTCTCACTGAGCTAGAAATGATATCGCTTTCCCTGTTTTAGTTTCATTTTAAATTTAGTTCGTCATGCAAATAAGTTATATGCTTATTACTCGTCATAACTTTATTCCCTTATTCTTTGCTTTTTCTGATCGTGTTCCTTCATACTCGCGCACTTACTTTTGCTGATTCGACGGCGAGGATAGCCAAGATAAATTTAATAGCGCAGCAAGCACTGTACCTGGAGCTGAATGTCGGAAAATTTTGTCCTAAATGTACAGGAAACGTTATCTATAATTAGAGAAAGCCGCTGCCGATGGACGGTGTGCCCGGTAGAACAAGGTGAGACTGGTGCGTAAGTGGCATTTAAATTTGAGCGGTTTGCTCAAACTTCAAATAGGACTTTTATAACACAAGTGTGAGCAAAAGCTTCACAGTCGCACGCCTTGCCAATATTCATATAGCGATAACTGCTTTGGTAACTCGCTGCGGTTAATGAGTCACGCATTACACCTAGTAAAAATCTATTGCAACTCCCCAATTCCCTAAAATGCACCCTTCCAGTACGGTTGCTTTAAGGAATACGTACTGTGTACTTGTGCTGCACGGTGACTAGTTCGACCAATTGATTGCTGATATCTCGTGGATTTGTGGAGGACCGACCCAAAGCTGGGCTGTCGGCGCGACTTCCACCGACCGTGACGTAGACATTCGTAGGTGCACCATGGTGGTAAGTGTCCGTCAAAGGAAAGGGCACGTCGGGTGTGCCGTTGACTAAGATGCGTCTCTTCGGCCTAACATTGTTATTGGCGTCCACATAGTAGGAGTACACAATAATGTCGGAGCAGTAGTCAAACGGGAAGTTATCCCATGAATCGATCCAGTAACTGGGTAACTTCCTGCAAGGCAATGCAGCAGACGCAGTATTGCGGTGAATCCCAGAGTCATTTTAAGAAGAGTAATTCGAATATAAAAAAAAATTATGCGAAGCATTTTCTTTATCTGAAATTAATAAAGCTGTCGACGTAGATGAATTTCCGGTAGGTCTGTTTGTAGCACCACTGACTTGCTATTACTTCCATTCGCGTATGTGGTAACCATGCTTTTTCAATCGGAATAGTTTGCTGATTACATAAAATCGTAAGAGCCGGTATCGTTGCAAGGCGGATGCAAAATCTGGCAAATTATTCTACGTAAGTTTTACAGCGACAGCTGTATATCACTAACCTTCCGTAGTATTTTTTGGCGTCCGGCAACAGAAACAGCCTTAGCGATAATTAACAAAACCCTGTGGCTACAGTGCGGTGGAGGAGATTTCAAAATTCGGAACAGATTAGAGCGCTCGGCGTGAACAATAGCGTGACGTCAAGGTTATCACAGTGTATAAGCAGGAGCGGTATCAGCGCTAAAAACAGCTGCGTTATCGATGGGGTGGACATGTATAGTTCGTACACCTGAAGAACATCATGCGTACGAGGAGCACCGGAGGGAACAGCAACGAGAATGTAAACGGCACCGGCGCTAAACGACCAACGATGAAGAATGTTCCCGCGACGCTGAGCGACAACCACAATCGCGAGCCCGGGCACCTCCGAAACAGCAACGACGCCAGACTCGCAACACAAAAAATGACAACCATTCCACTCTGTGAAGATGAAATGGCAGCGCAAGCACTCTGCTTTTCGTTTGAGAGCTTTGACTGTCGTCAGGATTAGCTGTCATTCCATCTTCACAGACTGAAATGGCTGTCATTTTTTTCTTTAGTACCGTTCTTCGGGAGCACAAGAAACTTCAAAAATCAAAAACGGCCGTTAGTAAGGCCTAAAACATGCCTAATACATACAATACCATGCAATATATATATATATATATATATATATATACCTGTAGAATAAATTCCATGAGTTTCTAGTTTGTATGTGTTAGGTTTATTGCAGGCCATACAGCCGTTTCTTTTTTTTTTTTTGCAATTCAAAAGCGAAACCGGCATTAACGACGTCACAAGGAGGTGATATCTCAGATAAAGAAGAGAAAGATAGCAAATATATATATATATATATATATTCATTTAATGAAAAGCCAACAAACATTGACACCAAGGACAACATAGGGGAACTTACTTGTGCTTAATAAATGGAATGAAGAAACGATAAATTAATGGAAATTACACCCACAACCTTCGCATCCTTCGCACAACCTTGGCGGCGGACGTTCTGGTCTGTGAGCGGAGGCGCTGGCTAACACTCCCAGGGTTCTACAAGTACACATAAATACACAAGAAAGTGGATGGGGAAACAGCTCCGCGGTAGCTCAATTGGTAGTGCATCACACGCGAAATGCGAAGGTTGTGGGTTCGGTTCCCACCTGCGGCAAGTTGTTTTTTTTATCCACTTTAATTTCCATTAATTTATCGTTTCTTCATTCCATTTATTAAGTACAAGTAATTTCCCCTATGTTGTCCTTGGCGTCAGTGTTTGTTGGCTTTTCATGATATGACTAATAAAAATCGGGCCCCTCGGTTAACACCCTTTCCTCTCGTTTATATATATATATATATATATGTGTGTGTGTGTGTGTGTGTGTGTGTGTGTATTGCAAGAGGTAAGCGCTTCAGTGCAGTGCGCCCTCGCATCTCTTAAAGGTACCGCATCCACGAATGACGATATAGAGAGCATTGAGCGACTCAGTCTATTTCCTTGGCGGTATGTCTATGGTGACGGGTTCTGCAATCGCACGCAGTAGCGGCCACTTCACATATTTGCAAAGAGCTTCGTGGTCGTCCAAGTGAATTTCGTAGACAACAACATATCGACGGTATGGCTATCTGCTGTGTGCGTTCGTGATCCGCCATTTCAGCAGAGTTGTGCACCATCTCTTGTAAGTATTTGCTCTGTATATAGACTCCTCCAGTAACATCTTTGGTGTAGGAGCGGGGTAGGAGTCCCCCGTAACAATATAAATCATCATCATCATCCACTGCAGGACAATGGCCTCTACCTGCCGACTCCAATTACCCCTGTCTTGCTCTAGCCGATTCCAACTCGCACCTGGAAATTTCTTAATATCACCACCCCACCTAGTTTTCTGGCATCTTTCTCTGCGCTTCCCTTCCCTTGGCACCCATTCTGTAATTCTGATTGCCCACCGGTTATCTGCCCTACACATTACGTGGCTTGCCCAGCTCCATTTTATTTCTCTTAATGTCAGCTAGAATATCGGCTATCCGCGTTGGCTCTCAGATCCGCACCGCTCTCTCTCTGTCTCTCAACGTTACGCCTAACTTTTTTCGTTCCGTCACTCTTTGCACTGTCCTTAAAGGGACACTAAATGTTGCTATTAACTCCACGTGGACTGTTGAAATACCATCCCAGAGACCTCGAAACGCTTGTTTCGTGCGAAGAAGATACTTATTTTAAGAGAAAATGCGTTCTGAAGCGTCCACGTACCTCTAGTGCAATTTAAATCGCCCGCCCTCCGATCGAGAAGTGGTGACGTCATGGTCTAATAGAAACGTTGCTCCGTCGGTGAGTAAAACGGCGCCCGCAGACGGCGCTACGGCTTTTCTGCGCAAAACGCCAACGCGCGGCCAGAAACAGAGCCAACACAGAGCCGACAGCAGCGCGAAAGCGGAACTGTGGTGTCTAGCGGAAGAGAAAGCGCACGACAATAAGCTGGTTCTTTATTTTATGACGCCAACTTCGACGCTCGTTGCAATGAACGACCCTGACAACGACACATTGGCTCGCGATGCTGGGCTCGACTTCAGCGATTTAAGCACTGATGAACGTGACCTGCTGCTGAGGGCTCGCTCTGCCGGCATTGTTGCGTACTACTACGACGGCGGCCTGCTTTGAAAGGCACTCCATACGACTTCAGTAAGTCGGCGTTGAACTCGTAATCCTCTGGACGAAAGTGCAGCGAGCACACTATGCGATTTTTCGGCTCTTTCCCAACGCGCTGTGAAAGAGGTATGGCACTCAACCACTTCGAACGGAGAGCTTCATTCGTTGGCACACAGTGATAAGTAACGTTGGATTCGCCGCTGCAACTGCCCTTGGCCAAGTTCCGCGGACCGTTCGCGCATCCCACGACATCACATGGACGTGGCATTTTCGCTGCTTGTTCTAAATGCAAGTTTCGCGAGCCAGCAGGACCAGCGCAGCATGACGCGATAACGAAACAACTGAAACTCAAAGCGGGCGCGGCGCAAAGGCCAGTGCGCAGAGTCGAGCGAAAACGAAACCTTTCGATCACCAATACTAACTCAAGGGTAACGCCAAAATGTTATTTTTTCTTAGTATCGAATAGAAGTAGACAAGCAGCATTTTCTTCCGTCTTATAATCTAATGAAATGATCTTTTTAATACGAGTGGTTGAGTACTAGTGACATAAATTATGATGAGGAGTGCCTTCGTCATCGTGCTAGTACCGGAATGTCGCTGGGGAGTCTCAAATCGTTTCATGCATTTACCTCAAGTTCTCGGTTACTAAAGCTCTGTTCGCGATTATATTGACACCTTAGACGTTCTAGAGCATTGCTTTATCACTTTAGCTTGACTTCATAGTAACCTTTAGTGTCCCTTTAACTTAGTGTTGAGCGTATATGTTAACCTCGTAGTTTCTGCCCCGTATGTTAGCTCAGGTAGAATGCATTGATTGAACACTTCTTTTCAACGACATTGGTAAGCTCCAGGTCAGGATTTGGCAATACCTGCCGCATGCACACGAGCCCATTTTTATTCTTCTGTAAATTTTCTTCTCATGATCAGGGTCCCTTGTGAGAAATTGACCTGTATAAGCGTACTCTTGCACAAGCTCTAGAGGCTGACTGGCGATCCTGAATCCTTGTTCCTTTTCCAGGCTATTGATCATTAACTTTGTGTTCTGCACGTTATTCTTGAACCCCGCTCTTGCACTTTCTTGATTAAGGTCCTCAATCATTTGTTGTAATTCGTCCCCAGTATTGCACAACTGGAAAATGTGCAAACTGAAGGTTGCTGAGATATTCACCGTTGATGCTCACTCCTAAGCCATCCCAGTCTAACAGCTTGAATACTTCTTCTAAGCATGCAGTGAATAGCATTCGAGGGATTGGCTCTCCTTGTCTGACCCCTTTCTCGATAGGTAAAGCGTTCTGCTTTTGTTGTGGAGAACTAAGGTAGCTGTGGAACCTTAGTAAATATTTCCGAGGACATTGACGCATACCTCGCGTATTCGGGATTAGGCAATGCCATTATGACTGCTCGTATCTCTACGGAATCAAATGCATTTTCATATATATATATATATATATATATATATATATATATATATATATATAGGTATGTATATATAGGCAGGCCCACGCTAAGCTCGGAACGGAGCAGTGCACACACCAAAATATATTGCGTTAAATTCATGTTAACGCTTCTGTGCTGTAAGCGAACCCTGAACGTCTATACAGAACACAGATTCAGAAACACTGACATAGCCGTCTCGTAACTGAAAACAGCTTGGACATGTCGTATCGACGAATGACACGCTGTTGTCATACGTACAAGATATCGTACACGCAGAACACCCGGCGCACCGACACAATATCCTTAGATGGAGTTGTCTTTTGCGAGGGCAGCGCTTTCAGGTTCACATCTTCAATCTTACTGTAGTCCGGTGGTTCACAAGAGTCGTTCGCGACTTCTAAGGACCCCCCTGCCACCTTAAAGAAAGAGAATTTAGGTTATTGCAAATGCAGCTGTCACAAGTCTTTGTACACTAAAGAAGACGAGTGCCGACGCTACAGTAAACGTATGAATAACTCATAGCGTGCCTCCTCGGCAAGATTTGGTTTCCTGCGACAAAACGTGCACGACGATTCCGGGTATCAGATTGAAATGCATGTTCGCCTGCTGCTTTCTGCATTAAAGAAAAACGTGGAATTCAAGAATAATTGATTTTGCTTAAATTTTTCAGCTATACCGTGGGCTATAGTACCATCTTCTTGCTACAAATGTTGCGTGTAAGAAAGGATAGTCTCGTGAAGTTGGCGGAAATTGAGGGCAATGTAATTTATCTTCCCGAGCATCCGGCTCAGTTTCCTTACATGGAACAGTCTGTTGTTCTGGCATTATCTGCCAATTTGCATGCTTTTCAGCAACAGTAAGATATCTATGCGAAAGAGCTATAAGACGTCAGGCACCAAGTGGTAATAAAATTTAGAAACAGGGCGCATTTGCACTTTCTCATTTGGAGTTGGATATCGTGAATCTCAAGAGGCTGAGCAGGCAACCAAACCTGGAAATACAAGGCGTGGCTGGATTCTGAAAACCGCGATTTGACTATGAGGCACGCCGTAGTGGAGGACCACGGATTAATTTTGACCACCAGGTGATCATTATTGTGCCCGCAATGCACGCGACACGGGTGTTTTTGCATTACCGCCCCCCCCCCCCCCCCCCTCCATCGAAATGAGGCCGCCGCGGCCGAAATTTGATCCCGTGACCAGATGCTTAGCATTGCAACACCGTAGCCACTAATAAGTCACCACAGCTGGTATGGTGTGGCTAATGACGAAGGGGAAAGTCTGCTGAGCAAGGTAAGCGTATTTACCCAGAGACTAGAGGTTGTGCTATTGAGAAAACGAGATGTCGCCCTTAATAGTTACCTAGAAAGCTCGTGAAACAGCGAGAAATCAGCGTAGGTTTTGTACGTTAGGAATGAGGTGATGCTTAGCTTGCTAAGAAGCTAAACATAAAATGCAAACAGCAGAATGTCTACGTGGCTGAAAACATGACTCACCGCCCAAGGAAGCTTCTCTTTTCCTCGGCAAATAATTGTTTCTTTATTTTGCGAATCCAGATGCGTACCCTGCTGCGTAAAAATGGCGGTCATCCCGCTCTTGCCAAATGTTCGAACGACATTTCTGCCGTAGCTCACTGGTATGTCAGCCATTCTTAAGCTCAATAGAATCATACTGCACCTAGGTCATAAAACAGGCACTATTTTTACATGTTTCGCCTACATAAAAAGAGGACTAAGTTGCGTGCATCAAAATCGGCCATTGGCGAATAATAAAAACTGAGTCTGAAACTGTTTTCAGGAATAAATCACCTGTGCGATATCGTTATGTTCACATAAGCGGGTACACTGATGCTAGAGTATCTTTCTTTATCTACCCCAAAAGAGAACTTTTCATTTGAAAAGATAGTCACGACATGGAGGAGGTGTATCCTTGTTGGTAAATGAGTTTATATTATGTAGTCTGTAAGTAAATTTCTCGGCTGTGACTGAAGACTTAAGTGTTGCATGCTGAAATCAAGGATGCGATGTTTATTGCTTGTTAAAGAGCACCTGACTGTAGCTTTAATATTTGCTTTACATTCGTGTATATTGTGGTGCCTTTGGCAAGTTACGATCGAAAATGTGCGATTATCGATGATACGAGTATCGATATGTTTTATGAAAATGCGAAGACGCGTGAGTTTTTAAATACAGTTTCTGCGAACGGCTGTATATCTTCCGCTTAATTACTCACTAAGATTACAGCTGCCAGTGAAATGTCACTCACTCTATTTTTGACGAATTGAGATCCTCCCAATATCAGCAGCTACGTTCTGACGCATTTTAGAGTTAAACACATGCCAGTTTTCACGTATGTTTAAGCGATGATATTGCGCCATATACATAAAGAAAGCTGTCGCGTTTGATCAAAATATTACGGAAGATATTTTGCAGGTATTTCATGCTGAGTTAGATAAAAACTGGGAGAACATGCTTCGGGAGAATAACGCTGCAGCAGCTTACAGTATATTCACCACAAAAATCGTTTATGTATATTCAAAACGGTGTTTACATAAACATATGTATAAAAACTGTGAAGAGCATTCGCTAACGAGGTGCATATTTAGAAAATAGGAAGCCGTGACAAGATATATGGTAAATTTCCTAAATACAAGAACTGTAAAGATCTGAAGGCTTTTAAGAAATAGAGAGGCAACTTGACCAACGAATTACGAAAAGCAAGAGATGCTTATCATTTTATGACATTACCTTCCTGCTCTCATACCGAAAAGCTATATAATAATTTGAAGTGAATTCTGTAATCGGGCTACCAAGTAACACTTAGCCGACCGAAAGAAGTGCTTACAGAAAACGTGAGTTATAATGGCAGGAGTTGATAGAAGTGTCTAATGTATATTTCGAGCACAAAGATACTGATATTGCCACCGCTAAACTTCCGAATCTTAACTTTTCCACAAAGTCAGAACACACTTTGTTCCGCCTATAGATGATTAAGTGCGGGCTGTGTCGAGTATTAAAAATTCTTCATGTCGTGACTCAAGCGGGATAGAAATGACACCTGATAAATTTGTCTTGCACGAGATTGCTGAGCTCCTGGAGCGCATAATTCAACTTGTACATTTCAACCGGTGTTTTTAGAAAAGGTAACAACTGCAGGTGCAATGGTACTATGTAAAAGCAAACAAGCTAGATATGAATAATTACGGGGCAATATTTGTCCTGCAAGAATATTTTCCAATGGCTTAGAGAAAATATTTCTAAATCGTGTGAACACCTTATGTAACAAACACAAATTGCCTAAGAAACACTCCGCATGGTCATCGAAAACAAAAGTGCGCGTAGTTGGACCTGTCGAATCAAAAAGAATACATTTTGTGGGAACCATTTCACGTGGGAACTATCCTTCCGTGAGTGATCTCTTGTAATGTGGCGGTGACATTGTAAGGAAGAAGAATTTGCAAGATAATGCCCGAATGGCTAGCTGGGGTTTGGACCCGGGACTGTCCCACAATTATTAATAGCACCGAAAACAAGCTCCTCAGTTATGGTCTATTGGTGGGATTTATCAAAGTAATAAATTATATTGACTACAGCATACACTTTCACAAGCTTAACCGGTTGGAAGATAGTAGACTCCTTGAAT
The DNA here is from genome assembly GCF_023375885.2 of Dermacentor andersoni. NCBI lineage: Eukaryota > Metazoa > Arthropoda > Arachnida > Ixodida > Ixodidae > Dermacentor > Dermacentor andersoni. The sequence goes on from NC_092819.1 coordinate 139,887,864, forward strand.
TTACAAAACCACACATTCAAGATAGACGGCCGCTTGTTAGGCAAACCATTTCAGGTTCTAAGAAAGGCATACTTTCTATAATATCACAAGGCAGCATTGTGGGCCCCTTAGCTTTAATATTTATGATAAGGAAGTCATGAATATTTACTCGAATGCAAAATTTGCATTCTACGCAGACGGCACCAGCATATTTCTGACATCACATTCTTTCAGTGAGCTCATTACCACGTCAAACGAAGTGCTTCTCAATCTTAGTGCCTGGTCGAACCAAAACTGCTGATGTGCGAATTCAGCCTAAAGTAAAACTATATTTTTCGTCTGAAAGGCAAAACCGTTCCATCACAAAATAGCATGACCCATAAAAATAACGCACCGATTGAGCTTGTAGACAGTATCAAAATCCTAGGCGTACATTTTTCTATGGCACTACGACGAAGTGATCACGTGAACCTTGTAATCTAAAAGCTAAGTTCCTAAACTAGTGTGCTAAATGGTAACCTTTACGTTTTGGCTCCTTCAGTAAAAGTGCTACTATATAACACATTATTTGCCCCTCGTGTTACTTGTGTCATTCCAATTGGGCGCTACAACTAACCCCAATTTGCGCATATTGTTTTTACTGCAGATAATGATACTATCTGCGATCACTAACATGTCGTACTATGCAACCGCCTCGTCTTAGTATTTATTTAAACCTATTTGAAAAATTTCAGATTAGAAGAGTGGGAGAAATTCATAGTACCCGAGTTCTACAAAAGGTTTAATACAATAATAAGAAAAACATCTGCCTCTCACTGAACTAGCATACTTAAAGAACGCGTCCCCTACCCCTTTACGCCTCACAGGAAACTTAAGAACACAGTAGTGCGTATCGTTTTAGAAGAATCGATAGCTCACAAATGTTAAAAAATTATTTAGCAAGCCTATTAAATTCCTACGAGTCGCCATTTCATATATGCAAGCTTAGGCCTGCGTAATTTGCGAATCATGTCAGCAAAACTTACATGCCTAATTAGAATTGGCATTTACCAATAGCTAATGCGCATCAGTTTAGCTTGCTGCTTTTGTAGATTCATGAGCACATTTTGCTTGTCTCACAAACCAAGCGCTTTCGCTCCAATATGTTTTTTGTCCAGTGTTGATCTCTGTAATATGTGAACTTACGTGAAACACTTAAACTTTACAGCTATACTTTTTGTTCCCATATTCTGGAGTATGTTATCTTGTGTTTATCTTGTCTGTTACAAACTTATTTCCTATATTTTTCTAGTAACCGCGTGGCAGCTACGCACTGCCAAGGCTTGGAACTATAGTACGCAGGGTGTTTATCAAGATGAATATGCAGATTTTTTTTCCTGCCTCGTACAACCTCTTGGAAATGAAAGGAAACATGAAACTGCAAATGGCCGACAGACTTTTAAGAATGCAAGGCGGTCTTGTCAGCATGTGCCTTCATTCGTTTTGAAATTTTCACTGTCGGCCGCCTCAGACATTTAAAGCAGAAGGAAAAGTACACAGGGTACCCTAAGAGCTGTAGCGGTCAATAACATAATTTTGGTATTTACGCACAAAACTGCGCAAATCAGTTCTCATCTAGAAGCGGCTAATCTGAATAATATGGTAACAATAAAGCCCCCGTGGTTTCTAATGGCCTATATTTTTCAATTTTATTATATTTAAGAATAGATCTGGGATATAAGAACAAGCCCGGAATCGAAACAAAATAACAGTGATTGTTTGGAACTTGTGCTTGTCTGTTCTGAGCAGAGCATCAATTAAAGAGATTAACTTGGCCGAAGAAAGAGAGCCTTAGCTTGGAGCGTTATGTTTGGACAATACGATTTCTCATCGCCAGGGTACTTTTTCTCTGCTGTACCTAAAGTTCATGCGTAGTGTTATATAGTGACCGCGGCGTTTTGATTACTAATGAAGTCAACATATTAGCATCTTCTCTAAATCGACCCATTTTGGGCAGTAACGATTATGCGCGTAAATACTGGTTTCTGAATTACTGATCGTAGCTGCCTAATGTGTATATGAACGGTTGTAACACCCTCCTCGGCATTACAAAGTTGAATTATAAATTGAAATACATATTTGTTTATCAGAGCAAGGGAAACAAACAATTCGTCTGCACAGGCTCGCGAAAAGAAACACAGGGCCCCGTGAGCCCATACCACATGATCGGCCCTCTTTCATTTCACTTTGCTCCTTGGCCGACTTTTTTTTTTTTCGTCTGCAAACAACCGAGTTCCAGCCTCCCTGGCGGCGAACGCTGACAGCCACAAATCATAACGCGGTGCAGGAACGGTACGCAATGCCCTGACGTTCCAGATTTGACTTAGCGCTGCCTCGAAGCTCCTATGCCTCCGGAGAAAGCGAGGAGATTTCGAAAGCAATCCTAACGGCACCTGCTGATCGGGATCCTGGCATTTGTGACCGAAGGCGCGCCGAAAAGACTGCTCCATAGCTCCGTCGGTGAAATGTCCGCTGTTGTTTGAAGCCGGTTTCGATTTACCCTGATCTGCGAAAGTAATAATTTGTTGGTGTAGTGACTAGCGCATTAGAGTATGGATAAACTTGTGCACGCGCTTCCAACAATTTAGACCAGATTAGACGTCTGTGATGACAGGTTACCACATATCCTGCTAGACTTGCTCGGTGATTTACGAAGCACACGATCGATACAAGAAACTATATTAATCTACCGCAACCAAGCACGAAGCTCAGCCGAGATCATTGGTGAAATTGTAAGAATCCATATGGTCACCGAGAATGTAAGCGTCTGTGTGTAGCGTACACGGAGATATAATATTGAAAACATCGTTTTAAGGCAACGCTGAAGCGCTGCTCCCGTACCTTCTACAAGGCTTCTTCGATTTGCTGCAATTACGGCACTTGCGCAAACTGTCACTACATTCGACGTCAATCTGACACAGCAGCGATCGTTGCTTACATGGCGGTCATCTTTTAACCCCGTTATCTATCGACGTTTTTATTGCACATTTGCTTTTGGAAAACATGAGGTTAATGCACCTTATTTCCTTTTTCCGATCCAGCTGCTGACATATTCTAATAATAATTATACATATGGCTACACTTGGCTCACGCCCAGGAGGTGTCAAAAACCTAAATATAGTATATACAGCTCTAATCTCTGTGATCGTTTACATAAAAGCTTCCCCAGTAGAATAGGTGACACAAAAAGCGGTGACAATGGGTGCATCTGCGGTTACTCGAAATCGATGAAAATCTTAGCAAACGTTGTGGAAATGGTGAACGCTGAAATAGCAATAAAACCTTTCGTGAAAGTTGTACCATTCGTTCAACCGCGTCTGCTGCGACCTATTAATCGGAAACGATTTTACCTCTTCTGCAAACGGCGGAGTGGATAGGCCGTGTAACCTGCCGGCAGCCTCGTACGACATGAAAGTCAGCGCGAACGGGACCAGGAGCACAATGGCAGCCACCGAGCAGAGGACCCACGTACGGAACCACCCGATGCTGCTGTCCTCGTAATATTCTCCCTCGCCCTGGTACTCTTCATCCTGGACGCGGTGGTGCGGGAGTGAAAAAAGGAACTGTATCTCCGTGTTTTTGAATATACTTTTTACAATTATGCCACTTTCTTGGGCCCTTCGCTTGGTCTCTAGCAACACGTTAAAGAGTTATCGCGGGCGCGAGTGCTCGAGAAACACCGGCAATGCATTTTCAGCGGTGCCCAACATCCTGGCGTCAAGAACACGGCGAAGCAAAGGACACGTGGCGGTGATGATTGACGGGCGCATTTTTCTCAGAACATTAATTTCACACAGGTAAATCATATGTGTACAACTGCTGAAAGACTAAGCAAAGCATTCGTCAATATCTCAGAAGTAAATTGCCCGAGCTAATACCCAGTGTTGCCAACCGCCGGTATACGAAACATTGAGGAAGTAGCTGCCTATCTACAGCCTCGCTTGCCGCTCCGCGAAGTGTTGCCAGACAGCACAACTTGTCTGTGTAAGGCGAGTAATTCTGTTTGTATAAGACGAGTGTTTCTTGCGTGACGACATCCGCACCGCGGCGACGACGATGACTTGGCAAGAAGGACGACAATATTAAAGACGACGATATAGTGTTACGAGTACATTATTTGGCTCTTGGCCGCTGACCGTCTTTCCCAGGATAATTACTCTTTTAATGCATCGCTCGGCGTATGACTCATGCATTGTTTCAAACTTGCGTTATGATTATCGAGAATTCTGAAGCGAGAAAGGCTTGCTTGATGAGTCTACGCGCAACTCGTACTGTTGTACTATCGGCGTCAAATGAAACGCCAAAAGCGGAGCGCGTGGCCAAGGCGTAACTAAAGGTGCAATAGCGTGCCGCTGATGACCACTGGTAGGCGTGCACATCCGGTTTCACCGCATCATGCGATGATGCTCGACCTGTACTGGAATATTCTTGTTTCTGTCCGGGTGATGTGTTATTTGAAAGAAAGATCAAAGAAAGGTGAAGCTAAAGTAATCAGGGAAATTAACCAACTCGCCCAAATCGCCGCTCCACTAAAGAAATCGCAGTAGCACGACATCCTCGCTCTCTTCTTGGCAAACCGAATGAGCGAATACATCTCTATTAACGATGACTGTCAGACGCGCAAGCTCTACCACGCGCACCGCTATCCCGTGTCTCATTTGACGCCGATAGCACTCCTTCCTCCGTCGCACTGTGCAACAACACCTATAGGTTGCGTTGCACTCTGCCACAATGCTCACCGTATACTGCGATATTTCAGGTTCCGTGTTTTTTTTCTGTTTTTATTTTCTCGCTTTCAAATAAAAGAAAGCCATAACACAAACGAAAATATCGCCGTATTGGGAGAGAGCGTCATCGCGCAGTTCGGTCGAACACAAGGCGGGTACACTACAACTCCAGTTATGCTTTGGCCACGCGCTGCACTCTTCGCGTTTCATTTGACGCCGACAGTACCCAATACAACATACTCCAGAAAACAGTACTTACTTTTGAATCTACCACAAGAAACGCATACAAGCGGCGTAAGGGCTTGATCCATATGCTCAAGTTCCACGACCCGGCACTGCTGTCGGTGGTAGCGTCGTAATAATTTTGCTTCTTGAATTTGGGGGTAAAAGTGCGCCCAGCATAGTCAAATGCTTAATTGACAGTTTTGTCACCGTTTGTGCTTCCATCGCCGCTATACATTGCGAGATCTGGTGGACGCGTTCATTCGTCCAGCCGCGTTCAACACACGCGCGGCAAGCTGGGGGAGCAAAGCAAGCGCTGCGAAGGCAGAGCGAGACGAAATATTGCCGCCCCAGTACGAAGCTGTTCCCGAAGATACCAGCAAGGCAGTCCCAACTGGAATTTCCTCAACAAAAGCATACGATTCCCAGCGAGGCTTACACTGCGGCTTTAATAACCCTGCAGCATATTGCTCGGACCACACCATCCGGTTTGCGGATAGGGCTCAATTACCGCGTCACAAATGAGATGTGAGGTCAACCCAATTAAGGTCACGCCTCATCACACAAACAACTTAATTTCGTGGGCGCCGAATCGGCCACAGACGAGAATGACATCGTGATTGGCGACAACCACCTACAGGTCGCTTTGAAAAAACAGGGCGCAAAAAAAAAAACACTCTGCATAACGAAAGACAATGGCGGCGCGTCCTTATCTGCGCTGCGTCCAATTGCCTTTCTCTGCTGTGTGTGCCTCATAATTCCGCCTGTACGCGAATTGAACTCATTCCAGCTTGCCCATCTTGCAGTCGTTATACCTGCTGGCCAATTGGAATCAGCGCCATAATGGGAACCTGCCTATTGCTTTAAAGGAATGCGCGTGGAATGGCGAACAAAACTTCATGCCGAAAAACCTCAACAAGGCCACGACATCGGCACACATGGAGGACATTTCCGAAGCCGGCAATGACCTCTCAGATTCTAGGATTCTGCCCCGCCAAATTGCGATAGTTGAAATACCTTAACCAATTTTTGGTAATACGTATCAACACGTGTTCATTTAATGATGAAATACCAAGCGGCGGCGTCAACTCTCACTTTCATTCTTCCTACTAAATAAGTCATTAGAATGGAATCACGTCGCCTTCTCCGTTGCCAGCAATCCGCAAAATCTGCGTTCAAAATTGTGTCACTCTTGTGTTACACCTCTCTGCAATGTCGAGGTTTCATTAAGAGCATTTTAAATAAACAAAATAAATAACCCGACAATTCCCGGCGTAAATACGAACAGCCCTAAGTTTACTACTACGGTACATGGACTGCTTTTCGCCGTCGTCGAGTATCTGGCACCAATTCCGCGAAAAAGAAGAAAAGCCTGTATAGAGTTTTCATGCGAGCACTAAAGTCAATAGAGAGTTGTATCCTTGAGTGACTTGTGATAGTTGGAGAAATATGGGAGAGGCTTTCGCCCTGCAGTGGGCGTAACCAGGCTGATGATGATGATGATGATGATGATGATGATGATGATGATGACAACGACGACGACGACGACGACGACGATGATGATGACTTCTGATACGTTAAGCCGGCTGCGCACTCACGCCTTATGCCGTTGACTACCGCGATAGGTTACTATGATTGCCTAACGACGTGGCATGACCTTGATCGCCTCAAACAATGCGCGTAGATTTAAATTAGCACTTGCTACTTGTCCGTCCGGTGAGGAAGATATAAATGATAAATTTAATTATCGCTCAATCATGTCCCAGTTGGAGGACAAAGTGTTGGCGTGGTTTTATCATTAGTGACGCCACTTGTTTGTTGTGAAACACCTACGCCTACGAAGACGGTAACAAGCCGAGAAACTGCTTAGATTTTAATTAGCAGATACTGCTATACAGCCCAAGTAATGATGAGGCGTTAGCGTTACCGAACGCTCTGAAAGGCTGATTCGTCAATGCAATACTAAGTTGTTTCGATAGGTTCTGGAACACTATGCAGTGATACTTTGTGAAATCTTTAATCTCGTAGAACGCCTACCATTATTCCATGGAGAGGAGCGACGTGCACTGAGAGGTTAACGTATCACAGTAACGTATCACGCAAAGGTAAAATCTAAAAAAACCATGAAGTACATGAAATCTTGTGCGAAGGTATCGTCCAGCAGTCCAAAATCCATGAAAGTCTGCCATATAGTTCCAGGACAACCACATGCTCTCACAGACATTAGAAAACTTGCATGCTACTAGTGAGACCTAGTGTGTGTTCTCGTAAAAAGCTCCCATTATTAGCAACGATGACCTTGAAATAGCAGATGCCACATCATTCAAAGCGCTCAAATGACGCCTGTGGTTGCTTGCAGTATTTGGACATTTCATTAATTAAGACGCTATTAGATTTCACAGAGATAAGTAGCGTAAAGCTTAGCCATGATGATCTTGGCGAGGAAAGATGGATTTCAAAGGGTCATAGCAGATCCCTACGTAGACAGTGGAGTGGGAGCCCTATAACGTAAAACTGTTCCAATTCGCTTTCATTCCAATCTCCAGATGTCAAAATTTATATAAACGCCGATGCAAGCATCGGGCGGTCTTGAACGTGGCTAAAGTGAGCACCCTTGCGGGCTTCAAAGTGATCTGCGATATTTGCAGAGCGCGCGTAATGCAGGTAGCTTCGTATGCGCTGTGCTTTCGACGGTTCGTACACGTTGAAGCGACAGATGCACGGAGGTCAACTGGCTCGCCGCTACTGCCGCGATTCCTAACTCCAGCGTTTTCACAGACAGTTTCCGCTGTCATCGAGCGATGTGCGTTCATGTTTACCTGTGCGCGCATGACACCGTGCTGGTTAACTTACCTAAACACGTTGACGGGCTAGTTGGTTTGAATCCATGATAGAATGGGAAAGCGCGACTGAATGAGGACGTATAGAGAGAAGCAGACAAAGACAGCGCTGTCTCCGTGTGTCTGTTTCTAAGTCCTCGTTGAGTCACGCTTACGCATTTATCATTGGTAATTTAGTTAGTAAGCGAATGTTTACGAGTTTATACGCCCGATAAATCTACTATCCTTACTTCGTACAGCTATCTACTAGTTTGCTATCGCAATCGGTGCTTCGCCTTTCCGGCGGAACTGCAAATTTTTTCCCGAAATATCAGAAACGCACCACGCTGTACCTTGAATTTAAATTTACCCACTTTGTCCGTGACAGCTGCCGTGTCCAGTAAAGTATATACATATATAGTTTGCATGCCTTTCCCCATCCTATGCCAACTGCGAGCGAACAGTAGTAAGTCCCTTATTCACTCGTTTCAGGACAGCGTCGGTTATACCCATTTTCCGCCTCCTCTTTGGATTGCTGCGCATTAGTAGAAACTTAAGCGCTGCAGCTTCTTCAGTGCTTCACCATGCAAAGCCGACTTTGCATTGGTGGATGGTCCTTTTAGCAAAATTCGTTTCTAGGATAGGGATAACATCAATAAAGTGCCGGCAAACGACGGTTTAACGCGTCGTGACGCTGGCCAAGCGTCGACCCGGGGTTATACCCTACTCAGCACTAGCCCAGTTGGGCCCGTTTGTAGTGGGTGATGAGGCTTGTGCTTTTCGAGCGCACCCCGGGCCTGCTGGACGGCCCATAGTTGTGAGTCCTTGTCTGCAGACTGCAGTACACCTTGAAGTTCGGGCGGGTAAGTCCTGGAGGTAGCTTCCGTCGGGAACCTGGCACAGCCCCACATTTCTAGTTCCTAGTTCGTTTCTAGTTTTTTTATTTCTTGTTCTTCTCCTTTGACTACCTTGTTGCATATGTTCCTCTGACAAGGGAACAAATCTGATTGCAAATAGCCCTCCATTGAATGCGCGTCTTGTTACGTCTGAACGGCAAGGAGCATTCCTTTGGTGTTTGCCCAGGGGCAACACCGCATTCATCAGCACCTATCCAGAAGTTGACGCCCGCCGTTGACGGGTCAACAAAAGACCCCTATACCTGAAGCTGACCCTGACAGGCTGAACTAATGAAAGAAAGGGGCCAGCGTCGAAGGCTACCGTGAGAACAGCGTCAACCTCGGTTTCCCAGATTGCTACGCAGCTGCGCCATATGCCGCAGGCGAAGGTGCAACATAGGAGACGAATCCTGCGGAACGATGGGGCGGCATTGGCGGGATTTCGCAACCGATTGGACGATTGTAACTGGGCGAGATACAGTCATCAGACTCCTTAGTCTGGTCTTTCAGAGGAGAGGACTGTTTCAAATGCGGATACTTTGGTGCAGTGAGAGGATGAGCTGACGTGTGCTGACGTGAACTCCATCGTTTACTATGCTCCTGCACGGAGTGGGCTTCCGTATCTGGAGCCAGTGTGAATAACGTAAAATAAACTCTCTTTCCTTCATTCCTCCTACCGGACGTACTCGTCGATGGGTTTGGTGGATTCCTAGGGCAAACGTCACCTCGAGTGGTAGCATTCTCTTCTTCTTCAAAGCGGCTGCATATGAGCGTATGTCGCCTTGGAAAAAGACAAGTCCACTTGTGGAAACGTTGGCTCCTGTTCTCGCTTTCTTCTTGTGTTGTTCATCGTCTTGAATTTCCATCTACCGCATTCCCTATGTTTTCCCTGCATTCTCTTCTGTGTGTCCAGCCAAATGCGCAATCCAACATTCAGTACGTTATACCAACACGCCCAGTCTTCAACCTTAGATATCCTACGCACTAAATAAAACAACACTGTCGAGGATGGATAAAATTTGAAAACACAGACAAATTTGAAAACACAACGCTTTCTTCTTCTTCACCTCCACTAAAAATTTATAAAACTCGTGTGCTCAATAGCTGAACATTCTTGTTGTACCCTTTCAGTGACATCAGTATGTTTGAAGGGTGTTTTGTGTGAAACAGACACCTTCGAATAAGCCATCGTTTGAGCACGTCATATGGCCACAGTAGGCTATGGGTGTCATGTGGTGTCTTCATGCGTATGGCGTCTTCAGTGTATAAGTGTAGAGAGAGACCGAGCTGTTTCTTTCATTTCCTCTCCAACCTTTTGCTTTTTACCACTGACTCCATTTAAAATAATAAGCTCACTGCTGTTTCATAGATGACCTTCCAAGTGTGAGTCAATCCACGGCGGTCAATCATGGTCATTTAAGCGCATGTTCTTTCTGGGATAGCATAGGCGCTGGCGCAATATCATGTCTAATAAGTCTTGCACGGCCTCATGCAGTATCAGTTGGAATCAACAATCGCAGGTGCATGGAGGAGATTTCTATTATCGACAAGAACTCGTAATTTGTTGCAGAGATGGCGCGCCCCGGTCGTGAAATAAGGAGCTACTTATTTCGCCCTCTCTCGTTCTGTCCTTTCAGATCTTACTGCTAGCTTTGCTTAAGTTGTTTCACCCTGGCGTTCGCTTATAGATGGACGAAGAGCGTCATGTCAGCCTAAAATCAGTACTAGAGGCGGCTCTGCACTCGTTATGTGTTGTATTTTTCTTCGTACGTGGGAGTGTCGGCGAAGTTGCCGAGAGTTAAAAGTTCTGAATGACAATCATTAGGTCTACTGTTCGAATCCCTCTGGAGGGCCGTGCTAGTCTTTCTTTTTTTCCTTCGCTTTATGCTGATAAGCCTCTGGGAAAGCACTTTGGGATCACATTGGCGGTCATCTGAAATGCTAGGGTAGTGCCAGGATAAAATACATTGTTGTAAGAAGCGTAGTGTGGGATATCGCGAGAACAACCCATTAAGAGACAGGGTGGAATAGCAAAACTCACCCATTAATATAGGTGTATTAGTTTGCTCAAACACACTCTTCTATGAGTGAAAGGGGGTGACTGACAGACAGAAAAGCCACAAAAGTACCCTCAAGGGTTCAGTTTCCTTAGTGAGTAATATGCATTATAATAATAAATCTAAAGATGCGCGCTCAAACACAATGACTTCCTTGGGAGATCTCCAATATCCCTTTTTATTGAACTCAAAACTATCTACACAGAATTCATGAATGTCAGCACTACATGATTTACTTCGTCCACTCACTCAATTTTGTCTGTTCAATTGGGCGACGGGTCAAAACGCGAAGCATCCCAATATACTATGCGAAATGACGCCTGATGAAACATGAAACCCTCTAATCCTACACCTTGTTGCAAAATTAGCAGCAACCTATGGGATTTGAACTATCAAACGTTCCAACGCCCCTTTCAATGAGCTGTGATCAGGGCGCAGTGGGCATTCAACGTGAGCCCTTTATTACTCACATCGTCATCGGAAAAAGGGCCCAAGCTTTCGACGACTTGTGGTGTAACTTGGCCGGCCTCCGAAGTAGGCACGTATTCCTCTGACGGTGGACTCTCGGGAGATTTGGGCTGCGGGGTTTCCTCGCTTTCTTCTTCTTCACTCTCGCCGTGCATGGAATGCTCGATGCGGCGGCCCCGTGCTGGACCCTCGGCTGGCTTCGGCTTCTGTGCATCTTTGTCAGCCGTGGTGTCATCAGTGGGCTTCGGCTGTGCCAGAACGTGACCGCAGCCGCAGCAGACGAGACCCGCCTTCTGCTTCGTGGTGCTTGCGGAAGGCTTCACGGCGGTGCCCGCCTTGGGCGCTGGCTTCACGTGGCCGGCCTACGTCAGAGGAAGAGCAACATGGGGCATATACACGAAAGAAAAAAAGAATCCCAGTTCCGGCTGGAAGGCGAAGCGTTGATAGCAATAGCAAAATATCAGGCAACTCAGCGAAGCGAGGCTTCAAATTTGATGCAAAGAGCATTCTTCGAGGCACAAAAGAAAGGAGGCAATGTGACATTTTCGACACGGCGGAGATATTACGCAGGGCCTGGACGCCGTTGCCAGTATATGAGTAACTGAAAGGGGATTGTTATTGCTGAGTCGCTGATATTTTTTTTCGAGCGTGCAGAAAGGGCTGTTCGCAAGAACAGTGACTTTCTGGAGCGTTCGCTCTTCTTCTCGTGTTTATTTTACCTTGCTCGTCATTCTTTCTTACGTCGTTTTGATCTAGTATATCAGCATCTACCATCGAAATTTGTGGTTTGATTTATCATGCATGCGCAACGTTACACCAGGAGGCGCAGGATTTCCTTGCAGTTTGAATTCTTAGTTAGCACTCGTGTTGTTCATGTCTTCTTTCCGTCCCGTGTGTTCGCGCTTGTTTAACCTGTGCAACGTTTATAGTTTTAACGGGAAAATTAATTGCAGTACACATTCGGTTACCATTCAAATTGACAAGGATGGTGGCACGCACCCACAAGCAAACAATGAGATCTCACTCAATGACCACCAGCGCTCTCTGTCAATACGGCCCCATGATGCAGCGCGCCGGCCCCGGGGATAGCATAGTTGCTGCCTCTCACTTCACCGCGTCTCTAAAACCTGAGAATTCCCTACCTCAAGCACAACGCACGCAGGAAGACAACTTGCATAGTCACCTGCCATCTATAGGCTCACTCTTAGCTTTTGAACTTGACGCAGATTACCTCCGAGATACAGCGGGTGGACCGCACGGAACGACATGCGCAGTCACGGCTGGGCTAGAGAAGGGGAGACGTGCTCCCCCCTCCGATAGCACGTGCTTGACTACGTGACCTGAAACATTGGCCATGCAGGAATATGACTCGCATACAACCGTGCCTCAAGTTACCTCGGTGACAGCACATGCTTCGCGGGCCAAGATTCTTCCAAATTAGGACTTTATACCAAACGTCAAGACGAGAGGGTGAAGGGACGGGGGGGGGGGGGGGGGTAGTACGAAAAAATTTCTCCCAAAATGTCCATGCAGTTGCTATCGCAATATGGTAGTGGTTAGGCAAGCGCAATGTATAAAGAAACATGACAGTTCTCCCATTGGCAGTTCTCCCGACTCCGGTCAACAGAAGGCAACGACCGCATGACCCAAACTAGTTTGGACAATGCTGAGTTGAATGGTATTCGAAGCATGTCATATGGCTTAAACGATGAGATTTATTTCAAAGTTGCAAGTCTGTTTCGGAATTTGCATCACTATGTACCTGCCAGCAACCGCTGGCTACTAGTATTCACACGTTGTGGAATACTAACAGAATTATAGATAAGCCTTGGAGGTTGAACAAGCATTCCAATATATTAAAATAGCGAGTGGCCATAATGATGAGATGATCTGACTGCGCTGCATAAAGCAATTTGTGGTAACCTTCTGCCGTGTTTTCTTGTAAACAAGAGTTTCTGTGTAAACAAGAGTGAACACTATCAGGGGTGCTGCTGTCGTGGACAATGTACCTTATCACTCCAAGAAACTTATAAATATGTGTTTGTGTGTTTGTGTGCGTGTGCGTGCGTGTGTGTGCGCGTGTGTGCGCGCGCGTGTGTGTGCGCGTGTGTCTGCGCGTGTGTGTGCGCGTGTGTGTGTGTGCGCGTGTGTGTGTGTGTGCGCGCGCGTGTGTGTGCGCGCGCGTGTGTGTGTGCGCGTGTGTGTGTGTGTGCGCGTGTGTGTGTGTGCGCGTGTGTGCGTGTGCGTGTGCGTGTGCGTGTGCGTGTGTGTGTGTGTGTGTGTGTGTGTGTGTGTGTGTGTGTGTGTGTGTGTGTGTGTGTGTGTGTGTGTGCTTACCTGATTGGCGCAAAAGGCTCCCGACTTTGGCTCACATAGCTGCACAGAAAATGATTACTTTCCCGGGCATCTTCGATAATCTAAATGGCAAGTCTTGTTTATGTATGTTGAAAATAAGGCAGGTTGCGGTTGATGTGTCGAAAAAATTAACCCGCTATTGTGGAGGAACTACTACTATCACTGACATCAAATATGGTGAAAAAATTAGCAGTGGCTTAGCTCGGCTATGCCAGGATATACGTAGCATGAGCTGAGGCACGTCGCTCAGCCTCCTGGCGACGCCGCTTTGCTAGATGTTCCTCCCTTTGCTCCGGTGTCTCCGCAGCACGTTTAGCCTCCTTCTGCTCGTTCTTCCTACGCTCAACCGCTAATTGTCCGGCAACTACTTCGGGATCCGATGGTTAAGCTTCTCCGCTCTTCTGCGCCGCTGAGCAGCAATTTCGCTCTACTTCTCCAAGGCTATACCACACTGGAAAACGCCCCGCTATATGTATACCCCCACTAATACCTCTGCGCATGCGCACAATATGAGAGGCGCTATCATGCGGCTCTGGCGCAGCGTCAGACTTGGCTACTGCGCAACGGAGGCGCACAGCTGGGAACGCGCCGGCGCAAGTGCGTCTGCCGCGGCTATGACGTCACTCCTCTGGAATGCGCAGACCAGCGAGGCGCGCGCGGCGGCGACGGCTCCGGCGCGCCAGCTGTGCGCCGTGCGACTTCACTGCTCCTCGCGCATGCGCAGCACGGCTCTCCAGGAGCCACGCGCAACTGCTCAACCTCGGCCAGTGTAGCTCACGTTACAAAAACTGTGTGAAGAAAAGAATGAACATTGCGACTGATGTGGATGCGAAATTTAATGTGTCGATGATCGGCATCCTTCGCAAAAAGTCATTTTGCACATGTTCGAAAGCGTTGCATGGCCACCCTTAAGATGCGATCTGTGGCAAAGGTAACGTTTTCTTAATGAGTTCTGCAAATAACTGTTCACCATATGTTTTCCAGTTACATGTGTTCTACGAGACGCCCGTGGTGTCTTCAGGGCAATAAACGAGACACCTTGTCATCACTTGAAAGTATAAGGGGAATGACATTGTGGTCGATGTTTAGAAAATGTTCACACTCCGACAAATCATTAGGGTAGTTTTAAGTGAATAAATTTTACAAGCGATCCAGAGTGTTACGACACCGTTTCACGAGCAGCGTCGAATTTAGCCGCCTGTCTTTCAGATATATAAGTGCCACTGACATTAAATTTCCTGAGAATTGGGTAAATTTCATTCTGGCGCCATTCATGCGACGACGCCGAGAAACGCAACGTCATAAAAACGTTGGTAAAAACGCTGAATTAGGCGCCCGTTTCTGCGCCGAGCGTCGGCGTCGGCCGCGCCGGCAGCGTAACCGAGCAAACGAGCACAGCTAAAGATGAAAGAGCGACCGTGGAGCGGGAGATGAAAAACGCGAGCCGCGAACGGCGGAGACCAATGAGTGCGGCCCCTTCAGTGACGTGCGCGCGGGAAACTGGTGTCACACGGACTCGCCCGACTACTCGATGCGTACTCATGGCTGGTCTCAGCCGGACTGCTCGCGTCAGCTCCCGCTCGCGCTTGTTTGGTTTGCTTGGTTTGCTCTCGTTCGGGCTTGTTTACATTGTCATGGTTTGCCATTGTTTTGTAATCTGACTGTATGCGCGACGCGAACTGTGTAGTACTTTCTGGAAGCCACGCGGCACCAGCGATACGCTGAAACGTTCCGCAAGTCATGCATAAAAACCGACGCGCTTGATTCGCTGATCAGATTTTCTACGATAGCCGACTTTACATGTCTCTATCATATCCTGTGCCTCAATATAGCACGAAAGGAAAACACGTATATAGCTGCGCTCAAATTTCGCAATAGGGAGTATCGTAATCGTCGGTGATGTTTTTTTTTTACTTGTGCATAGCTACGTCGGCTCTGCTATGCCTCATTTACTATTATATGTATGGCGGGAGACGTAGAGAAGCATAAAAAAAATAGCCCTCGCCCGTAATGAAAGCTTTGCCGTTATTGCTTTTAAATGCACATTGGCGGGCGTGCTTCAGGACACAGAAACATAATTAGGCAATAACTAGAAAAATAGAAGCTGTCGAGTTAGATATTTTGTAAAGCGCTAAGTAGCTGTCTTATTGGAAGTTTTACCCAATAACTAATACTTCTGTATTTGTTATAACATATACTATTGAGCTTTCATGCAATTAACGTAAATAAAATATTGAATTTCTTCATGCAATAACAACAACATACATTTCGTCAAGGCTTGCTTCAATAATTAGGCTTATTTTTAAACCATGGCTGACGTAAGCTGCGGCATCCTGCATATAATATATAGGTGATTGACAAACCCAAATTCCTAAAACGCACAGTCACTGCAATATAGTGAGGTATTGTAAATATTGGATATCTAATTCATAGTGGATTTGCCAGTTTGCTCGGTAATGACAGCACACTTAGCTCTAGTACGTCTTACTAGGACACGTGTGGCGTACCGTGCCTTTCTTCTCTCCGCTTCGAGAAGTCGACGCCTTGCACACGTTGGAAGGGGAGGGCTTTTTGCTTCGTGCGCTGCTGCGGTCGGCTGGACTAATGGATCCACTCCGTTGACGAGAGCGTGGTTCGAAGTCATCACGCCGTCTGGACTCTTTAGAAGCACTCCTCCTTGGAGGACTGCCTCGTTCCGACCTTCGGGCACCGCTCCACCGGGTAGTGCTCGATTCGAGATCACTGCTTTTTCTCGACGTTTTGGGAGAAGCCCTTCGTGAAGAACTATGAACAGGTGGACTGCGAGGGCTATGGTCTTCACTCTGCCTGCCAAAGCGCGAGAAGTATTTGTTGCGGAACCAGGACGTCCAAGAAGCCCCCTTTGGAGGACTGGTAAGGACAGGTGGACTGCCGTGCCTCCTTGAGCCGCTCCGACGGTGAGAGCGCGATTCGTATTCATCGCGCACCCTGGATTCGTCAGATGCACTCCTTCGAGTACTGTAGAGGTCACGTGTACTGTCCGGCGTCCAAGAAGCCCCTTTTAGAGGACTGCTATAGACAGGTGGGCTGCCGTGCCTCCTTGAGCGACTCCGACGGTGAGAGCGCGATTCGAATTCATCGCGCACCCTGGATTCGTCAGATGCACTCCTTCGAGGACTGTAGAGGTCACGTGGACTGTCCGGCCTCCTGCCGCGACTCCGCCGTTGAGAGCGTGATTCGTAATCGTCGCGCTCTCTGGGCGTCCTAGAAGTCCTCCTTGGAGGGCTACTGCGGTCGAGTGCGCTGTCGTACCTCCGTGTGATACTCCGTCGGCTAATACGCGATTCGTGGTCACCACGTTCTGTGGACGGCCTATAGGAAGTCCTCCTTGGAGGGCTACTGCGGTCAGGTGGACTTCCATGCCTGTGTGCGCCACTCCGCCGCTCACTGCGCAACTCATAGTCATCGCGTACCCTGGGCGCCTCAGATGCTCCCCTTCTTGGAGGACTGCTGTGGTGAGGTGGGCTGTCCAAACTCCGGGCGCGACTCCGCTGAGAAGTACGTGATTCGTAGTCGTCGCGCGCCCTGGACGTCTTAGAAGACATCCCTGAAGGGCGAACGGGGTAACGCGAGCTCCCGTGAATTAATTCCAGGTCACTTCCGGAATACATCGATTCGAAATCGTCACTCATCGCGGATACCTTGGAAGGCATCTTATGTGGAAGGCTGCTTCGGTCACGTGGAGTGCGCGGGCGCAATGCACCGCTCCGCCGGTCAGACTGCGACTCGTCGCTGCGGATTTTGGAGTTCTTAGACGAAATCCTGCTTGGAGGACTGACGCGGTCAGGCAGGCTGCCCCGGCTCACAGCGCTGTCCGATCTTGCAGACCTCTTGGACACCTTAGCGAAGGCGGAAGGCGGAGTCCGGCTGTCGACGGGAGTTATGCTTACGCCGGGCGAAACCGATGTTCTCCGTGTCGGCGATGTGTGTTGTTTGGCGCGAGTTCTAGTTGGACGATCTTTAGCGGCACGAGAACCTGCGAAAGTAACAGCAGCCTCATCAAAACGCAGCTCTCTGTTGTCAGTCATTTATAATATTCTATACCAAAAGTACAGTAGACAGAAATGCAGTGATGTAAATCATCAGTAACTGCATGCTTGAACAAAAGGTACGTTCCTTCTTCTACTATTCTTGTTCTTCTTCTATCCCCCTTTATATTCTCATATAGCGCTACTGTTCTCGTGTTATTAGTAAAAGTAAATGCTATTATTGAATATATAGTACGTGTGCCGCGAGGTAATGTAAGTGATGCAGCATTTACTATGGTTAATATATTTAGACATTTTCATTCATCTAATCTGCACACTTCTCAAGTGACGACAATAAATAACCACAAGAATGAGAGGGGGATCTCACGCACCAGTAACAATTGTTGTACAGTGTGGTTTATTAATTTAAGTTCTATCAACGACGCAAGCAGTGACAAAGCACCATCTCCATCAAATAACTAACCTAAACCGAATAAATGGGTTCCACATGAGTTGTCTCTGTTAATAGAAGTGAACAACAGTTCACCTATTTCTGCTGAAAGCGATTTATAACTTACTTCGCTTAGACCCTCACTTCTGGGACTCGCAGAAATAGAAATCATTAAACAATTGAACAGGCTCTCAGGAACGGAGGAAGCCTAAAAGCAGTACAGAAGAAACTAGGAATAGGCAAGAATCAGATGTGTGCGTTAAGAGACAAAGCCGGCAATATCGTTACTAATATGGATGAGATAGTTCAAGTGGCTGAAGAGTTTTATAGAGATTTATACAGTACCAGTAACACCCACGACGATAAGGTGAGAGAGAATAGTCTAGAGGAACTTGAAATCCCACAAGTAACACCGGAAGAGGTAAAGAACGCCTTGGGAGCTATGCAAAGGGGGAAGGCAGCTGGGGAGGATCAGGTAACAGCATATTTGTTGAAGGATGGTGGGAACACTGTCCTAGAAAGGTTGGCCGCCCTATATACACAATGCCTCATGACCTCGAACGTACCGGAATCTTGGAAGAACGCTAACATAATCCTAATGCATAAGAAAGGGGACGCCAAAGACTTGAAAAATTATAGACCGATCAGCTTACTGTCTGTTGCCTACAAAGTATGTACTAAGGTAATCGCAAATAGGATCAGGAATACCTTAGACTTCTGTCAACCAAAGGACCAGGCAGGATTCCGTAAAGGATACTCAACAATAGACCATATTCACACTATCAATCAGGTGATAGAGAAATGTGCGGAATATAACCAACCCTTATATATAGCCTTCATTGATTACGAAAAAGCATTTGATTCAGTCAAAACCTCAGCAGTCATGGAGGCACTACGGAATCAGGGTGTAGATGAACCATATGTAAAGATACTGCAAGCTATCTATAGCGGTTCCACAGCCACCGTAATCCTCCACAAAGAAAGCAACAAAATCCCAATAAAGAAAGGCGTCAGACAGGGAGATACGATATCTCCATTGCTATTCACAGCGTGTTTACAGGAGGTATTCAGAGACCTGGAGTGGGAAGAATTGGGGATAAAAGTTGATGGAGAATACCTTAGCAACTTGCGATTCGCTGATGATATTGCCTTGCTTAGTAACTCAGGAGACCAATTGCAATGCATGCTCCCTGACCTGGAGAGGCAAAGCAGGAGGGTGGGTCTGAAAATTAATCTACAGAAAACTAAAGTAATGTTTAACAGTCTCGGAAGAGAACAGCAGTTTACGATAGGTAGCGAGGCACTGGAAGTGGTAAGGGAATACATCTACTTAGGGCAGGTAGTGACCACGGATCCGGATCATGAGACTGAAATAACCAGAAGAATAAGAATGGGCTGGGGGGCGTTTGGCAGGCATTCTCAAGTCATGAACAGCAGGTTGCCACTATCCCTCAAGAGGAAAGTGTATAACAGCTGTGTCTTACCAGTACTCACCTACGGGGCAGAAACCTGGAGGCTTACGAAAAGGGTTCTGCTGAAATTGAGGACGACGCAACGAGCCATGGAAAGAAGAATGATAGGTGTAACGTTAAGGGATAAGAAAGCAGATTGGGTGAGGGAACAAACGCGGGTAAATGACACCTTAGTTGAAATCAAGAAAAAGAAATGGGCATGGGGCGGACATGTAATGAGGAGGGAAGATAACCGATGGTCATTAAGGGTTACGGACTGGATTCCAAGGGAAGGAAAGCGTAGTAGGGGGCGGCAGAAAGTTAGGTGGGCGGATGACATTAAGACGTTTGCAGGGACAACATGGCCACAATTAGTACATGACCGGGGTAGTTGGAGAAGTATGGGAGAGGCCTTTGCCCTGCAGTGGGCGTAACTAGGCTGATGATGATGATGATGAAACATTGTAAATCCTAACATGTTCTTTTCGGGCCCCTAATTTATTAAAAACGTTCTTTCCACTGGGCAAACCTGTTTTAGACTTTGGTGACTTCCAAAGGCTCACATTTTGAAATTAGAAATTTCCTTCAGGTATCGAACTACACATGAGACATGGGGCCAAGCGCATAGTTCTCTTCATGCATAATGTTTCTGTGAATAGCGTCTCATAAGAGTTACGCTAATAACGTATCTTTCCTGCTAAAACAACCCCTGTTTCCAGCTAGCAGACTTTGCGGGCGACAGCATTAATTAGGCAGCATGTAAAGGTTCCCACGAGAATCTTTAACAAGTATTCATAACATAATTTGTTACACAACTTCAGTAATCGATATAGATGTTTTAATAGATACAACCCAAGAAATTAGCGACTTAAATGTAGCACGCAAGATATTAATTAAACTTTTCTCCCTCTTGTGTAATTTTTTCGTGATCACCTGCCACAGTATGTATAATAAAATGGTGGAAGACATTGCAATATTTGTAATGTATCACTAGACTTGATGCACAGAAATTTCAGGCATCTAGCTTGCTGTCACAACCTGTTATAAATGCATTATCCTGTGTGTAAAAAAAAATAAACACGACCAGATCTTAGTGGTATTCCATATGCGATACATGTAATATACATGCTGGTTTATATGCTTCGGTGCATGTTTTTTTTTTTTTAGATATTGCGAAGCTCATTCCCAAAAATAGCAACTTTCGTAGCATAAAGAATAAACAAAAATCTATTGAAAGAGATTAAACATAATTCAGAATATCTTGCAGAATTGCAACCGAGATGAAGCATTGATAGCGATAGCAGGTTAAGAAGAAATATGTCTGATTCAACGCAATCGTCGGAATCTACACTGTACAAAGGCTTGTTGAATTTTTTCAAATAAATCCTATGGTATGTTAGACAGTATGGACACAAATCTATTTCCACCAACGCACAACTAACATTTCAGTTTCCCCTTCACAGATTTCGCTACTGAGTAAAATGTTTGTAGCTGTCCCGTATTCTGTGCTGCGCTTTTTAGCATATTCGGAAATGGTCTGCCAGCAAAGAAGCTTGTTCCTGGCTTTGAGAGTATTGTGTTGTGATATCGTGCTGATATGAATACTCGCATTACGAAAGTGAACATAACTAATGCATCTGGGTCATGAAAATTTTTGGTAGATGAGTGCGTCATGGAAAGCGTTTCCTCAAAACTATTTCACCGGAAAAAAAGATTTGTTCATCACGTAACCAATAACTGAATTCTTTTGAGGCGATGAAACAACCGACAATATAGAAATCTAGGGAAGAATTTGTTATTTTAGCGCGAACTTGCTAGAATGCTTTCGGGCAACCTAGGAACTTATAATTGCCAAAACATTTTATGCCTCATAAGGCAGAAAATCCGGCGTTATCAAGCGATGGTACCGAAATGGCCGACGGCGCTAGGAGTAAAAACGCATTAAGGAATGTTCGGATTGACGATACATTTCTTAGGGAGGCTTCTCCAAACAAAGTAAATTATTGCCTTTCAAAGGAAAATTTGGTAAATGTCGGTTTGACTGGGACTGAAACCCGGACCTCCGAGGAAGTTGACTGAAAGGGTGCCTAATGCGTGCATTATTGCACACGTAAAGACCCAGCCATTTGGCTCGGTAAACGCGTGGCCTAGTGCGGGCGTCGTTGGGCACGTGGCGGCGCAGCCAATGAGGAGGCGGGGCTGTCATCGGCTTCTCGTATGACCTCAGCAATGATACAGAAGCTAGTAAATGGTATGACAACGTTAACTAGTAGTAATTATGGGTAATTAATGTGAACAAAAGCGAATTGAAGTTTGTTAACGTGAAATAAATTGAATTACAGTGAAGTAAAATAAAGTGAGAACAAGTTGGAGTAAGGTGACTTAAGGAGGAGTAAAGTGAATGAAGGTGAATCAATTTGGGTTAAGGTGCATTGATGTATAGTTGTGAAGTTGTGAGTGTCCGAGTGTCTGGAGTGTCCATGTATTTGCTATCGCAAAAAAGCGTTCGCGAGAAAGGTAACTTCGTGCTTCGGTTGCGAGCTCCACGCGTCACGCGCGACTGGAAAACTTGGCCGAGATGTTCACAGCAGCATACGCTATCCGTGGACTGTGTTTTCTCGCCAAGTCCAAAGGGTGATTCTCCTTCCCCCTTTCGTCCTCTTTTTGCCAACGCAGCGTGATCATGAGATTCTATCTATTTTTTGGATTATAAAGGCTACAATCATTTATCTCGGTTACAAGATATCCACAGCCGCGAGAGACGTGCAATGCCTACGGCTGCATAAGCAAAGACACGAAATGAATGCACCCTAAAGCTCTGGCACAGTCGGCTCTGCTGTGGCGCCAGGACAGTGTTCTGCCTCCCACTGCTGGCTTGAGCTCTGCGCGCGCGCCTACTAGGGTTCCTCCGGCTGAGCTGCTGTGTGTACACCACAACGTTGCTCGCTAAACGCGACTGCTTACCTATCTCACGGTCTCATGCCCTTTGAAGTACGATACCCGCAACGCCGCTGGCGGCGCTAAGGCTTCATACAATGGCGGCGAAATTGTGATATCAATTGAGAGCAAACACCTTAGCGAAAAGAGCCAGCACTCACGGTGCATGCGTTATACCCTCCGAAATGAAAGGAAAACAGGCAGCGTTTGCAGCTTAAAAGTGTGATCTCCGTTGCGCTTCAACCAATGTATGCACCGCGCTGTGGAATACACGCAACTGCTCAGCAGAAGCCCTAGTGATTGTTTCCTGCAACGCTAAGACACCAGCAGCGGAAGGTAGGGCAACTGTTCCGGCTCCGCCGCAGGACCGACTGAGCGATGCATGAGGATGCGTCGGTTTGGCTTCGTCGTTTTTGCAGCCACGCACACTTCGAGGCCTAACTAACCGGGAGGGCGGCCCCTCGAATGCGGATGCGCTCGCAGAGGCCCCCAAATCCTATGCTCACATTACCAACTTCTACAAGGAGACGAGACGCGTTTACCCGCCTCCCCTCCGCGACCTCGACCGAGCGTAAGCCACCTTGCTTCGCAGACTGCAGACCGATTCCATTCTCAGCCATTCTAGGCTATATTTAATCACTAACGGGGATTACGACCCCGTCTGTACTAAGAAAAAAAACCAAAGCCCCTTTCCTAAAGAAAGATGCTTGAACGCCACGCTGCCCAGATGAACTGTATATATCTGCATTGCATTACTCGCGTTACGCAATGCATTCCCGGCCGTCACCATGGGTAGGCCTCGCGTGCAGCGCACGGCAGGAGAAGCTGCCCTATGCGAACGTAAGCGCGAGCGCGATCGTGCCCGTAAGGCCGATGCCATGTGTAGGCGACGGCATGCAGAAGTCATGTGGGAGACGCTTGTGCAGTCACGCTGCCTACTGGTCTTGTGATCGTCAGTGTGTACATCAGACCGAACACGTCTCGTTGTCACGCGGAAACGTTCGTGGCAGATATGATGAAGACCTTAAAGTCACATAGTACGCCGTTCCTCGTGTGCGGTGACTAACATCGATGCGGCGAAGGAGCACGGCAAATGGATCGAGAGTTTCATGCTAGATCGCTACTTAAAATTATCGACTTTTACGTGCCAAAACCACTTTCTGATTATGAGGCACGCCGTAGTGGAGGACTCCGGAAATGACCGCCTGGGGTGCACCTTTGACGTGCACCTAAATCTAAGTACACGGGTGTTTTGGCATTTCGCCCCCATCGAAATGCGGCCGCCGTGGCCGGGATTCGATCCCGCGACCTCGTGCTCAGCAGCCCAACACCATAGCCACTGAGCAACCATGGTGGTTCCTAGATCGCTACTTGTTGAAACCGAAGATGCTACAGAGACCAACGACGCAACATCATTCCTGTATTAATATCGCGTTTGCAAGCAGGCTGTGTCACGTAACGATGGCAGAGCCTCTGGCAGTCTACCACAGTGATCACAAAGTAATACTGTGGAAGTGTATAGTCGTCCGTGAAAGTGGGAGTATGTGCGTGCAATCAAAAGCTACATGTTCTAAAATAAAGGTTATGCAACTTAACAAAATGCGTCTTCATTCAACTTCAACGTTCAAAAAATACGATCCTAAACAAGCACTCGAATCACGTCGGGTTGCTCAGTATTTGTTGGGTTCGTTGCATGGTCGTTGGCTTTGGACTTTGGTTCAGTTTGCATTGGGGGGAAGCTTCGCGCTCAACCATCTTTCTTTAAGAAAGGGGCTTTGATCTGTTTTAATATTTCTTCCCCCACGACCACAGCCTGAAAATTTGGGTTCCAATGTGCCGCACAAGCATTTCCATTGACTCCTTCCTCTCTAAGACAAGCGTGGACTAAAATTGCCTTTCCGCATCAATCGCACTCATCACCGATACAAACAACTTCAGAACCACCATAAATAATGCCTTTACTTAATACACTTGTGCCTTTCTTTTTTTTTCCCGACTTATTTTGCAACACATTCAATATATGAAGGCATGCCAAATAAATAAACAAACGAACAAGCAAACAAATAAATAGATAAATAAATAAATATTTAAATCAGGAATCTTTACTTCGGTAAATATAGGTGCCATGCTTGCACTAACTAGTGAAAAAGGACAGCCTATTATGACGGACAAGTACCAAAGTTTTAAACACACAATCACTAATTGTCAATTCAAAGAAGTGCGCAAATAACCTCTCAAGATCTTTAGAGCCTGGTTTGAACGCAGGTTTTTCAGGAATGGACAGCTACTGTTTCACAAGCTTTTCAAAAACGCTAGATAGGTGGTTATGAAAAAATCCAAACATTTCAAAAAAGCTGCTATGGGAATTATGCGCTGTAGGCACGTGTGAAAGGACAAATTTCAGGAAAAACATGACAGGTTGTAGCGTGAGAATAAAATCTGCTACATAAATAGAGTGCGAGCAACGTTAACTTAAGAACTACAAGCAAAAATCGCAGGTTTCCCTTCAGGCTTCGGCCGCAAAACCAAGAACACTACTTACATTGCCCATTTTATTTCTTCAAAACCTTTAGGCTGTTTCACTTCTGATCATTATCGATGCTTTGTATAGCAGACGACAAACAGTAACCTGAATTTAACAGCCGGTTGTTGCGAAATATTTGGTTAGTTTTGACATGCGAAAGTAACGAATAGTTAATTTTCTAATATGAATTACGAATAGTTTGAAGTTTATTCTGCTAAAATGCATGTAGAGCGGTGTGTATGATATCGTGCAGAAGGAGGTCCCATAATCAAAATCTGTAGGGGGATTTCCCATAACATTTTACGTGAAATGTAAAGCTGCTAAACAGCAAAAAACAAGAAAAGCAGCTACAATAAAATAATACCATTGACAATTATTAATGCAATAATTGAACAAGTAGAATCGTTCAGTGACTAAACAATTCTAGTAAATAAATAAACGGTCATTATTCAGCATAAAACGATGAAGGCCAGGTTATCTAACGAGTCAAATTGCGTGATTGTTTACAAAGTTACAAATAAAGTCGTGAAGCAAACATTTAAATGATTACCTGAAAAAACAGTTTTACTATTACAAGACAGAGTTCCATAGTTTTATTAAAACAAAACCAACTCTTTCGGTACCGTAGCTAGCGCGGACTTTGGGAAGTGAAATATTGTTGAGAGAAAAAATGCGAAATATTCGAATTCGTAAGTCTTTCCATGATAACAAATTTTAGGTGATGGTCTGTAAGTGCTCGATATGCAAATGTGTAAACGTACAGCTCAGTAACAGGTGATCGGCGATTATTCCTAGTAATAACACGGATGGCTTGATTTCGTGCATATTGTAAGAAAGAAGGATCGGAGTGGTAGGTTTGGCCTAAGGAAGTTAGACAAAAATTTAGGTGGCTATGAATGAATGCGCAGTATAGAGTAATCAGAGTATGTATATCAAGATAAAGGGCACTATAGCGTAAAACTGTTTCAATCTGTTTTTATTCATTTTCCTGACGTCAAACTTACGTAACCGTAGACGCAAAGCATCGGGCGGTGACCCGCAGCGTTGTCTCAACAGTCCAATCAAACGCTCTCCTCGTTTATAGGAGGTCACTATCGTTTGCTTTCAAACAGATAAAATTGCCTACATTCAGCAGTTTTTCTTATCTAATTGGCGGGCTAGAGGCGAGGAGCACGCTCAAGTGGAGAGAGTTTCGATGTGCGGATGCAGCGCAGTGAAAATAGATAAGCTTCTGAGGAAGGTGCTGCCGGTGTCTGCGATTGGTCCGCTTCTCCTTAGCTGGCGGTGGCCGTTCGAACACCACGGTGGCGGGAAACGGAAGTTTAAAAATGCCGCTAAAATGTATACTCAGCAAAGAAGAGTTGGCAGGGTGATCTCGTATAGGTGCCCAAAGGACTCGATAACGATACTGCCACGCAAGAAGTTTATTATACGCAAGTAAATCCGTGCTCTCAGGCAAGTGCGAATAGCCAGTGCCTGAGCGATCGGCAGGCAGCCATCTTCTATTCCTTTAAGAACGGGGCAGTATCCGGCTATTCAGAAAAAATCACTTTTGTTCGGCATAATAATGCATCTTTAACACCAACACGTCACTTTTACGCGAGGAGTTTTCGCGGTTTCGTGAAGCCGCGTGACACGCAGGCGAAGCGGGCGCAGCCGGAAAGGTTTTCACAAATAGCAGAGGCCTAATGGCGAAAAGGCGCCTAATCAGATATAATTAGTTTTATTTTGCTCAGTCTATTCATGCGTAATGTACACGTCATATCAGTTCGGCCGCTTTCGCAGTTTTTGTCATGTCGCGTGGCAGACAGGCGATGTGGTGGTGGCCTGAAAAGTTGTTGACCAATCGTGGAGGGCTGATTGCAGAATTGGAATAGAAAAGTTTGGAATAGCTTTACATTAGAGCGCCCAATATCTAACTTTGCCTAGAATCCTAATCCCGTATGAAATTTTTCTTTGTTCATGGATGTGTAACTTAAATTTCAGGCGTGAGTTAAGCTGGGCACCAAGAAACCCACAGTGCATGGTTGGAGCGGTAAATGACATGGAAATTAATAAATATTGGCAGAACTTGCGAGTAATTAGTGTGCCTAGAACTGAAGATTACGAACTTAGTGTTCGAAATACTAATTTGAAGTTTATTTTTAGCCCACCGAGTAGATAGTAACACGACAGCGTTAAAGGCCACGTGTCGCAGAAAATGCGGTGCCGGCGTCCAGCGTCGAACATCATTTCGGGAAAAAATATTGTCGAGCGAACCATACCCAGGACTTCAATGTGGCGTAAAGAAGCTACCGAGCTAATTGAATTTCTCGAGCTAAGATAAGTATAAAAATTGGAGGACGCTTAAGCTTCGCCTTCAAGAGTGAAACATGACAGCGTTCCCGTCGACCCGCGAAGGGGTGTAAGACAATGCGCTACGGCGCAGCGATCACTTACGAGGCGCCCCGCATCTGACTTTGCACCCACCGGTCACGCGGTGAGTGTCGAGCAACGCAGCGTTCGGCGCCGCAACGAAACGTGCGCCTGAGCAAGCGGAACGAACCAAAGAACTCGGCGTCTCGAAACGTCCTGATCGGCACGGACAGCCAGCCGGGCGGCGACGGGCCCCGCGCCGGTCCCTGCACAGCCCCAATGCTTTACCCAATGCGCGCGTGGCGCGCCAACTATCGGGGCAGACCGTACATTGCGAGGAGGGCGTCTTCTGTGTTTGCCGCAAGATTGCTCTGCGTGTGCGGAAAGCGCAGAAGAAATGTAGCGGAAACGTACTTCGCTACGCGTTTAACTACGACTTCTGTAATTTACATGCTCATAATTACCGATATAAACAGCAGTATAACTTTCTACGGCATGTTTGTAAGGCAACACCGCATTCACTAGAGGCGTTTTTGTCCCACTTTCAACGAACGAACTCATGGCTGAGTGGTAGCGTCTCCGCCTCACACTCGGGGGACCCTGGTTCGATTCTCACCCAGCCCATTTGCAAGTTGTTTTTATTTATGAATTCCTTCCGGGATTTTGCGCTCACGGCCAACGCCGCCGACGCCGACACCAGTTTTCCTGCGACACGAGCTACTTAACGCTGTCGCGTTAAAATCGTAAGGTACGACTTGCACATAACCTACAGATAGGATAGCGTTGGATTGTAATTTGAATAGACGAGAAAACATAATTCTGTTAGGCGCAAATCAAAGGGACTGCTTTTCCAGCGTGTCACCATTCATAGATCGGCCACGGCGTCCGCCATTTGCGCGCGCCGGGGGCCACGGAGCGGCACGGCCCAAAGCCACCTAGAAAAAAGACTAGGTGGCTTTGCACGGCCGGTTCCTTGCTATACCTCTAATGGCGCTCGCCTCCGCAGTATCGCGGGCAACCCAAGAGGCCGCGTTTCTACCAGGAAGAAAGCCCACCTTCGTCCATTGCGCTCACGGCCAGCGTTTGCCGGTAAACATTATGGTTACGTACGCTCCAGTTGCCGGAAAGCGTGAGAAGCAGTCAGGTATCTTTGAATGTTATCGCGTTCCACTCTTAAAGGCAAAGTTTAAGCGTCCTCCATCGTTTTTCTGTAAGATCAGCATTAAGGGTCGTTACGAGTTTGTTTAAACAGTTACTCGAAGATAAAAGAGTGGTGTCATTGGTGTATTGGTGTATAGAGTGGTGTATAGATGCATTCTGTTCGTGAAGTTAGATATCTTGTTCATCGTTCATACTGTTAAAACGCCGAAAGCAAGGTGGAAGAAGGAGAGAACGAGCCAGGGCTGCAGACCATAAAGTGAGGGACTTGCCTGCTCTGCCTGTCTTTTGCATAAGCTTGAAAGTGGTTTGTAATTATCTTTCTAATCCTTATGCCACATTTTGGTGGAAGTGTGAGGTACATCTAGTGCAAGACGGAGCACCGAAGCGGGCCTAGCCTGGCGGCTACGACCATACCGACTGACGAAGAGGCCGCAACAACGGCGACCACGACGGTGACCACCATGTGAACTGTCATATTGGCTCAGCCCCGCGACGCTGGAACGTTTACGGGTACCGACAACCTTGACGTCAATATTGGCTCCGGAAGTACGAGCGTGTCAGCGAAAATAACGGGTGGCACCAGACCCTTTGCTAGCCAACATGATCTCGTACTTTAAAGCTACGGCAAAGGTCTGGTTTCATACACATGAACAGGAGCTAACAAGTTGGGGGCAACGCCGGAAAATGTTCTACGATGTTTTTGGGAGGAGAGTTGGACGACAACAAGTCGCGAAGACAACTGAATCCTTGCTCTTTGCCGCAAGGTGGACGAGCGAATGCCGGAAGAAAAGGTAAACCATGTACTGAAGGGCATAGCAGACGGCGCCTTTAACCCTCTCGTGTACAGGAACTTCACCAGCAGCGACGACATCATAAGGGAATGCCGACGTTTCGAAGAAGCTAAAGACCGTCGAATTGTGCATCAGTATACCCGTCTTCCAAATACAGCCGCTACATCATCGTGCGAAGATCATTCCGTGCCTCAGACGACCGCGTCCGAAAGAATTGTGCGTATCGTCGGCCGGGAGATAGAGGGCGCATCAGCGGATAGCTCCCAGACGTATGCCCCTAATTATTTTGGACCGACGGTTTCCCTCATCCAGTCCATCGTTCGCGAAGAGCTGGCAAGCCTTGGTGTACTCTCCACTTGCACCGTCAACTGATCCGACGCCTTTGCTACTGTCCTGGCTCCGCAGAACCGGTACTCCTCACGGCCCTTTCATTACCCAATAGAACGGCGAACACCAGATGACAGGCGTATTTGTTTCAGCTGCCGACGTGTTCGCCACATTTCCCGTCACTTCCGCAACACTTGGATGCCCTCATTACGATCTGCGTTCCAACCTTACCGCACGCCGTCGGAAGAACCTACGGAGCCATACCACCATGCTGAGGCCTCGCCACCTGCACGGCTGAGTCGTTCGCTTTCTCCATGACGCCCCCTGCCTCGCCCATCTTCTATTCGCCCTTGTCCGTTGTCCCTGTACCGACGTCCGTCAGAAAACTGGCGAGTGCAGCTCCGAAGGGTGACGCTGCTACATCGACTTGGACTTCCTCTGCTGACCCGGCCGACGGATAGAAATTTACCTCACGTGTATGTCGATGGTGTCCCTGCAATGGCTTTGATTGATACGGGCACGCAC
Organism: Dermacentor andersoni; assembly: GCF_023375885.2. Lineage (NCBI taxonomy): Eukaryota > Metazoa > Arthropoda > Arachnida > Ixodida > Ixodidae > Dermacentor > Dermacentor andersoni. The sequence continues at coordinate 139,917,955 of NC_092819.1, forward strand.
ATCTCCGTCATGAGTGACCATCTTCGTAGACATCTGACTAAAGTCTTCACGCCTTCTGCATTCTGAGTTGTGGGGGTCACCGACGGAAGAACGCTTGCCGTCATAGGAATGTGCGCTGCTCGTGTCAGTGGTCGCCAGTCGTCAGACCTCCGTTCCTTTCACTGTCCTTGAAGAATGTCCCCGCAACGTTATTCTAGGTCTTTATTTTCTATGAGCGCATTAGTAATTGATTAATCCATGGTACTTGTTCACCTCGATTTGCCCTGATCTTCTGACACTGCAAAGGAAGTTCGCAGCAGATTTTCTTCCGGACACATCCGTTTTGTTCCTCACTCTAGGACGCGCGTCCTCCTTTCGCACACCCCATTTGTGCCTCAGGGGGTTTACGTTGTCTCTACTCTTGCGGACGTCCCCTGGCCCATAGCCCCGCGCTTCCTCACACTGTCGTCAATGTAACGAACGATTCTACGTGTCTTCCTCTTCCGAATTTCTGGCTGTGCAGTCGCGTTGTACCGCAAGACATAGCCTCAGACATGCTGTCATCTTGCGAGGACTACCACCTATCTTCCTTGACTGCTGAAACGTCGTCTCACAGTGACTGTTCGCAGTCTTCACCAGCTGTCTTATCCAACTTCCCAAGCATGATCTCTCCTGATTAGCGCCTTAGCACTACGACCAGTTACGTTCTTTGTTTGCCTCGTTCAGCGACATTTTTTTTACTTGAAAGGTCACCCTTTAGGCCCGATCTCTATTGCAGAACACATAAATAACACTGGCGACGCTCATCCGATTCACCGAGTGTCCTTCCATGAGCGACGGGTGAATCAAACCGATGTAGAAAAGGTGCTTTATCGAGGAATTATTGAGCCATCGTCAAGCCCGTGGGCGGCTCCGGTAGCCCTAGTTAAAAAGCACAATACTTAGCGTTTCTGGGTGGACTACCCGCACCTGAACAAGATAACTAGAAATGATGTTTACCCTCCCCCACGCATTGCTGACACCCTCCACTGCCTTCACGGTGCGGAATATTTTTCTTCCATCGACCTTCGTTCCGGCTACTGGCGGATTGCTGTGGACGGCGTGGACCGTGAGAAGCCAGCCTTTCTAACACCGGACGGCCTATACCAGATCAAATTCATGCCTTTCGGCTGATGTAATGCGCCAGCCACGTTCGAACGCGTGATGAACGCACTTCTGCACAGATTCAAGTGGTCCATCTGTCTGTTACCTAGACGACGTCATCGTTCTCGCTCCTACGTTTGCCACACAGCTCCAGCGCCTTTTATTAGTTCTATCTGTATTTCGGATTGCCGTTGTCCACGTTAATTCGTCTAAGTGTCACTTAGGTCTCCTCCAAATCACTATCTTTGGCCAGCTTGACTCCTCCGGTGTGCGCCCAGACGAGACAAAGTTCGGGCTCTGCAAACTTTTCCCGTGCCGACAAGTGCCAAGGGTGTACGGAGCTTTGTGCCTCTGTGGTCATACTTCCACCGCTTCGCGCACAACTTTGCGGAAGTCTCACTGGGCTTCTCAAAGCCGATACTTCATTTTCCTGAGGCCCAGAACAAGCAACCGCCTTTTTGAAGCTTATCTCTCTGTTGACATATGCACCTATTTTGGCGCAATTCGACCCGTCTGCTCCTACTTAAGTCCGCACTGACGCCAGTCGTCATAAAACCGGCGCCATTTTGTCTCAGCGTCAGCGAAGGCACCACCGTGTCATGGCATACGCAGGTCGTTTGCTTTCTGCAGCCGAACGGGACTATTCTATCACCGAGCGGGAGTTCCTTGCACATGTCTGCGCAGTCGCAAAATTTCGCCCTCACCCTTGCGGTCGGCCCTATACAGTCTTTACAGACCACCACTCGCTGCGCCGGCTTTCTTTCCTAAAGAACCCGACAAGACCCCTCGGTCGCTGGGCGCTGCGACTTCAGGTATACCCGTACACCATGGCCAACAAATCCTGTAATTTACACCAAGATGCCGGCTGGCTGTCACGCTATCCTGTCGACTCGCTGGATATTTTTGCGACCGACATTCCTGCTCCTGTTCTCTCACTATCTGCTTTCGCTGACCAAGCCACCGAGGAGCGCCACGACCCCTACATACGTCACGTCATGGACAAGCTCGCATCTGTGATGTCCGACCCCTCCCTTCGAATGTTTCTCCTCGAGGACGACACATTTTATTGGCGCGCAGCATGCACCCTAGTGGTCCTGCACTGTTGTTTGTCGTTGCTCGCCATCTGATTGCCACTATTGTCACTCAGTTGCACGATGTACCCACTGCTGGTCACCTTGGGGTCTCTCGCACGTACGATCGTGTCCGGCACTCCTTTTAGCCCGGTCTATAACGATCCGTCAGCCGCTACGACGTTTCTTGAGAGTTATGTCAGAGCCGGAAAAAACCACCTCTACTCCCTGCTGGTTGCCTTCAGCTTATCGACGTGCCTCCAGAACCGGTCTTTCGCGTTGGGCTAGACCTGTTTGAACCTTTTCCTATAACCACTTCTGGAAACAAGCGGATTGCTGTCGCTACCGACCATGCAGCTCGATATGCGACCACCAAATCTTTTCCAACATCCTGCGCAACAGACGTTGCTGAGTTCCTTTTACACGACATCATCCTTCATCACGGCTCTCCTCAGGTCAACTTCTTGACCGCGGCCGGTATTTCCTCCCCAAAGTAGTGGATGACCTACTCCGTTCCTACGCCACGAAACACAAGCTCACCACTGCCTGCCATCCGCAGACGAACGGCCTTCCTGGGCATCTTAATTGCACCATCACAGACATGCTTTCAATGTATGTTTCCGATGACCACCGTGACTGGGACAATGCTCTCCCCTTCGTCATATTCGCGTACAATTCCTCGCGCCACGACACAGTCGGTTACTCACAATTTTATCTATTGTACGGCCGCGGCCCCATATTACCTATCGACACCATCCTGCCCATCGCTCAAGCGTCTGCGTCGGATTATGCCCGAGAAGTCGTTGCCGAGCCGAACAGGCACGGCAAGTTGGTCATCGTCGCCTTTCTATATCCCAGAACAGGCAGAAGATCACATATGTGTGTCGCTACCATGACGCCAACTTCCTTCCCGGGACTTTGTCCTTCTATGGCCTCCGACCAGCCGCGTCGGACTATCGGTAAAGTTGATGTTGCGCTACGCCGGTCCTTACCGAGTCCTCCGCCAGGTGACAGATGCATCAAACGAAATCTCTCCGGTCACGACTCCCGCTTGCCATGTCCAGCCTCCCCGTAACGTCGTCCATGTTGTCGCCGTTAAACGCTACCAGTCTTCGTCCACATAAGACGCACCGGGATGGTGCTTCCACGTCAGAGGGACATATGTTACAACGCTCAAAGCCAGATGGAAGAAGGAGAGCACGAGCTTGGGCTGAAGGCGATGACGTGAGAAACTTGCCTACTCTGCCTGTCTTTTCTGTATACCTTGTAAATATATTTCCCCTTTTGTCTAATCATTATGCCACAATATACAATAAAAATAAAAGCGGGCCAAGAATTAAGCCTTGGGGAACCCCAATGTTAATTATTATTCTTTTGTTGTAAGAAACGCCAGAAATGTATTCGTTTTAAGAAGCAAGTTTAGAGAATAGAATATCTTGAGTAATTGCATCGAAAGCTTTATTGAAATGTGAAAAAAACGAACCAACGTAGTTGCCTTAGCCAATTTCGATTTTGGATTAATCAGTGAAATAAATAAGAGCGAGGTAACTGTGTGGATATTCGAATCGAACCTCCAAATATTCGCCCATCTATAATAATTGACGCCTCCGACCCGTTGATGACATTTTATACGACTGGCCATCGTCGCTCGTCGCTGTCATTCTGCTTTGTGTATTTGTTTTTGTAGGCACAAATTCGCCCTGTAAACAGTATAACACTTTTCACTACTTGTTAAAAAATTTCACGAATGCAGGGATCCGGAACACAAATTGGGGAGACTTACGAAGGCAGGAACGTGAAATTTTCCGGAGACGTTACAGTTAACATTCCCTGCATTTCTACAAAGTGTAAACTTTGTCTAACGCAGAGTTCTCTCGGCCTTTACGGAAACGTTCTGAAAACGGCAGTATGGCACGTTTGCGCACTTGCTAAACGAAATGTCACAAAAGCTGTATTTGATCCACATGCGTTTAACTTAGCACATCACCTTGCGATATCATTGCCTCAAAGTTCTCTGAACTTAATCTTGGTGGCTTTTGTAGTTACGCCGGGCCAGCTGCCTAAATTTTGCGCCGCCTCTCATAACGCTCCGGGACACTTGCATGCGTAATTTATTGCAAAAGCCACAATTAAACAGCACACTTTGAACTTTGCGTTCAAGTTACCAATAATATTCTTCCTAATTTCGTCAAATATAAACAAGGTGGCTTGTATTGTTAAACCAGAACACTGGAGAAACTAAGTAAAATTCTCGTATCACCCACGAGAAAAATTGAAAAAACGAGGGTTCAATCATAGTTTGCAGCACTTTTATTCAAACTAGAAGCAGTAAATTTTAACCATGTAGTACATTAGGATGCACCCTGCTTTCACTGCGTTTGAAGTATCCTTTTTTTTTTTTTTTTTTTTTTTTTTGCTGTCCCTTTATGACCAGGAGAAACATCGCGGATAACGCCAGCGCGACGCGTTCTGGAACACTTGAATAAGTTACTTTGTACAGAGGCTGTAAATACCCTACACAGATTAAGCATTTATTTCTCACCATTCATAAGTATCGTAGTTCATCAAAATATGAAAACTGTTTGTAGCATATTTCCCTGAGAAGACCAGAGAAAGGAACTTCATGCCTTGGACAACACATAACTGGTCTCACATAATTCAGAAATTCGCTGAAAACGAATATTCAGTTTCATTATCAAATCACGCAATTAATCAACACAATTCAACCTTTTGGCACACGTCAATCCTAAAGTGCGCCTTATTTCTTCAAACAAAAATGAAATTTCTCCCGTTTTTAGCCCTCTGAGGCAAGCGGAGAAACTTTTAAAGTGTTTCATATAACGCTTACAAACGGGTCTGAAAGTAAGGTTTAGCAACTTTCATTTAACCCCTAAATGGCACCGACACTTCAAAACTTGCCTGCACGTTGTCCCTACGACCGTAAAGGTTTGACAACAGGCACATAACGTTTTCGAACGCTTCCAGTCGCATTAGCAGCTTCGCTGTGTAAAAAATCCCTTGCACTCGTGTTAGTGGAGCATCTGCACACGGGCACGGCAGACTTACCGGCTGCGTGGTCACCAGGCCCTGCTGCTCTCTCGACGTCCTCGTCCAGTCTTCGGGTGCGACGCGACGAATAGCGGTCGGATGCTCGCGATACCTGGGACTCGTGCTTCTCACCTTCCCCACGTACGTCGGAGAACTTGTGGCGCCCGTCGCTGCCACGTTGCCTTTTCGACTCGTCTCTGGACCCGGTTGAAGTTCGACTGCGAGAGAGTGGTACGTGGCAATGGGTAAGGGGAACGCATGGGACGGTTGTGAATTGCAGCATGCTTTCTCTCTTCTTTTCTCTGTCTGTTACCCTACTTCGAATCGATTCACCAACTCGTCGTGCTGGCAGCAACGACTTCGCCTCACTAGCTGATTGGCTAAAATGAGCGGATATTGCCTGAGCACCGGAATTAAAGGAATGCTCTCTTGCGTGGATATCAAAGTTATTTGCCAGTCTTTCTCATTTTTTTTTTCACAATTGGGCGCGCTACGCCAAAGGAAAATAGAAACCCTTAACTAATGAAACTGCATCAGCGTATCATATGCACTGAGACTGAAAGGGCCCTCTTCGAGGTAATATCTATACATTTTGTGCCATCCAGGTATTAGTTTTCCAAATGCGAGCCCGGACGAGTACAATCCACTGCATTTTGTAGAACTTTTGATTACTAAATTTTTGACGATTTTTATAAAAAAAATTGCGTTGGTATCATATTTTCCAGTATATGGCCGCATTATCTTCCTACTCCGCTTGATTTGTACACCAGGGAAATGTATCCTGTCCTTAAGCCAGTAACTTTGACATCATTGCTCAAATCTTTGTCGTCACCCCGGATAAAAAATATGATTTCTTCAGCAGATCATGCCCCAATGTTCACAAAATGCACACTTCCACTACGTGGAAGTGTACATCTTCCACTACGTGAAAGTGGCATCTTCCACTACGTGGAAGATGCCAATTCAGTTGCTAAGACTAGGATAAACCTCCTATTACATACTTCAGCGCGTCATGCGCATCTTACAACCGGGAACAGCTAGAGACACCTACAGGACCCCTCCCTACCCGCAAGACTTACTTATTTTCGTTAAAGGCAAATATTTATTCGTCATTATATCGTATACCTCGGAGACCGGCCGCCTTTCGTCGAAGATCGCGCCGAAGAAAATGCTTCGCTTTCGCCCAGACGTCTTGTGGCTGCGGCCTTTCCAGCCTTCCCGGTCGCCTTTCTTCCGCGCGGAGGCGCGTGCCTTAAATCGAACCCTCTAGAAACGCTGTGGTCGTCGTGTCGGCTTCTTGTGGTGTGTCGCGTTTCGTCCGTTTCATCCCGGAGAGATGTCCGGCTCCTGGACTTCGACATGGCGAACGTGGCCGAGGCGTTGGCCAAGGAGCGTCGAGGACGTGACCTGCACGGAAGACTACCCGGTCGGACGTCGATTAGATGTGCGCCGTCTGCTTCGACTGGTGCCCCCGTTTGTCGTCTCGAAACAGCTGCGCTGGTCGCGAAATCAGAGTTCGTATTCTGCTGCCTGCAAAAAGTAAACGGTGAGAACGTGGATAAGAAAATGGAACGTTGCGCTTCGATCGTCGATGCTAGGCGGCAATACCCATTAAATAATCCTAACGGGGAAGTTAGTAATAGCGCCTACTCTCACCTCTTGTCTGCGACGTGTACAATTCGTCGGCGCTAAATACTCGCGCCCACAGAACTCGAGTCTCTTGAGACGTCGCTAGCTAGCCGAGGACAATCTGACGCAAAAGCACTCGAACAGGATGGCCGAGAAGCGTGCGCACCTGACAGGTGCAGGCGTGCAGCTCGTGGCCCGCTTCTTCTTCTGCGAACGTGACGTGATGCCGGCTTTTTTCCTAAATTCCGAGCCCTGGTGACCAGCATCGTCTGGTGAGCAGGGCCTGACTATCGGCTCCGGCCCATGGCACATTGGACTACAGGACACCGCCCACCTCGAACGATTTCACCGTCAGCTCATTTCTGTAAATAAAGTTCGTGCCTCGTCCTCTTCTTCAGGCTTTATTTTTTATTTTTTATTCTTCGGGCGTGTCCTTACGAGTTTGTAGCTGTTGTCGTTGTCGTTGTTGAATTAAACTGAATATATACAAAGAAAGAGAGAGAGAGATACAAAAGGAAAGGAAAGACAGGGAGGTTAGCCAGTGTAAATACCGGTTGGCTACCCTGTGCTGGGGAAAGTGGTAAAGGGAATAAAAGGAGAAGAAAGAGAGAAAAAAAAACAAGAAAAATGCACACAGTAACGCGATGTTACGCACAACAATAGTCAAAGGCGTTCGCACAATTCACATGTCCTTAAGAACATGAGCAAAGCCCTTAAAGCCCTGAGTGCCGAAACCCGCCTGGACCAGTGTCCTAGAACTTTCTCTTCTGTGAAGGGGCGATTGCCCAGTTTTTCGAGCACGGTCACGAGCACTTTTCTTTGCACATTGTAACGTGGACAGTCACAGAGGAGGTGCGCGATCGTCTCTTCGCAGCCGCAGGTGTCGCAAGCAGGGCTGTCGGCCATTCCAATGCGGAAAGAATAGGAGTTCGTGAATGCCACGCCGAGCCATAGGCGGCAGAGAAGTGTTGCTTCCGCTCGTGGCAACCCTGGTGGAAGACGGAGTTGCAAACTTGGGTCCAATCTGTGAAGACGTGTGTTCGTGAATTCACTGGTGTTCCACAGAGTTAGCGTAAGCTCGCGTGCGAGGGAGCGAAGACTTGTGGCTGCATCTGTTCTTGACAGCGGTATGGTTACAATATGGGCACTGTGAAGAAGAAGACGCGCCTCGCGGCACAGCCGCATCGCCAACGCGCGGATCGTCTCGGCTCGCGCTGTTGATTGCTGGCGTCCGTTTGGACAGTGCTTCGGGCTGCTTCGCCGTTCCCGGTTGCTGTGCCTTTACATTAGGAGCCGCCAATAAACCTTTTCTCAATTGGTGGAGGTGCTGGGTACTCAAACCCCGTCGCTTGAAACCCTGGAGCTGAGATCAAGAACGCTACCACCCGCCATGACCGACAGCTCCTCCCAAACGGCACCGACGCCACAGTCCGTCACCTGCACCGGCGTTCCACGACAACGGGACCCCAAGGTCTTCAGCGGTGCAGACGACGAAGACGTAGAAGACTGGTTTGCGTCATATGAACGGGTGAGCGCACACAACAAGTGGGATGATCCAGCCAAGTTAACTCACGTCATCTTTTATCTGGCTGGTGTTGCCCAACTGTGGTTTCACAACCACGAAAGTGACGTGCCCACATGGTCAGTCTTCAAGACAACCTTTACGGAAGTGTTCGGCCGACCCGCTCTTCGCAAGCTGCGTGCCGAACAGCGCTTGCGCGCCCGAGCACAGCAGACGGCAGAAACGTTCACAAGCTACATAGAAGACGTCGTGGACCTTTGTAAACGAGTCAACGCCGCAATGCCCGAAGCTGAGCGAATTCGCCATATACTGAAAGGCATCGATGACGGCGCATTCCAGATGCTCCTAGCCAGGAATCCGCGCACTGTGTCTGAAGTTGTCAGCCTATGCCAAAGTTACGATGAGTTAAGGAAGCAACGCGCTTCGACTCGGCGTCCTTTGGGAAGCGACGACTTGTTGGCGAGCCTTGACAACATGTACGACCCATCCTCATTCTTTCAGCGGGTCAAGGACTTTGTGCGTGAGGAAGTTGCCCGCCAACTTTCTTTAGTCCCCTTCACTCAGGAGCCCACCTACCGTCTTCCAAACACGCTCCGCACCCTCATTTCCGAAGAGGTCGCCCAAGTTGTCCCTTCCGCACACCATCAGCCGCCTGCTGCCGCGAATCTCAACTCTACGCGGGCAGTGCAGCCTGTCGCCACGCCTCTCACCTATGCGCAGCCAGTCCTGCCTGTGGCCGCGCCTCTTACGTACGCGCAGGCAGTACGCAGGACTCCACAGGCGTCTTTCACGACCCAGTCCCAACCGCTGCCACCGGAAGCCCATGCTACATCTTGGACCGCACCGCGAGCTAATCCTTGGAGGACACCTGACAATCGACCCATCTGTTATTCTTGCTGCACTCCCGGACACGTCGCCCGATATTGCCGCCGTCGCCCTCAAGCGTTAGGCGACGCCTCGCGGCCCTTCCAGTACGGCAGCCAGCCATTTCGCCAATACGCCGCTCCTTCCCCCCAACCGTACGCTCGTGCTGACATCCCAGAATTTCCTTCGCGTCGCTCGCCGTCCCCTCGCCGACGCTCGCTCTCCCCAATGCGTCGGCGACCCGCACCACCTGACCAGGAAAACTGAACGTCGCAGTTCAAGAGACAAGAACTGCGCCCCATTCGAACTCTCAAAGTCCTCGCGCCTCTCCTGCTAACGTGGTCGAAATTTGTGTAGAAGGTGTTCCTGCATTCGCTCTTGTGGATACCGGCGCAGCCGTTTCTGTGATAGCCGCCAAACTGTGCCGTTCGCTGCGCAAGGTGACCACGCCGCTTTCTGGACTGTCGCTTCTTACGGCAAGCGCGCAGCACGTCACTCCGCACGCAGCCTGTACTGTACGTGTCCTTATTCACGACATTGTTTACATCGTCGAGTGTATTGTTCTTCCCACCTGCTCGCATGACGTCATCCTTGGATGGGACTTCTTATCCAGTCATAAAGCCGTGATCGACTGCGCACGCGCCGAAGTTGAATTTTCTCCTTGTGACGCACCCTTGGACGAAGATTGCAACCGCCCTTCTAAACTTACCGTGCGCGAGGACACAGATATTCCACCTGGCTCCTTCGCCCTCGTACCCGTCTCTTGCGATGCCATCGCTGATGCAAAGGTCCTCTTCACACCGTCCGACGTCTTCATGAGCCGTAAATCTTTCCCACTACCCTTCGCGACGCTTGACATGGCTGGCGGCTGCAGCAATATATACTTTTACAGTCCCCTCTGTGCGCCTATTACGTTGCTTGTTGGTGAATGCCTTGGCTTCGTGGAACTCCTTGACTCTTCGTCTTTGGTTGACGTCCCTGGAGACTCTTTTGATGTCGACCCCGGCCAACCATCTTCGGTGTCCGCGCTTGAGGAAACGTCCAGGGATGCGTTCTCGAATGCCATCGCCGATACCCTCACACCTGCCGAACGCGCCGACCTTCTTGATCTCCTGCACAAATTTAGAAGTTCATTCGACGTTTCACAACCTCACCTGGGCCGCACGTCGGAAGTGCAGCACTACATTGACACCGGTTCACATCAGCCGTTACGTCAACGACCGTATCGCGTCTCTGCCGAAGAGCGTCGTGTCATTACCACCCAAGTCGAAGATATGCTGCGCCGTGATGTTATTCAACCTTCGCACAGTCCCTGGGCATCTCCTGTCGTTCTCGTTCGCAAGAAGGACGGGTCTATTCGCTTTTGCGTCGACTACCGTCGGTTAAATAAGGTAACGCGCAAAGACGTCTATCCTTTGCCGCGCATCGATGACGCCCTCGACAGTCTTCAGGGAGCAGAATTCTTCTCGTCCCTTGACTTGCGTTCAGGGTACTGGCAGGTCCCGATGGCTGCGGCCGATCGCCAGAAAACCGCATTCATTACGCCTGACGGCTTATATGAATTTAAGGTGATGCCTTTCGGGCTTTGTAACGCCCCTGCCACCTTTGAACGACTCATGGACAACACGCTGCGTGGCCTCAAGTGGCCTATATGTCTGTGTTACCTCGACGATGTCGTGGTTTTCTCGCCTGATTTTCCCACTCACCTGCTCCGCCTCAGACAAGTTTTGACCTGTCTAACGAACGCTGGCCTTCAACTGAACCTCAAGAAGTGCCGCTTCGCCGCGCGAGAGCTCACCATTTTAGGCCACGTTGTGTCCAAGCACGGCGTTCTACCCGATCCTGCAAAACTTCGAGCAGTCGCTGAGTTTCCGAAGCCTCAGACCATCAAAGAACTTCGAAGCTTCGTGGGCCTATGCTCATATTTCCGGCGCTTTGTTCGAAATTTCACATCGATCATGGCGCCATTGACTCAGCTTCTACGCGGTGACGCCGCCCTCTCTTGCTGGTCCTCTGCATGTGACTCCGCCTTTGCTACGCTGCGTCGTCTTCTCATCTCCCCACCTATTCTTAGCCATTTCGACCCGTCAGCTGCAACTGAAGTACATACTGATGCCAGCGGGGTCGGTCTCGGCGCCGTACTCGCCCAACGAAAGCCGGGCGCTACCCCAAATATGTAGTCGCCTATGCGAGTCGCACACTGACGAAGCCTGAGGCCAATTACAGCGTGACCGAAAAAGAGTGCTTGGCTTTAGTATGGGCACTTGGCAAGTTCCGACCATATCTGTACGGGCGCCCATTCGACTTGGTCACAGATCACCATGCGCTTTGTTGGCTCGCCAACTTGAAAGATCCCACTGGCCGCCTAGCCCGTTGGGCACTACGCATCCAGGAGTACGATATTCGCGTCGTATACCGCAGTGGACGCACACACTCCGACGCAGACGCCTTGTCTCGTTCACCTTTACCTCCAGACTCGGCCTGCGCAACAACTTCCGCACATTCCGTGTCATCTCTCGACATGGCCTCCTTTGCAACCGCACAACGTCGTGACCCGTGGATCGCTTCTCTTTTCGACTATCTTTCTGGATCGTCGACCATCCCTGTATCCCGAACCCTCCGACGCCAAGCAGTTCATTTTGCCATTCGTGACCAGCTGCTGCACCGACGCAATTACACTCCTGAAGGTCGTCGGTGGCTTCTGGTGGTTCCCCGCAGCTTAAGGTCTCAAATATGTGCCGCTTTCCACAACGATCCGCAGTGTGGCCATGCCGGAGTCTTCAAGACGTACGAACGAATTCGCCACCGCTACTACTGGCGCGGAATGTACAATTTTGTACACAAGTTTGTTCGGTGCTGTCTTGACTGTCAACGCCGCAAATCGCCGCCTTTACGCCCATCTGGTGCCTTGCAGCCGCTCCCGTGCCCTGCCACACCCTTCGATCGCGTCGGCATCGACCTATACGGCCCGCTTCCTATGACGCCAGACGGCAATCGGTGGATCGTAGTTGCTATTGATCATTTGACACGCTACGCCGAAACTGCTGCTTTACCAAGTGCTACAGCGCGGGATGTAGCCTCTTTCGTCCTACATCGCTTCGTGCTTCGACACAGCGCACCTCGAGAACTCCTCAGCGATCGAGGTCGCGCCTTCCTCTCCGAAGTCATCGAAAGTTTGCTTTCGGAATGCCATATTATTCATCGGACAAGCACGGCATACCATCCACAGACTAACGGGCTCACAGAGCGATTTAACCGCACACTTGGTGATATGCTCTCTATGTACGTGGCATCTGATCATGGTAACTGGGACCGCATCCTTCCATTCATCACGTTCGCGTACAACACCGCGATCCAGGCCACTACAGGATTTTCACCTTTCTTCCTCCTGTATGGCCGCGAGCCTACGCATACCATAGACACGCTCGTTCCTTACCGTCCTGACGCCTCCGAGTGTCTACCTGTTTCCGACGTCGCCCGACAAGCCGAAGAATGCCGCCAGCTAGCACGCTCCTTTACGGCAGAGCAACAGCAGCGCCAAAAAGAAAACCGCATCGACACGCATCCAAACACGACCTACGCTCCAGGCGTTCTTGTGTGGTTGTCGGTCCCTTTCCAAACGCCGGGGCTTTCCTCGAAACTCGTCCCAAAATTCGCAGGGCCTTACCGAATCTTGGAGCAAACATCCCCGGTGAATTTTCTCATTGAGCCCCTGTCACCACCTGAAGACTTGCGCCGGCGTGGACATGACATTGTCCACGTCTCGCGTCTCAAGCCCTACCACGACCCTCTGCCTCCCGATTCTTAAGGCGCCAGGATGGCTCTTTTTGTCCGGGGGGAGATTGTGAAGAAGAAGACGCGCCTCGCGGCACAGCCGCATCGCCAATGCGCGGATCGTCTCGGCTCGCGCTGTTGATTGCTGGCGTCCGTTTGGACAGTGCTTCGGGCTGCTTCGCCGTTCCCGGTTGCTGTGCCTTTACATTAGGAGCCGCCAATAAACCTTTTCTCAGCACCATCATGGGCCGACCGGGCAGCGTCATCCGCACTGTCATTTCCCGAAATTCCGCAGTGACCCGGTACCCACTGGTAGATGATGTTGTGTCCCTTGTCGATTGCGTAATGGTGGAGTAGTCGGATGTCTGCGACTAATTGTACATTTGGTCCGTGGTTGAAAGGGGACAGCAGACTATAAAGAAAGAATTATAGTCACCCTATAATGAGGACGGCTACTGCATTTCGGAAAATATTAACAACAGGTTGTAATACAGGATGTTCAAAAGGTAGGAAATACTTGTTTGAGTATTCCTTCAGGTTTTTCCTCTGGTTTTAAATCGGGCCGAAACATTTCGGATATTGCAGAATGGGGTTGCTGAGCCCCACCCAACCCAATTTCAAGCGAAACTGAACCCAATGACATTGTTCGTACGTACTTCAAGACAATTAAACGTACTGGTACGAAACAAATCGGCTGTACCACATGGACAGCGGTAGTCAGAAAACTTTGTTTCTTCAGTACAGCGTTAGTATTCTGACATTGCGACAATATGCAACAATCAGATGGTAGAACGGAGACAGGAGCTGCGTACGTGTATGCTCGTAACTATGGACACCTGGGCAGAAACGTTTGCAATTATGATCTCGGCCACTGACAGCTGTGCTTCGAAGTTGAAACGCTGGTAAATACGTTCCGCAGAATCAACATTTCTTATTCCACGTTGCTGTTCTGCTGTTCGCTCATGCGACTTAACCGATAGTCGTAACGAAGAAAAGGGTCATTGCGGGAACCAGAAAACCAGCAAAACTCGGGCGCGAAGAAGACAGAGCAGGAAAACAGCCAGAATTAGTAGGCAAATAAGCGGTGCCAGTAGCGCTTATTCGCGTAACCATGTAACCGTGTAACGGATGCAATATTTTGGTGAAAAGTTCTTCCGATTCAACCTGTTTCCACGGCTCTGCCACTGTTGCAAAGGTACGAATGGTGTTGCGTACTCCAAGGTAGCATATCGTACTGCTGCCGAGTTGTAGCGACCCCTGCCTGTCGAAGCTCGACCGACGTTACTATTGGGTAGCGTGGCGTTGTCGGCGGGCTGCAGGCATCCGGTAGACCATGGCGACCGGGCAAGGACGAGACGATTTCTAGTGCGAAACTTGCACGGTTTATTCAAAAGTTGGTGAAAAAAGATGAGAAGAGCATGAAGTGAGTGAAAAAGTACATTTCGGAACCCCTTAAATAGCCTCTCTACAATCGTGGGAGGGATCTTGCTTCCGTCGACCTCACGTGACCGGCACAGAGTCTGACCGGCGGAAAGAGGGCCCCTCCTCCTCTGGTCATACCAAGCCTTTGGTTACCCCGAGCCTGCTGCAAGGAGGAGGGCGTCCCACCTCCGGCCACACCAAGCCCCAGGTCCGGGAATTGCAGACAATTGTCCTACTCTTTTGGGCGTTGCTGGTTCGCGGAAGTTCCCCTGTAGAGCTTGACCGTTCGAGGAAAGGGTCCCTCTAAAGTCGCACACACACAAACACACAAAAGGGGCCTGTAAACACTGCGGGGATTCCGCCAGACCGGCAGACACTCGATATGGTCATGGCGAATTAGGAAGTCACGCTTCATTCCGACGAGGCAAGGTGGGTGAAGGTTGGGTGAGAGAAAGTTCTTTCTGCACGAGATACTGGACACCAACCGTAGCAGGAGAAGTCACACCTCATTTCGACGAGGCATGGCGAGAAAAGGTCGGGTGAAATTGCTGTCTGCACGTGGTGCCAGACGCCAACCGTAACAATGGGTAGGAATGTTATTGAGGCGCTTAGCTTGATTTGGGAGCCCACCGCGGTTTTCTTGTGAGTGTCTAACCGATTTCATGGGCCGATGTCCAAGGTTGCGGAGTCTACCACTGCGGTAAAAGCTGCACCACGGTACAGTACCGCCGTGCGGCACTACCGGTGGTCGCGCAGTCGGTTGTATTGCGTGTATACCGCACGGCCGCATGGTAGGTAACAGAGCGTTCTCTCCATGGAGTTTCATGCAATAATTACTGGAGGGAACACTGGCGCTACTGTCTACGGAAGCTGCAATAGGGGTGGTTCAGCCAGCATGGGAAATATGGCAAGTACATGGCTTTGCCTAAACTTCGTCCTTCTGGCTTCGAAGGGCTCCGCGATTTTGTAAATTCGTCATTTTCATCGGAGTACTGTGTAACAAATAATCGAATAAACATTATTGAAATTGTCCCAAGGCAGGATTCAAACACAGGACCTCTAGCACAGAAGCCCGATATCGAAAACATTACGCCACGGACGACGCATGCATCGACGAGCGGCATAGAACGCCCTCATCTTGCGGGCAATCCAGCGTGTCGAGACGCTTGGCGTGTTTCAATTTGGCCACCTCGACACGTTGAGCCGCTGCACTTAGTAGTGATTGTGCTTGTTCGCAGATTATTCTATACTTCAAAAAGTATACATCGGTTAGAAATTTAGGGCAATGTAGACAGATAAAGCGTAATAAATAAAGCCACACGAACGTCTGAATCCACAAGTTCGAAGATCAGAGAAATCCGTGTACTTCCCATCCTTCCCTTGGCTGAATGATCGCAGCGCCATAATTCACTCTAGTAATTATTATGCGAACTTATATGGTTCTAGCATTCCTCCACCGAGACCACGTGGTCGAGGCAGATAGCGTTTTGAGACGCTGCCGTTGAGACGCTGCGCCTCTGGTTGAAGACGCTGTCGTTCCCTCTAAAGAAACTGGTCCTTGGGGAAACGAAGCTCGAAGTATAGGTGGCCTTCAATACCTCACGTAACATGGAATTGTGCCATAAGACTTCGTACTATTAATTCACCTTTGGTACTCACCTTAATAAGAGAGCCCTGGGAGGACATCCTCGCTCTTGCTGACCTCGAGGCCCACAAGGGACTCCTGAATCAAGCTGGGGGATCGCGGTGGACACTGGAGTCTTGGAAGAGGACCTACCCTGCACCACTCCCTTGCCCCCCCCCCCCCCGCCTTTTTTTTTCTCATCAATAAATTATTATTCTTCCTCCTCCTCCCGAGGACGGGTAAGGCACGGTGGCAAGGGGAAATCCACAGGTAACACCTAATGCAACATAGTGCCGCAAATAACCATCTTCAGAGCATGGCAAATGCATTCTGGATAGCGAACACCGTGTTTTATTCATAAATTTCGCTCTTACTGCGATAGCAATACGGACACTCCCGGCGAATTTTCGCCTTCGGCGTTGCAGCAAGGTTATGATAAAGTCTGAGCGCGATGAGGTCCTATCGCGCGCGGTTTGCTGTGGGTGTGAGCGCTAGCGTGGGACGGTGAGCCGAGAAGGATGGCGACTTGATGGGCGCCCCATGTAGTAGGCCACGTGATAAAGAGCGCGCAAGCCAAAAACAGAGGTCAGGTGAGCACTAAATTTCGTAAGTACGTTTAGCACACTTCTCATCTTGTCGTTACACGAGCCCAGTCTTGCGCTGCCCTCGCGCTGTCTTGTAGGTAATATCTGGCCTGTGCAAAGGCTGGGTGAGGCGACGTCGCGTAATCTCAAACTGCGGAGACACGTTAAAGGAAGGGGAAGCAAAAACGTTCGGTCCCCTCTGTTCGCGCTCTTCATCACGCCAACGTTGTGACCACGAGCGTTCGCCGTTACTGAGTGAGGTACGTTCATGCTTGCACGTGCGTGCGTGACCCCATGCTTGCTAATTTAATTAGAAAGCGTATGTTTACTGCAACTTACACCGCAGATAAAACTGCGAATTTTGTGTACTTGTCTAATGCATTGCTATGGCTATCAAGGTTCCGCCTCGATAGCGATAACCCCCAGGTATGGGGATCTTAGGGAAATAAAGTTAAAGGGAAAGTATACTAGCAAATGTTTGTTTTTATAATTATAATGGGGTTGAAAACCACGGTGTTGTGCAAACTCATATTTCGTTCTGTCCATGGAACGTAACTCGCTGCGGTAGCCCAGTGGCTATGGCATGGGGCTGCTGAGCTTGAGGTCACGGGTCCAGTCACAGCCCGCAGTGCGATGGGGATGGAATGCAAGAACACTCGTGTACCATGCATAATTGGGTGCACGTGAAAGGCCCCAAGGTAGTCAAAATAATTCCGCAGTGCCCCATTGCGGGGTGCCTCGTAATAAGAACTTGACATTGGCTCGTAAACTGCCAGAATTTATTTTAGGTCGCGGAACTATATTTAAAATCGGTGCTCTTGAGTGCGTCACTGAAATTAACTTGTTGTCGCGTTGCTAGGCTCTGTTTAGTAGCCAAGCCTTTTTTAAATTTACTTGTGGTCAGAATGCCGTATGATAAATCCAGGTCTTCATCTGCACAGGTAGCCAACTTTTGCTAAGCGTGTGAGATATCAACTGACTTGATCAAGGAATATCAACACTTAGAGTTCGATGTCATTTCAGAACATGACGAGGATGAAAGAGAGCACAGTGGGTTACAAACAGGACCTAAAGCCTAAGGGTCTGTCTAAGCCAGACACAAGCATAAAGCTAGAGGAAATTCCCGGGTATTTCGTCTCCTACATTTTAAAAATTCTCCCCCCAAGACTCATCTCAAGTACGAAAGGAGTCGCGGTCTTTCACGAGGACTCTTCGCGAGCCATTGGGAGTCAATTGACCTACGCAGAACGGTTGGCCATTATTTTGGGACTCTGCTCTTGTAAAAATGGGATCCTAAGTAAAGAAGAAAAGAGTCAAATTGCTGTGACTGTGGCAAAATGTGTCTTTCCACTTCACCACAGAGTAGCGCCACCTTCACAATTGAGTTATTACTGAAAGCAGACTGTTCACCCGCAGGTGTGAATAATTACTCCAACCGACACCGGATGAAACAGTACAAGACCTAATTACTGGGAATAATATTGCGCCAGCTACCACGTTACTGCTTGGAATTACAGCGATACGGCGACATTTTTATTGTGTTAGAATCGGTTATTGTGTCCAAGGGAGGATTTCAAATGTGTAACGGAGAACACCGATGAATTCTAAACCTAAATAGGAGGCATACCTTAAATGCACAGTACAAGCTTTTGCATCAAGGTTCAGTCATCAGCATAAAAAAGGCAACAGGAGACCATAAAAACTCATTGTACTGTTGCCTTGGTCAACTACAATGCAGAAGTATAGAAAAGGCAGGCTGTGAAAATGGCAATTCATTATGTGAACACAAGAGCGACCCTCGTAGAGTACGCAGAAAGGAGTCAATTGCGACTCATCCAGTACTTCTTTCGGAGGTGCAATAATAGAAGCCGTCCAGGAAACGCCCCTAAACGGGGAAATAAGAAATAAAAAAAGGCTTGTTTCTCCAGTCTGCCACCATCATTTTAGGACTGCAGAAGTGTTGGGCGTAAAGGAAAGTGAAAAAATAGTGAGTAAGGTCTAATAGTGCCCTCAATTTCAAGAAAAAACATAGAAAATTGTCTTGCAGAATGAAGACTTAGAGTACCAGTCAAAGGAAAAGTGGAATAACTCAGTGAGTTAACTTCCGAAGCTGTAATAGGAAATAGAGGTAAGTATTGAAGATGTCCAGTTGCAAAGGGTTACGTATATAATGATACGCCTCAGTGACCCCCGGTTTGCATACGGCGTTGCCTTGGTCAGCAACGAGATAACTTACAATTAATTATTGCATTTGTTAACCGGCCAATTCTAAGGATAGGTTTCAAGATTAACATGTATGCCGAAAGTTGAGATGATGTTCATAGCTCGGCAAGAAATCAAGAGTTCGTAATTGACATTTAGCCTCTAAATCTGTACCAGAGTACGTTCATCTGTGACAAGTAGTTACAGATACACAGGTCACGAGATAACTTCCAGATCAATAAATACTTGTTGGAGCGCAAACACAGCAAGCACTCTAGAAGTCAAAACGCTTCCGAACACGGCTTAGTTCGGTGTTCACAAAGAGCACGCCCGTGTCCTCTTCCAAGGGACCGCCTTCGGTTGTTCTTCTCGGGTAGTGAGTATAGCACGTATCGTAGCTCCTCGGTCTTTCTATCATTTCAACTTTGAATTAGTTTCTTGCGTGCGCAATGCCTTCTCGTCCCTTTCATGGGAGAGGGGGACCTGATTTACTTATTTACTTACTTGTACTTTTGCTTGCTTGCTTACTTACTTTAACTCCCTCACTCACTCACTCACTCACTAACTTTGCTTTGCTTTGCTTGGTTGGTATACTTGGTTTGCTTGTTTTGCTTGCTTTGCTTGCTTGCTTGCTTGCTTACTTTTACTCACTCACTCACTCACTCACTCACTCACTCACTCACTCACTCACTCACTCACTCACTCACTCACTCACTCACTTTGCTTTGCTTGGTCGGTATACTTGGTTTGCTTGCTTGCTTGCTTGCTTGCTTGCTTGCTTGCTTGCTTGCTTGCTCACTCGCTCGCTTGCTCCAAACTTTTGGAGTCTTTTGGTGCCTGTCAACTAAGCACAAGCCATGGCTCGATGATTACTGCTCTGCACAAGCTCGTTGAAGCATCCGCAAGGTAACGCTGCTATAGGGTACCGACCATGGGACATTTTATTTTATATTAAGCTTTCAGTGTATTTTTATTCTTTCATTTATTTAGCTTATGTCTATAGGTCCTCTCGAAATATGTGTTGTGAGTTAGTCGCCAAATGCTTTGTTCTGAATGTTCGCCTTTACCCCCTTTGATATGTTGTTGGGTGTACGTTAAAATCCATCCAGTGTGACCAATCCCTTGAGTGGGTACGAGACATGTTTGGAGGCAACAACAACACTGGCTACGCTGTTGCGAAATCAATAATTGCATATATCATTAAATCCCTGATTGTTTCTTCGAAATTATTCTAATACCACTATAAAAGAATACAAAATTTGCTGTTTATATATAATTTAAAAGAAAATTATTTCTATGCCTGCCACGTTAATGCATTTTTCAATTAACGCGGACGTTACACTTCATCCCGATTTCATTTTACGTTTAAGTATTTCTCTCGCCCCTTAATTCCTATAACTGTTAACCTTTAAACGCCGGCTTCTTGGACAATCCCCCGTAGTGGGTAAGCGCCATAGTTGAGGAACAAGCAAGCAAGCAAGCAAGCAAGCAAGTTGCTGCGCTCGAGTTAGTGTGTTCGATAATGATCGCGGCGTTTTTTTTTTTCCTTTCGATGTAGGTGAAATGCAAAGTCGCTCGTGTACTTGGATTTAGGTGCACGTTAATTAACCCCCGGTGGTCGACACCACTCCGGAGTCCATCACTAAGGCGTGCGTCATATACTGATGGTGGTCTTGCCTCAAAAAACCCCATTTTTTTATTCCTCTTCAAGTTGCCATATAAAGATTGCTTATAAGTTCCTATATAAGGATTGCTTTCGCTCGAATCTAACTTTTTTATCAGTCACCGCTCATGACTACCCTATCCTAGTGATAGCGTAGGTCACGGACGAAACGCGAACATCAGTGGCATTGCAGTAGAATCGTCGCATTATTCGGGCCTCTTCCTACAGTAAAATCTTCATCGTATGTTATACCACTCATCAATAGAGTTAACCTATGCAGTACTTTCCTTAAATAATCTATATTAACTGCATCTCAGTAGCTTAGGAGGAAGCCTCCGTCATCATTTTCGTCAGTCGTCCCTAAAGAAGAAGCGAACAAAGCCAACCAACACGCGCCCAGCAGAAGAAGATGGCCTACTCCGCCTTTCTGGTGCCGTTCAAGGCGCTTCTGCCCACCCAGGCTTTCAAGAAGGCGTCTCCCAGCAAAACGCCCGCGGTTGGCAGAACGACAGCGTCTCCGGAAGCCAATCAGCGCCGGCCGCAGGACCACCACGTGAGCCACGCAGCGGCGACGTGGTCGTTTGCCAAGCCCGGTGGTCCAGCGCGGGATTTCACCGAGAAGACGCAAGAGCTGGACCGAACTTACAAGTCGCTGTCACCATTCGTGGCCATCTACCTGGGCATACTCTTCCTCACCGGGCTTGGCCTGCTCCTGTATTTGGTGGTGTCCAGCAACCAAGGGCCGCACAACGAGACCACAACCGAAGCACCGCAACACTGGAACACGGCGCGCGACGCATTCGTCGGGTTGCCGAGGGCTACCCCGTCACCGTCCCGAAGGCTGGCCGCTAATTTGGCGTCATCGACTGTGCACTCGACTCGCCCTGCTACGGAGAACACGACGCGTGCCGGTGACTACTCGTATTACAGCTACTGATCTGCTGTGCGTCACGTGTGATGAACCGGCGACATCATGTCTGCGACGACTATACGACGACTATACTACTCCCGCGTGACCGTATGTTCTCAAATAAAGCAAAAGCAAAAAAGTGTAATATATTTATCCTACACAGCTCTATTGTGACACCAGCGGTACCAAAGAACTTATATCTCTACCTCACTACCCCCCCCCCCCCCCCAGAGGAAATATTGTGCGAGAGCCATCAATGATTATCAATGCAAATGAATAGCCTGACCCAGCGAACGACGAACGAGTGAGTACGCGAACGAACGAACGAACGAACGAACGTTTTCCTTGCCGAGTCTCGCCACCGAGCAACCGCGAGAGTGGGCGGAAGAGTCAAAGAAAGAAATTGGCAGTGGCTTAGCACGGCTAAGCCAGGATATACGTAGCGAAAGCTAGGGCATAGCATGATTAGCCTTGGTTAACTTGATTGCCAGTCCAGTTTAGTCGGATTGACTAGCTATGTTGCGGCGTTTAGCCAGTCGTTCGGCGCACTGTTCGTCTGTTTCCTGGGCGATTCGTTTCCTCTTCATCTCATTCCGATGTCGGTTCCAGGTCTCCTCCTGCTTATTAGAATTGTCGCCATCCATACTGCCGTCTCAACTGTGGTTGCGGCGCACGCGAGCTCTCCTTTTCAATCCTCCGACATGTTATCATGCATGCGAGGTAGCTGGCGAAGCGAGCGGAGGCGAGCCCAACGACGAGGAACGCGGTGTGACGTCATACGCCAACTCATTTATTGTCTTGATGGGTGGTCATTGTGACGAAAGCTGCGCACATTCATTTATTCATATTCAAGCATTTATTCATGCTTGCTTGCCTTTCCTAAGAGAATGCAAATTACCCGCGTTGTTCCCGTCTTCAAGCGTGGTGATAAAACAGCATTAAATAATTATCGGCCTATATCAATAATTCCAGTATTTTCTAAGGGCATTGACAAAATAATGCATGTGCGATTACTCTCATTCTTTAACCGTCACCATTTGATTGCAGACTTTCAACATGGTTTTAGAAAGCACCGCTCTACGGAAACAGCCCTCCTGAGCCAAAAAGAAATAATTTTAGATGCATTCAGCAGGAAGCATATGGCACTAGGCATATACATAGATTTCTCTAAGGCTTTTGATTTAATTAATCATTCCATCCTTCTTAACAAATTAGAAATGTATGGTGTACGTGGGACCGCCCACTCGCTTATGACATCTTATCTGTCCCACAGATCACAGTTCGTAGATGCCAGTAACACAATATCTTCAAGGAAGCCAGTTATCACTGGTGTGCCGCAAGAAAGCATTTCGGGCCCACTTTTATTTTTGATTTATATAAACGACATTGTACGCTGTACAGATAACGCTACATTCGTTTCGTATGCCGATGACACAATCGTTTTTATTACAGGCAACGTGGAAACAGATATAGAAATAAAGGCTAATAAGACGCTGTCTGACTTAGAACGGTGGTCCGTGATAAACTGCTTAAAAATCAACCCTAAGAAAACAAAAGTTATCTTGCACGCACCTAGAGGAAAGTTGTTGACAACTAATATGAATTTGTGTCTGGGCAGTGAGCAGTTAGAGATAGTGGATTCCGTTAATATCCTTGGGGTGCGTTTTACAAAGCACCTTACCTGGAATGAGCATGTCGATCATCTCCAATCTAAATTGTCATCTGCCATTGGTGTTATTGCTCGTCTGCGTCGCTTACTCCCGACCAAGATAAAAATAATGCTGTACAATGCTCTGGTGGTATCTGTCATGCAGTACTGCGTCATGGTGTGGGGCACAACTGGTGTAACAAACTTGCACAAACTACGTTTGCTACAAAAAAGAGTTGTGCGTTACATAGCTGATGTCCATTATACGCACTCCACAGAACCACTTTTTTCCAAATATGAAATTCTTCCTGTATTTTGTTTTTACAATTATAGGTTGATGTTGTGCTACGAAGGTTTCGTAAAATTTGGCATTGATGATACAATTCATCTGGAAAACTTCGATAAAATACAAATATTCGACAGACCCGACATAAAGAAATGTGGTTCGTACCCACCCCAAGAACCTCCTATGATGAGCAATCTTTATCTTATACATTACCTTCGCTTTTAAACCTATTAGACCGACAAAATTTTGATCCCTCCAGAAACCGAAACTCTCGCATTAAACGTTTTTGTCAACTTATTTATTTGCAAGACTAGACCATGCCTTCTTATTCTCCTAATTTTGTTCCCCACTGTTATTTATGAGAGTTGATTATTTCTTGCCGTCTTGTTTCACTCTGTATTACCCGTTACATTGTGATGCTTTTTTCATTTCTTGTGTATGACTGGCTGTCATCTTGCTGTTATGCCAACTTACAAGGGGTCAGGACCTCGTCAAGCTGTCCAAGCTTTTAGTCCTGTACTCCTCCTTCTTTAAGGAAATAAAATGATTTATTTATTTATTTATTTATTTATTTATTTATTTATTTATTTATTTATTTATTTATTGCCTTTACTTTTGAATAAAGGTACGAACTCATTTATTGTTTTGATGGGTGGTCATCGTCATGAAAGTTACGCACACTCATTTATTGTCTCGATCAGTGGTCATTATTTACCTCGCAACTGCAATCATATTCCTTGATAATGACAAATCGATGCACGTACGCTGCTGGGTGGTCGGCTGGGCCGCATCGATATGGTATCGCAAGGGATATGTCTGCAACACGGAACGCGTAAACGACTCCCCTTTCCCGTACCGCCAGATCCACATTGAAATCATCGACAACGTCAACAGGGGTAGTGTCATCGCAGCTAATTCACGCAAAGTGAGTAGCCATGAACCTTACGGGACTATGAGTCATTGCATTTTTTGCTTGCTTACGGGGGTATAAGCCATTGATGATGACAGTTTTGAACATGCTGTTCTGTATGCTGTATGCGTGATTAGAAAGAATTTAAGCACTGTTTGCCTCGCTTTGCTGAGTGCTTGTAGCCTCTGCTTTACGCGGCTATAAGCCATTGCCGTTTTGCTTGCTTACGGGGGTATGAGCCATTGATGTTGATAGTTGTTCTCCACAGAGAACAAAAATGCATGGAATCCTATCCATATATATATATATATATATATATATATATATATATATATATATATATATATATATATATATATATATATATATATATATATATATATATATATATATATATATATATATATATATATATATATATATATATATATGTATATATATATATATATATATATATATATATATATATATATATATATATATATATATATATATATACATATATATATATATGTTCGCTGTACAAAAAGGAAAGAAGAAAGAAATGAGGTGCCTGTATAACAGCCAAGCTTTCTTAGGAAAATAAAGGCCTGCTGAACTTTTAAAAAAAGGCACAAGCACAAATATCAAATCTCTAATTATGTTTCGTTTCTTCATCGCCTGTGTATAGGTTACCCTACAAAATTTTTTCAAGCTAAAGCATGTGTCCCAAGGCCCCTACGCTCAGCCACGAGCGATGATACTCTTGTCGATATAAAACACACACACAGATGTATATATATGTATGTATAAAGTGCCAACTTTCAAGATTTTACCGCAAAATAAATAATTTTGCAGAAGACAGCTGCAATAAAAAGAGCTTCTGGAAAAAATAATAAATGTGGAGCTTTCCTAACAATTGTGAATTTCAAATGAAACTAATTCTACCTGTGTTCTTATGCGTGTGTATAGTTATTTAAAACATAGTTTCCTGGCTAACCGCCTCTACATTATTTTGTTATTGCTTTGTGACTACACGTCGCGATCTGTTGCTTTGCGAAGTCGGGGAGTGAAGGGGATACCAAAAGGTTTAAAATCACAGCTAACGGGTTCCGGATGGCCTACCGCGTCCGCGCCGTTCGTGTTGCTTTATTTTGTCTGAAGTATCCCATAAGTCCTAGAAAATAAGCCAGCCGAAACGGCAAACACACTTCTGTCTGCCTCTAAGTTTTTTTGTTTTTTTTTCCTTTCTGAGAATGTCGGTGCTACTTATTTTCTGCACTTCAAATTTGGCGCTACTCGTGTCGCTGGCTTACGATGGCGACCAAAACAGCTTTTTTTTTTCGCTTATTGGAGTACTGACACAAAATTTTGAAGTCGAGTTAACGTGTGAGATCGATCTATATGGGCACAAAAGCATACATCGTCTGCAAAATATCAACGGCGAACATAGCTTAGAGCATACTCAAAATAAATTTTAAAGTACGTGCGCGCAGCCAACCGCAAAACGCAGCACCTCGCGACGTCGACATCAAGGAAGGATTGTAAACAACCAAGAAAACGCCACGGCATGAGTTTGCGCTGCCGTCGGGCGGGCCTGGCGGCGAATTTACAATTGCCTGTGCGTCCGGTATACGCTCCTGACACCGCCCAGGAGGCGCGTCCGAGCAGCGATCGTCAGCGCCTCTTGCGGAACCTTCCGTCAAAACTGACACTGACGGACCACGCTACTCACGCTGCCCATGCGGATCTTCCAATGTGATCGCATGTTCATGCTTGTTTTGAAACGAACAACTGGCGCAAGTACTGCTGTGTGGTTTCAAACCAATCTCAAAGTTAGACGGTCGGATACGCCCTGCCATTCGTCGTAAAGGGGAAAAGCTCTACGCTGCCGGGCACATTCACAGCGTGGTAGAAGTCGCCGGTGTGACTGCTGGCGAAGTGTCACTGCCAGCAAGGCAAACACAACTACAGCGTATCTCTGGCCTGAGTACACTGAACGATCATATGTTTTGATCAAGCAGCTCAATTGAGTGTGCAGGCATGGCTGAGCTTATTAAGCGTTAGGCGTAGGTGTTCTTATCGAACCGTTTGAGTTACCGTAGACAAAACGTGTCCTTCCCTGGTGCTGTTTTGAAACGCTTGCAAAGCCTCATTGGCCACGGATGATAGGCGCCATATCTTTTCGAACTGCACAAAAATTTTATTAGACTGCTATGTTCTGCCAAGCAACCGCAGTACTTTGTTTACAACTGCCGAGGCACCGGCACGGCCTTGGGCCGCTCCGGCCGCCAAGACTCGGGTGACCGTATCCGGCAACCTGAACCCAAGTGGAGCCGCACAGCGTGAAGTGCTCAGCGACTCACGCATACCAGAACACCTGAAGCCACCACGCAGTACGCTTCGTACAGCAAAATAAATAGTTCTAAAAGATATGGATAACTTACAAAAAATATAAGTCGGCTGCCCGGCAAAACTCTTTCTCGACCAAAAACTTCAGTCTACTGACTACAATACCTTCTAGTGCGATCCTCCAGGAAGGAAGCGCGAGCACAAAACCACGGCCGTCCAGGAAATCTGTAGAATCGGAGAGCAGGCCGCCCTGCGCGGCTGTTACAGCCTTTGACGCAGCAGTACCAACGTCCCCACACTTTTTCTTCCTGGGCTGTTTTCGATGTCTTGCATATTTGCCATCGTAAAACAGCGGTATGAGAACGTTTACCTGCAGGACGGTGGCGCACGTGGTTCAGAAGTTTTGAACCACACGCGGTGATAATAACAACACGTGCGCCACTGGATTCTACGCCGTCTACTGAAGTTGTATAAGTGCCAGAGCCGCGCTTTCGACGCTACAGTTGGCGCGGCCGTCGCTGGGAAACTCCACTGTCAGGAATGAATGAATGAATAAAACTTTATTTGAAACGGCTCTTCGTCCGTGTCGTCCGCCGCTTCGGTGCCGTGTGATCATGTAGCAGCACCCGGAGAGGGGGGTGTGGTGGCGCCCTGGACGTGCCTTATGTGGTGCACAAGGAGCAACCAAAAAGCGGCTCGGTGGGATTCAGGCGAAGTGGTCCAGCTCTCCCAGCAGAGAAGAATAGATGGGCTCAGGGGAGCGATGGAGAGATAGTAAGGCGAGGACTGTGCACGGGAGCAGGTCCAGTACGCGCGGCGAACGTCGGGATAGCCACCGCACACCGGGCATGCCAGGTGGCCGCGGCGTTGTTCAATAATGTGTTGCGTCATTCGCCAGAGTTAGAATTTGAGCCTGACGAATTAAGGAGGCATCATGGCGGGTGAATGAAGGATCGGGGGCCGGAAGGGTACATACAGACGAGCGCAGTTCGCGGAGCCTAGCGCGGCTTTGCTTGCGGTGTTCAGCGCGGTGCATTCTGGCTCAATAGGTGTGAGGCCATGGAATAGGAGCGCTCGGTATTTTAGGCCCGCGAGCGAGGGTGTGAGCACTCTCATTTCCCTGTGTCCCATGATGGCCCGGCACCTACTCCAAGAGGACATGAACAGAGAGATGCTGTTGTATATGTAGCGCGAGGAATGCCCTGATATGACAGGGAAGTAGATTGTTTGCGAAAGAACGAAGGGCTCCCTGGCTGTCTGAGCGAACGGTAATGGTTGGCGTGGAGTGAGAGGGAATACTAATGGCGTCCGATGTGGCAAGGATCTCAGCGTCGGTTGGAGACGGTACTCCGCCATGCCAACGAGTGATGTCACCCTGAGGGCAGATGACTGCCGTCTTGGATGCGGTCGGCGAGAAGGCGGCGTCAACATAGTAGGTGTCATGCGCTGGGTCAGTTAGATGGGTCGCCCGCGCCTGTCGCCTGCCTGCCTTGCGTTTCGGGTGCATATTCCGGGGTATCGGTCGGACTTCGATTCGAGGAATAGTTATCCATGGTGGAGGGTCGAAAGAGGTGCAAGTGGTGAAGTGTCGTGTCCTAACATTCTCAGGATGGCGCGTGCCTGGGACGAGGTGCTCAGACGGAGATGCTGAGACTCTCGGTGTGCTTGGACCTTCACATCCAAGGTGTTGTGCAGGGTTGCGCGTTCAACATCGACGCTGCGGGCGTACCTGGGAACACCCATTTCAATGCGGTGACATTGCAAAGAAGCCTCGAGTTGTTTGGTCTGGGTGCCTGGAAGTGCAACGTATGGCAGGCCGTAGAGGATTCTGGAGTACATTGCTGCCTCAGCAATTTTACGGAGTTCGTGTTCACGCAGGCCAGCGTGGCGCTTGCTTACGCGTGTCATCATGTGTATGACTTGACTGGCCTGATGGAGAATGCGCCGTAGCCACTCCGCACTACGTCCAGTCTCTTGCCACAGAAATCCGAGGATGAGGACGGATTTTCTGCGCGGGATAGGTTCGCCGGTCATAGTCAAGGTGATGCGGGCGCGTTCAGCAGCTGCTTTGCGCGTAGAGGAATTCAGTACGACGACGTACTCTGATTTTTCCGTGGTGCATGTGAGGTCTAGCTGCTGTATGCAGGTGTCGACGATGTCTAAGCCGGTTTGAAGTGTGGCTTCCTGCTCGCCTGGGTTTCCGGTGGCACACCAAAGTGTGATGTCGTCAGAGTAAATTGCATGGCGTAAACCTGTAACGAGGTTGAGCTTTGCGGGGAGGTCCTTCATCGCCAAGTTGAAGAGAGTCGGTGACAGAATGGAACCTTGTGGTGTTCCTCGGTGTATAGGGAAGCACATGAATGGCTGGGTGTCCGCACCCAAGAAGCATACTTGCCTAGCACTCAGGAAGCCGCAGACGTAGCGAACCATGCGTTCTCCGGGTTTGGTGGCTGCTAGGTTGTCGATGATGGCTTGGTTCAGGACATTATCGAAGGCACGTTTGATATCCACGCCTACAATTGTCCGGAGTTGTGCCGAGCTAGGGTGATCGTAGACACCTGTCGTAATTTGCAGGGCCACGTCTTTGGCGCATACGTGCCTGCGAAAGCTGATGAGTGTGTCTGGGAGATAGCCCTGGCTCTCAAGGTGCCATTCTAGTCTCGTCAGCACTCTTTTCCATCAATTTTCCAACGCACGATGTGAGGGACATCGGTCGAAGGTTTTTAAGCGTGTCAGAAGGTTTGTCAGGTTTGGGGAGGAAAATAACTAAAGCTTCCTTCCGTGACTGTGGAATGTTCCCCGTCTCCCATGCGTGCTTAATGAGGTGTAGAAGGTGCTTCTGGTGGTTTTCGGGCAAGTTGCGGGGCATGGTAGATGTTATCTGATCCGGACCCGGAGTTGTATTGCGTCGGAGCTACACGAGTGCTGACCGCAGCTCCTGTAGTGTAAAGGCGGAGTCAATTTCTTCTGGCTTGGTTGGTGATTGCGGAAAGAGTGCAAGTTGTGGTGGGGGGGAACTCCGGATAAAATGTCTCTCGCAGTTCTTGGATAATTTCTCCAGTGGAGCGCCCGGTCTGTATTTGATATCGTTGGAGCGCGTAGCGAGATTTGGCTTGGCCCATGGGAGTGCGAAAGATTTGCCATACTCTAGGTGTGTGAAGCTGGCCATTGAGGTCTTCACATGTTTGCCACCACCGCTGAGATGCCAGCTGGTGAGCGTATATTCCAGGCTCTCCTGAGTTATTATGTGTATACGTTGGTGAAGCGTCCTATTATTCTTTGCACGGCGCCACCAGCTCACCAGTCTGCGGCGTCGTTCCCAGAGGGCTATGTGGTGGGTGTCAACCTGGGCTTCATCTTCTGCGACGGCAATGCGGGAAACATGTTGGGACAACCTGCAGCACATTGTTTGTCCATTCTGTGGGGTTAGTGTTCTCATCAATCTCACCCAGTTCGAGCCGTTGACGCACCTTGTTCCAGTCAACGATACAGATAGTTTTGTGGTGGGGTGTCCGATTTGGCTTTTGTGTACGCAAGGGAAGCCGGATCTCAATAATAGAGTGATCGCTCCCCAGAGTGTCTTGGGTATTCTCCGGCTGATTGACTAAGCGAGATCAGGGTTTGTGTCCTCACGTGAGTTCCCCAATCCGGTGGGAGTGGTAATGTCGTTTAGGAGAAACTGCGCAAATTTGTTTGACAAGGGGGTTAGAGCGGTTAGAATGGCGCGTTGTATCTGTTCAATAATTATAGTTGCGATAGTAGATTCGATCGCTCGTTGCACGATGCGATGAATACGTGTATCTAACTCCTCTGACAGGAAGTCTGAGCTCAATGGGGAGGGCTGCGGAGTGAGGGCAGTTTCTGGGAGAGCTGTACCACTCACCGTTAAAGGCGTATACTGCGTCTGTCGCTAGTTAGGTAGCGCAGGCCAGTTAATGTCGTCAGCAGCAGGCCTAGGTTTAGGTAGTTGTTGCCACGAAGGATGGCGCGGATCGTGTTGATCACATTGCGATTTAGCTGTCTGACTCTGTCTGAAGACCACCTTCTGCCTGTGGGCGGGCTTCGGTTTCTATTTGGGACGATTTTGACTGGGCTTGCGGGTGTGACTTCGGCTCCGGTTGCCACTGCGACTACGGCTACGGCTGCAGTCGGCGTTGAGTGCCGAATACCGGTTGCTCGTTGGCACGCCGGAGTCTTCTCGAGTAGGCGGTCGTGAGCATAGAGTTTCTCACTACATTACCTAGAGGGAAATCTGGCGCTGCTGCGCTGTGGTATGAATGGGAATGCCAGTATATTGTGGATTCGGATTGGCATCGTTCTCGTAGAGACAGGACACCTTGAAGACGCGCTTGGCAAGTACCGTTCCGTCTGTCACAATGATTCATTTTCTACTAGAACAGCACGTAAAAAGCTGTTTTAGCTTTATTATTACGCGAAAACATGTTTCGTTTAACTATGAGAACTTGTTATTGCGTGTACGATTATATGTTACGTAAAAAGTATCAGCGGGCCGCTAAAGTTGGAGGACAGACGACAAGGTTCGCGCTCGCTTTGAAACAGTTGGTCGTCTGTTCTTGCTTTTCTTCGCTTGGTCATGCATCGTGGGTGAGTAAAGATGTAATATGCGTGAATGGAAACATCTTATGAAGATTTTTCTTTGAGAACGCGTTATTTGCGTAGCCATATCCAGGTTTTAGACGAAGCCTCTTACAACACCAGCCAACACGAGCCTCGCAGACACATATACCGTCATTCCCATGACGGCACGGTGCTCCCTTAAGAAACTCCCATAGACGGTGGCGCCAGATTACCCTCTAGGTGTTGTAGTGAGAAACTGTATGGTCGTGAGAGACGGTGAGCTGCTTGGTGATTCGGATGGATGCGTGTCGGTGGTTTGCGTCGGCGAAGTGCATCCTCTGCAGCGCGGCGGTGTGGGCAGTTTCCGTCCGTAGCCAAGTGGTCACCCCCGCAGTTGCAGCAGCGCATATCGCACTCGTGAGGAGTTGATGTATCAGTTCCAGTAGGGAAATGTTGCCCACAAGATGGCACACGAATATGTCGAGGCGTTGGGGCAGACTTGAGATCTGTGTTTCAGGCTGTAACAATGCCAGCAATGAAGGCATTTCGGCTTGGGTGGATACAGTCGGTATACCGCTGAAAGCAGAATGGCGCTCTTTGGTATTTCAGGGCCCTTCACCGTAATGATCGGAGACGCCGTCTTGCCAAGTCGATAGACGAAAAGACAGGATTTTTCGGCCCGGCATAAGGAGTTCTTCCCGTACGGCATCTTCAGAAAAGGAGAGTAACACGCCGTGCAGGACGGCGCGGGCGTTTCGTGGGTCGTTGGCGCAGTACGCAGTCACAGGGTGCGATTGTCCGCAGACATCTACGGACTGTAAGGCGAGTAGTTTGGTGGTGGCCGATGCACGGTACGTGTCGACGGCGATGAGGTTTTGGGCGGTTCGAATTTTCACGACTGTGTCCTGTCTCTCGAACTTGGCAAGGTGGCCGCACGACGAATTTGAAGGGTCTACTCGATTGGTACTACTGAGGAGAGGTTGAAGCCATCGGTCAACTTCAAGATGGTGGTGGCCTCGTCCTGCCATGGTGCTGAAGGGGTCACGCACGTAAATGCTCCTTGCGAAGCGTCACCAAAGTCCATGCCCTGCGAGTTCAGCGTGGTGGATTGCGCGGGCTGCGATGCAGTTGTAGCTGTCGAGGGTGGCGGATTTATGCAGAGCACGGCAGCGGCCCACTGTCAGGAGCGTATTCTGGCAAGCGCGGGCGGTTTGCCGGTTGAGCCATAGCCATGGTTGAGTGGGGGCGTAAACGTGAGCGGCCAGATTGGTGGCGCCAGCTGGTGGTGCAAAGTTCAACCACACACAGAGCCAATTACTATATTCTTATTAGCTGCTGGTGTAAATTTTCGACAACGGCGTAATCGCGTTCACAATTACGCCGCTGCGAAAATTTGCACCACCAGCGAAGCAGGATTTAGTCGGTTACTGCACTTTTATCTCTGTGTTTGTCTGGTTGAACTGTACGTCACCAAGCGGCTGCACCGCTCCGGCCGCTCACGTTATGCCCCCTCACAAATCCGGCAATCCGCCCAAACCGCCCCAGTTTGCCGGAATAGCGGACGGTGGCGCGGGGAATTTCCGGAGGCGCCGGACGTTTGCACTCGTGCGCGAGTAAGAGCGGGTGCGAGGGAGAAAATGTGGGGACTTCTGCTCCTTGAACATCTCGCTCTGCCTAGGCACTACAGAGAAGCTTGTTTGCGCTAAAGCCCCTGCATCCACGCACCACCGCCGCTTGTCGGCGGAAACGTGCTTTAGTTTACGCGTGTTCGTTTGTCCCTAGGCGTGCCGGCATTGCGGAGTGGAGTTTCTTGCCGCTCCGATCGCCCCGGGATGTTTTGTTCTTGTTTTTTTGTCGCCGCTAACGGCGGCACAGAAATCGCCTAAATATGTATTCTGACACAAAATAACTAATAAAGTGACCTCGAAAGTAATAAAAAGTAGCGCGAAATAGCAAATCTTTGGCGTGATTTTGACTCGCAAGCGTACAGCGCAGCCGCCGCAGCAATCATCTCTGCAAAGCGGCTCG
This sequence comes from Dermacentor andersoni, assembly GCF_023375885.2. NCBI lineage: Eukaryota > Metazoa > Arthropoda > Arachnida > Ixodida > Ixodidae > Dermacentor > Dermacentor andersoni. The sequence continues at coordinate 139,951,170 of NC_092819.1, forward strand.
CCCGGCTGAGGTGTTTTCTTATCGCTACAAACGACGACGGGAAAACTAATTGTATTGTCACTTACGAGTGGCATAAATGTGCAGGCGTTGATTGTGTTGTTTATTACGAGCTGTGGACAGATCGCCTTTGTTCGATTACGTCACAGTTTTGTGCGAACACTTGTACAGCGGTTTTACAATCCTCTCCCTTTTCTCCTCACGAGACGTTCAGTTGAGGGATCGCCAGCCGTTTGTGCGCAGGCGCGAGAGAGAAAATATGGGGGCTTTTGCTCCTTGAATATATGACTCTGCCTAGGCACTACGGAGGATGTTTCTTAGCGCTTGTTGTAGGCGTTTGTTCCCTAGATATGCCGGCATCGCCAAGTGCGGTCGGGTTTGTTGACGCTCCGCCACTGGCTGCCCGTGCGGTGAGCCAGTGGGCACGGACGCCCCATTTGGTGATCGCTGTGTCTCAAGGTTAAAGGTTCTGACTGGTGTTCGCGGATCGCTTTTTTCGTCGCGACGATAGATTGGATTTTTTTTACAAGCAGTGCTCCATGAGGGCATATATGTAACCGGCAAACGGAGGCCTCAATGGAGCACCTGAAACTGTAATAAAGCAGGCGGCGCAGGATCTCCATGGCACCCAAGGAGTAGAAGGGGCATCAAAGGTGGAAACAGGGCGGCCTGTGGTTTGGGGCCGCGGTGGCCGAAGCGTGCCAGGGGGTGTTCGCATAAGAAATTGGCTGTCCGCCATAGTATACAGCCGATTTTATACACCCCTGGCACGCGCAGGCCTCGGCGAGAGCCAACCCACGGGCCAGTCCGGGTTCTAGCTTTGATGTCCCCGTTGCCGCTTTCGTGTCCTGGAGGCGCCAATAATGCGAAATAATGACACGTTGTTTCAATAAGTAAAAAGACCTGATTGAATAAATATAATTACGTCCAGCAGCACTACCGCGCCCCGCGACTTCTGCCGGCTCGCCTAGGGACAAACGCATACAACACGAGCTAAACTCCTCCGTACTGCCTAGGCAGTTATATATTCAAGGAGCAAAAGTCACCCGCCGTGGTTGCTCAGTGGCTATGGTGTTAGGCTGCTGAGCACCAGGTCGCGGGATCGAATCCCGGCCACGGCGGCCGCATTTCGATGGGGGCGAAATGCGAAAACACCCGTGTATTTAGATTTAGGTGCACGTTAAAGAACCCCAGGTGGTCGAAATTTCCGGAGTCCTCCACTACGGCGTGCCTCATAATCAGAAAGTGGTTTTGGCACGTAAAACCCCATAATTTAATTTTTTTTAAGGAGCAAAAGTCCCCACATTTCCTTTCTCGCACCTGCTCTTACTCGCGCATGCGCGGACACGTCCAGCGTCTCCGCAAGTGCCACGCCCGGCTGTACCTACTAGCAATTGTATATACGCGTCCGGGTTCTAGCTTTGGTGTCCTGTAGGCCCCGCCAATAATGCGAAATAATGACACGTTTTTTACAATGAGTAAAAAACACGATTTAATAAATATAATTACGTCCAGGCGCGAACTTGTGACGATAATTTTAGCACTACCGCGGCCCGCGACTTCTGCAACACCAGTCAGAACTTTGCCTCTTAAAGTACGGCGGACAGACTTCTCGCGCCTGCGGAGTTTGTGCTGAGTCAGTCATCGCCACCGGCAGCCTTTCACCCACTTGCGTTCAACCGCGGTTGCTAAGGCGCTCTGCCTTCTAGATTTTCAATATATGCGGCCCGGGCACTACTACGGTCGCAAGCTATGATCCGCCACGACTGACTCAGCACGAGCGCCGCAGGTGCGAGACAGTCTGCCAGACACAGCGGTCGCCAAATCGGGTGTCAGTGCCCGCTGCTTCACCTATATTACCACACCGGCAGCCAGCGTCCGAGCGTAAACAAACCCGACCCCACTCCGCAATGCCGGCACGCCTAGGGACAAACGCCTACAACACGCGCTAAGAAACCTGCTCCGTAGTGCCTAGGCGGAGTCATATATTTGCAATGAGCAAAAGCCCCACGTGAAAAGCCCCCAGATATTCTCTCTCGTTCCCGCTCTTCCTCGCGCCTGCGCACAAACGGCTGGCGATCCTTCAAATGAACGTATCGTTTTTCTCCTCTCTTTGCTTTCTGAAACAGAAACTTGAACTACAAACAAGACTCTAAATAATAACCTGTCGCGCTTTGAAGCAAATGGTGTTTCGTGCCGTGACTACTAGATAATACTGGGTCATTAGCTACTTATTGCAGCAGAAAAGCAAGATCAAAAATTTTTGTGTCTGTACTCCTTGAATGTTGGACTTCTAAATCTAACTCTAATGCTCTGTCTAAAATAAAGGTTATAAAAAACACGAAATGTGTTAGTTATGCTTTATGTAGTCTTTAATAAAGCTCTTGATAGGAATTATTTCGTTTAATTTGGCACAAAACAGACGCACCTCAAGAAGGCAACACTGTTCACCGCCATATTCGTTGATGTTGGCGTGCTTTTCTGTCGCCGACAAAAAACAACCGTAATTTGCGCGCTTTGCACCGCGTTTTCTGTTTGTGTTTGTCTTTTTCGTGCTATGGCTATTTGTAAAGTAAATGCGTACTATGCTTATTATGTGACGAGCATGAATGTGTGATCGCTGAAACTCTAGAGGTGCTCATCGGTTCGGTGAGGAATCGAAGACTGGTTGAAGCTAGCGCTCATCAGCGTAGCTCCTGCTATCCGGTGAGCAATGAGTGACGAGTTCCAGCAACAGTTAGAACTGGAGAAGGCTGAAAAGGAACGCCAGCAGTCCAGTGGTTCCGATCCCTACACTTACGTGGACCCCAACGACGGCACTGTTTACGAGTGGGACCACGATAAACACGCTTGGTTTCCAAAGGTTTGTGCGACTTCGTTCAGTAATGCGTCGTGGCGCTCTGTCGGTGAATCCTGCCTGCTCGTTGCTTAGACAAAGTGACTGCTCGCTGTAGGGCTGGGTAGTGATTTGGTCTATTCAACTGTGAAATCTTTTTACGCGCCCATAATCCTGCAGAACATACATCGCAGGACTTCAGTCCGTCGACCTAAGCGCCTCCGTTTAGGGGATTGTACTAATCGGATGCAACGCATGCTGAAGAAGAGAAGCGCTCACGACATCACCTTTCCCGAGTGTAGCACGAAAAACCGCTCAATGGGTGACTGTGGAAGTGCCAATTTGCTAGTGCTCATTAGATTTTTGGTGACGTAACCAAAGTGTGGCCTTCGTATGCTGCACTAGGCCGACTGGCGCATGTCAGCGATTTGGAATACCACATGCCCACCATGTCCTCCTTTCCATATATGACTGACTGCACATTTCATGCCCAAATCCATGCTGCGCTCTGTGCATGTTTCGAGCTGCTCACATGGAAAGGGGACATAACGATTGGATCTAGTCAAAGCTTCGTGCCATTATTGGGGAGTTCGCAGCTTCCTAATGAAGCAAGAAAAAAAAATTATGGCAGGATTTTTGTGTCAATACCCTTTTAAAATTCAAGCTTCAGCTACACTCCCCCTCACAATCTTTATGCAATATGGCAATAGGTACGGGAGCTGTTGACTAGCCTTGAATCAAACTGGCTACTTGCCTCGGAGGAGGAAGGGTTCCTCTATTGTGTGCTACCGATCTTTCCATGATCATGTTCATTCAGCCAGTGTTGCACACAGGAGCATTAGTAGCAGATAGTGTGATAGTGTTCAAGCTATGGAGAAAGGATACCTTACCAGGGCCACCATGCAACCTGGTTTCACTTGTAAAGTTTGGGTTGAATGAAAGTGGTGCCAAGACAAGTAGGCCAAGTAGCAATAAAGTCATAGCAACTGTATGTGGGCCAATCCCTGTTTACCTGACAGTGGTGGTGCCATGGATAGAGCGAGCTAAATTATTGATCATGGTCTGTAGTGTAAAGCATGTACTTTGTCATTGCATCTTGCAATGCTGGCCGATGGGCACAATGCGAACTCTGCCAGCACCGGCTGGAGTGACTTTATGATGTATGCCACATGAGCACGTTGGTCTGTAAAAATGTGTATGATAAAAAAAGGAAAGGATAGTCAGAGCAGATATGAGGGGGTTCACCAGGCTGATGGAGTCATTGTAGCAAGGGGCAGACAGATTGCATAATGGAGTAGGAGTACGCAGCCTTTCTGCTGATTGTCAATCTTGATGATATGACATGACTTGCAGCTTTTTCAAGTGAAGATTGTATTGCCTGACTCACACTTGGTGTGGCTGTCGTCGTACGGGAAAAACCAAGTCCTCCTCACCCGCAGCTGGTAGCCGGAAACCCAATCTCACCCACAGCTTCTTGATAGGTTCTCCTCGTCACCCACTCCACATGCTCCGTTTCTTGCCAGTTCAAGGCGAGCTGCGCTATGGGTAGGCCGCGCTTGGTCCAGTCCGCCGAAGAGGAGGCAGCCTCCAAAGATCGACAACGGGAGCAGGCCCGAAAATCTGCGCGAGCTCGCCAAAGTAATCCCAAGTTTTGCCAAGCTGAAGCGAAAGCCAAATGCAAACGCCGCACCGATGAAGGAGCTTGACAAGCCGAAGCATAAGCAAAACGCCAATGCTGGGCTGATGAAGGAGTTTGACAAGCCGAAGCAGAAGTGGAACGACAGCGGCAGGTGTAGCTGGAGGTTAGGGCTAGGTGTGTTGAGAGAAAAAGAGAACGACGATCCAATCCAGCGGTTCGACAGGCTGACATGGAGTCAAAACGACAACGGCGCTCGGATCCCGAGGTCAGGGCTGCCGAAGCACAGGCGAAGGCTGCGAATCGAGAAGCAAACTCAGAAGTCCACAAGCATGAAAACGAAGCTAGACACCGGCAGTGGGTAGAGAATCCGGAGCTCAGGTCAACCATGAAAACCAGCTGTGCGATGCCAAAACAACCAAGTGTCTTTAATGTGTCCCGGCAGTCATATGGAAAGGCCGGGTTTGGTTCTTTATGCCGAACAGCAGGCTGTGTTGAAGGAATGGCACCGGGAGCGGGCCAGTGAACGTGTTCGTGCACGCCAGACGAATCCACCGTTTCTCATCTGCCGACAGCCAAGTCTTTTTAATGTGTCTCAGACGCTCAACAAACTAACCAACCCCTCACCTAGGGTTGGACAAGCTTTGCATGCACCCCTATTCCCGGTAGAGGAGGGGTTCTAATTTTTCTGCACAGTACATTGTGAGAATACAGGAGCACATTACCTTGGCTTGATCTTGCAACAGTGTGAGATGCCATAGCAAGTTGCTTCGCTTAATCATGTTTACCTGACACGCCCATTTCTGCGCTCTCAGAAACATTGCAAACCAATCATAAAATTCATTTACAAACAAGGCATGAGGATAGAAAACTCAGCGAGTTGGTAGGCGTTCATGGTGTAGTTTTTTGCCGCACAAAAATACATTACAAACAAGACACATGACAGTATAAATACTAAAACAATACTACACTGAGCAACAGTTGCACATTGCTTAGTATGTAAATTAATTTTGTGAGGCAGTTACAAACAAGGCAACTCTGTTAAGCAAGAAAGGAAGTAAAATATACTTTAGTCATTGGTCAGATAGGCCTCCGGAACTTATAGTTGTAATCAACCATTATACTTCACATTGCCCCTTCTATCAATGTTATGTTTTTGGTCAAAATGATCTATGTACCCTTTGAAAGTTGCATGGCAGGTCATATTTGAAGCAACGTTTGAAGGTGGGGAGGTTATTTTTGAAGCAGTGTTTGAAGCGGTGATCTGTGTTTACTTGGATCCTGTTATGTCTCATACAGCAATGAGCATTCCTTAGACGTTTTCCACGAGGCAGTCCTTTCATCAGTGCACGCCCAGATGCCGCCGGGGCCCAACATAGACTGTTACATGCAAACAAAGGAGCTCACTTCGACGTTACAACTATTGCAAAGATCACTTTACCTGACCCTGAGAAGCTGAACTAATTGATGAAAGGGGCCAACGTCGAAGACTACCGTGCGAACAATGTCGACTTGAGTTTCCTAGATTGTGACATAGTTGCCTCGTATACAGAGGCGAGGGTGCAACATAGGAGGAGGAGTCTGCCGGGACAGTGCGACAACGTGGGTGGGATATTGCAACCGATTCGATGATTGTGATTGGCCGAGATACAGTCATCTGGTTCCAAAGTCTAGTCTCCTATGGAAGACGACCATTTAAAAAGTGGACACCTGTGGTGAAGTGGGTCTGCTGATGCGTCCTGATGTGAACTCATTTGTTTATTGGGCGTTTATTGGACTGTGCTTCCCTATCAGGAGCCACTGCAAATAATGTAAAGTAAACCCTTTTTCATTCGTTCCATTACCAGATGTACTCATCATTGTGTCTAGAGGATTCCTGGCCTAAACACTACCTCGAGCCGCAACAATTCACGGCGTGTGTTTAGCTCAGTGCGTTATGCGTTGGTCTCTCTTCATTTCAGCTGACTGAGGACTTCCTGGCTGCTTATCAAGCTAACTATGGCACAGCTGTGGGGACGCCCTCTGAAGGTGCCGGTCACACCAGTGGCTCAAGCCAAGTGGCTGCCATCCCAGAGAAAGCAGCTGTCCCTGCAGTGAATCCTTCTGAGCAACTAAACCCAAAGAAGCCAGACAAAGGAAAGCCGGCTGAACCAGGTATAACCTCAGCTCATTTTCCATCATGTAGTGATTAAAGTGTGGCTTACATCAACATAAGCAGATGACAGATTTCATGACAAGTCTCACTGTGCCGCTGTGGTCACAAGCGATGCTAGTATAGTCCCCGACTTTCATTAATTTGACCCTGATGGGATCGACTAAATTTATTGATTTATTTGATGAGTCGAATTAAACAAGATGCAGAAAACACACCAAAACGCACTGCTCATTAATTTGGCAGTATTTGCCCACTACTAACACGCCCTTGAATCAAATCTCACTTTCAGTGTCTGAAGTAGAAAACTAACATAGCACTGCCATTAAAGCTTCTTAAGCAACGCATAAATCTAGCATGCATCCAATTGTTTTAATGAAGAATAGCGAGCAAGGGTCTAATATGTGTTGCAATATGGCGACCGGTTTCCTTAAATCAGCTTTGACTAGTGGTTTTTTTTTAAAGTCACCTTTGCCGCAGTGCTTCTAGGTTATGTGGTAAAGCATAAGAATGCCACAAAAGGGGCTTTGGCTTCATGCCCAATTGGACTATACAGGCAATTTTTAGCCCAATTGTCATGAAGAGAAAAAAATGAAGAAAAAGGTACACCTTGGAATTAGGTAAATACCGTAATCAGACATTGTGAATTACAGTTACTGCTTGGAGATTCTCGAAGGGCAGACCAAAAATAGGCGTTTCTGACAGGAGATGATGTGTGCGCAGTGCATTCACTGTCCGCTAAGCTCTGCTGAGAGAGATGTTGCCACTAACGAGGTTGATATTGGGGTCGCTGTAAGATTGGATTTATTGATAGGAAAGACAGAGAGGTCGACCTGAGCTAGTGCGCTCTAGTCTGCTACTCTGCACTGGGGAAGAGGGAAGGGGAGTGAAAGTACTGGGATGGATGATGATGATGATAAGAGAAGTGGTGAGTGCTTATGTACATGAGACAGTTGTCTTGCTAGAGCCGCTCGTCGAGCTTGGTGTCCTGCAGAAACTTCAACAATACTTTTGTTGCACGTATTGAAGTTGCAGTGTCAGGCCATGGGCCGAGGATAGCTTCCTCCGACAGTGGTTGCCTGCCAACGCTGGCTAAGAAACTTTCTAACGTCCTTCGCTCCAGCATATATGCTGGGCAGTCGCACAGTAGGTGTTGCAGTGTTTCAGGCATCTGGCAGTGATCACAATCAGGGCTGTTCGATTGGCCGATAAGGTGTGCATAGCGACGGGTAAAAGCAACGCTGAGCCAAATCCTGTGTAACAGTGATGTTTTGCTCCGTGTAAGCTTCGGGGGCAAACAGAATTTACGGGGTCGCTGTAGGTGTCAGACTCATGCATGTGGACTCATCAAGTTCAAATTACGTGGTCAAGGCCAGTTCTAACATTGAAATAACGGAAGTTTGGGCCCATAGAAATGCAAGGACACCAGCCGGGACTTTCGGTCGAGATCAGCTGAACAGACAAATCAAATTAACCAGAGTCAAATTAACAGAAGTGTACTGTAGCTGTAGTCTGTCTGAAGCGCAACCATGGTTAGAAAACAAAATTTCTTTGTAGCGTTCATTCCAGTGTTTCTCACCTATCACAGTGGTTTAATTACTCCTTGAAGTACATTTAAAATATTTTTTCCCTCTTGTTATTGTTTAAAGGGACTTTAAAGGCAAATACTAAGTCAATGTGGACTCTTTAAATACCATTCCAGAAACCTGGAAATGCTTGTTTCGTCCCAAGAAAAGAGTAAGCGTACGAGAAAATTGTATCTGAGGGGTCCAATACGTTTTTCAAAATTCAAATCTCCCGCCGCCCAACCGGGTAGTGGTGACGTTGCATATGCCATCACAGCCCTTTTCTGCCATCGGTGAGTAAAACTGTGCCTGACAGATGGCGGTGCCGAGCCAAGTAATGGATTCGCCGCTGCAGCTTCTTTTTGGTCAAGTGCCGTAGACCATTCGGGCATTTCGCGACATCGCATGGAAGTTGAATTCTCTGCTACTTGCAGTTTGTTAGAGTTTCGCGAGCCAACAAAACCAGCTAAACGCGAAAGCGTGGGTGGCGCAGAGTCGAGTGGAAACCTTTTGACTGCTTGTGTCATTGTCAATGGTAATTTCAGTGAGTTCTTTTTTCTAAGCATGAAATGGAACTGGACAACTAGCATTTTATTTCATCTTTTAATACACTACGAGGATGTTTTTTGCAACGAGTAGTTGAGTACTAGTGACAGAATTTTACTGAGGAGTGCTTTCATCATCGGGCAAGTGCTTGAATGTCCCGGGGGAGTCTGTAATCATGTCCTGCATTTACCTCGATTTCTCGATTATTAAGGCCCTGTTCGCAATAATATTGATGCCTTAGAGATTCTCGAGCACTAATCCATCACTTTAGTTTAACTTAGTATTTCCCTTTAGTTTCCCTTTAATAATCGGGGTTCTCCACAGGAATTTTTTAAGGGTGTAAATCTTGCAACCGAACAAGAGGGGGGGTTATGAAAGTAAGTTTTCCCCCTCTTTTTTTTTCCTTTAGTATGACCATTCAGTCATGTTGAATGGTACATTAGCACTTTTGGTTGCATTAATGAAAGAAATGCAAGCCAGCGATGCTGCCTACAGTGATTGCCAAGTGTAGCCAGGATAATGAAAGGCACAGCTCGTGTCTGTCAAGATGCACGCCAGTGATTCAAATCTATGTCAGCCAATAGCAGTGCTTCCTCTGTGGCCAGAGCAACGTATTGAGGCACCAGCTTTTCCTCCTTTCACTTTATTTTGTTTTTGCACGAGTGATCGCACCCCGAACTTGTCGCTGCGATATGTCGTGTGCCAAGTCTAGCTAATGATGATCGCGCTTACCGTCTGTCAACTGCTATGCAACGACTCGTCAAGACATACCAAGCGGTCTGCATGCACCCAACATTCTTAAGCAGATGCCCCATTTCATTCCTTTCATTACTTTCCGCACTTGCATGGAAAAAAATAAAGCTACAACCAAACTTGCCTTGGCTTTATTATTTGTAGGCTTCATAATGGTTTTGGTCAACAACAACAACATAAAGGGCGCCTTTAGATTCTTATCGTCTGCACTCGTCGGCACGTAACAAATCGCGAGCAGCAACGATAGTGGCCACGTTTACACTGATACGTTAGAAGTGTACCCTATTCATACGCCGATGCTTGTAACGCAGCTAAGATATTCGCCCACCCTTAGCGGAAATGTGCCGTATTAGGATAGCAGTGAAGACAAATGCTGCAGTTTCCGCAGCATGCCCGCCATGTGTTTATATGTCACTGGCAGCTAAGCGCGCCCATCTCTGTTTCTGTCCCCTCAAAGTGGACATGGCTGTGTTATTGTCACAAACTTGTCAATATTAACGATATTATTCATTACTGATATGGAAGAAACTGTTTCAATGCGGGTAATGTACTCACGAGAAGAAAAATAATCGCGTTCGGTGCATTGGGCTTGCTCCACCGGCTGCATTTTTGTTTTGGTGTTCCGCACTGACAGCGGCAGCTCCCTGCTTGTCATCCCGCAGCAAATGCAGGATAAAAAAAGAAAATGTTTCTTTTCATGGGAAATTTAACCCATGTATGATCACACCCCTAAATTTGCATCCATTTTCTTTTACAAGAAAGTGCCATCATTATGCGAGTAAATATGGTAGTTGGTTAAATTTCCTATTGAACAGATGTTGAAGAGCAGTGGCACACACACAAAAGGTTACAGAACTCATTAAACTGGGCGTGCACTAGATTCAGGGGCATGTTAGAATCTGGTAAATACAGGATTATGACACAAATTTACCACTCGACTGCACTCTGTTACCTCTGCTTATCGATAGGTTTTGCTGTAGTGAAAAAATTTTATGAATATTTTTTATTAAAGGCAATATTCCCAAAAAAACATGATGGCCAGATAGCACTGCAAGTTTAGTAGACACTTGCTTGTGCTTGTAAATGTTATTATTCTGGACCTGCCGTGGTTGCTTTGTGGCTTCAGCATTGCGCTGCTGGACACATGGTCTCTTAATAAAATCCTAGCTGCCGTGGCCACATTTCGATGGCAACGAAATGCAAAAATGCCCCTGTACTGTGCATTGGGTGCAAATTAAAAAAAAAAAACTAGATGGTCTACATTAATCCGGAGTCCCTTTTGCGTGCCTCACAATGAAATTGTGGTTTTGGGAGGTGGAACCCCAGAATTTAATCATTTTTTGTTTATTTTTCTGGTCTTCATTAACGTCCAGCCCCATTCACTGAGACTCACGTTCAGGAAGAAAATAGCATGCTCTCTACCGAGTGCACTCGGTAGAGAGTATGTTAACCAACGAGTGGTTCACATATGTTACATAAGAAAATTAAAGCATTAATATTTTGTCACGATCCACAAACTAAGTTAGTGAGAAATGACATGTCTTTTCTGTAAGCTACTACAAAACTCCAAAACATGGATGTTTTAAGCCCGTAGCGCAGCATAAACAAATTTAGCGCATTTGGCACATCCACGAGAGAACACGTAGAAAGTAATGTAATGTGATCGTACCAAAAGCTTTACTAAGCCAATAACATGACAACCTGTGGATTCAAAGCCATTGGCAATAAATTTAAGAAAGGGACAAGGAGAGAATGACAGTAATCCTGATTTAATACAGCGGCTGAAAGTTCTCGCCAGTGTGCCTTGGAAAACAATGTCTAGTGCCGCCTTCTAGTATGCGCACTGTACAGCAGGGATCGCAGCATTTACAGGGATGGAAGGGCTGCGCCAATTGTGCCATCTTGCGCCAAACCGTCGAGCTGCGCCAACCTGTGCCAAAACACTAATTTCGAATGAAGTTGCCAAATTTAGCAGGATGCGTTTGTTCAGTGGCAACCACACAGCCTGTAGATGTGCATTGGCTAGCACTTAGCCCTGCAATCCAAGATTGAGCATTCCGTTTCAGCATTGGCATCTTTGAAGTGTAGGTGTGTTTGGGGGCATGATTGTGCCTAGGCCACAATAAAATAAAAACCGTTTCGTTCTATACAGTGCATTACAAAACGCTTTATAAAAGTGTTGCGCGTTTCTGTGTATGCGGACCAGAAAAACATGATGTGAACTGGCACTCTTTTCAAGAGGCAGCCGGGAAGGAAAGCCGCACTGAATGAATAAGGTCATACAATCTGCTCAAAGTGTCGCTCATCAGTTTTGTTATAAATTTTAGCACTCGATATTGCACCCTATTGTTGCATCTGTGTCGATTAATCGGCGAACTTCGTGCGTGTGACGTTCCAAATCTATTTTGCATGTGCACCACGTCCATTTACCAGGATGACAGTGCGACACGCTGACAAATGACCTGCTTGCTTTCATGAATCATCTTGGTCACAAGTATCCAATGGCAACCGCAATCGTCACTCAAATTTCCACTCGGGCTGCACTATTTTCGGCCCAACCACACGACACAAGATCAGGCTCCTGCTGCCACAGAATGCAAGCCAAGGATGTAGTGTTTCATATTTAGTCAACCTTAGGGGCCAAGTTGTAGCTGTGATTAAATGTTCAGCGGAACTGCAAACCCCCGAAATTGTGTTCGCGGCAACAATGCTCACGACGCGGCTTGCACTGATCGGTTGAAATATCGGTTGCCGTTTTGCACTGGCTTTATGGCGCCTGTGGCAAAACCGCGAATAAGCCCGAATAATCGAGCTTATTCAAAATATTGGTCAACAATGCAGACCGCAAATCCAGTGCACAATTCTTAACCTTTCATGGTCTTCAAAAATATCATAGAGCTTTCACTTGGCAAGCGATGTGAAATATTGGCAAACTTGCAATGACCAGTACGTCACTTTACATTTATTCTGCAGTATTCCACTATTTTCATTGAAGGTCGCCGAGAATTAGCATTTACCAGAGGACGCTACGCAAACGGCGTTCACTCTACCTTGATGGGTGTGACACTGTGTTTTATGGTGGCCACTGTGAAATTTCTCGTTCATTGTGCACCAACTCGTTTAATTAGCGGAAATTTATAAATTTACTTTATCGATGAGATGTCAATGAAAAGTTGTGAATGATCTCGACAAATGACCGATAACAGCATTTAAAACAACCTAGGATTCGTGAAGACCTTTTTTAACAAAAAAGAAAACCTGTGAAATAAATAAAAAGTAACGAAGAAAGAGATGCTGTGACCATGACAATGCATCCGCGCATCAAAGATTGCATCAATCTTTATGCTAAACTCGTCAAACAGTTGCACTAGGAATGAGCATCCAGGCTTTTTTCTGGCCGCATCAGCAGTTTCTGACATGCATCTTTGGTCC